>NC_047107.1:81692178-81994174 GCF_902500255.1 Thalassophryne amazonica
TTTTGTTGACTGTCGTTGGCATCGTTTAACCTTCGCGCAGCCTCGTACCTGCAGCTGGCGCTATGTCAGGATTTTTAAACTGTTGAAAAATTTGAACGAAGGGCAGGGAAAACCTCAATTCGTCTGTGTCTCGTTTTGCTGCTGTTCTTGATGTTTTTTAATTGTTTGTGTAGTTTTTGTAACGTTATTGTTTAATTTGACTTTGTTGGAGCAGCTGAACGTTTTCACACCGTGCAGAAGCCGGTTTGTGAGCACTGAGGCTGCTGCTGCTTCATGTACCGTTGGAAATTACAATGCAAACTCAGCCTGCTTGTTTGGATTTTTTTATCTGTGTGTCTGTGTGTGTGTGGGGGGGGGGGTTGACAGCTTCAGTGGGCTAAAGGCACCTTACATAAGACAGAATTAATCTTTTGTGTGGATATAATTAATTATTTTGCCACAAGCAACTGTTGAATTTGAAACAACAAAAAAGTTGTGTAATTTTTGACTGTACTTGAATGCAGCATCAGCGGCAGCAGAAGCTGCTGCGTGCGCTTATTATTTTGTATTAAATATAACAATATGAGTGTAGGAATAACAATCCATTCCTTCTGTACATGTGGCAACAGGTAGATGAATCAAAATGATGATATAAAGAGCTGTTCTGGAAGGAAGAATTCACGTTGTGGATCAGTGATCAGCTGGTGGAATAACCGCACGTGTCAATGCGTGTGTTCACACGCACTGATTAATTTACTGCTCTGATATAGTCAATCATCTTTACAATTATATTTATATTTATTCTCCCTTTTGACAGTTTTCTGTTATAAATCAATATATATGGCTTAGAACATCATACAGGGATACAGCAGTGACCACTGCACTTTTTTTTTTTTTTTTTATTGGAGGAAGACGGAGTGCGCAGCGTGTCAACAGACAGTGAGGATTCTGATAATGTTGGAGATGATCCCTCTTTTGTTCTGGACGAGGAACCAGAGCAGGTGGTCCACCGACGTGCACACAGATTTTCACAGCTTCTGTTTGCAGTTTCTCCAGGAATCAGGCGCTGTGAGCTCCGTCCCAGCGCCGAGTCCTGGAACGCAGAGACACACACACACTCTGCTCCAGCTGTGGCTCCAGGCGCGTTTCGTTAAAGCGTCGAGATTGTGAGCTTTGGTTTTGTTAAGTTCCTCTTTCGTCCCTTTTGCGCTCTTGTTTCACAGACTGTTCTGTGATAAAAGCTCTTTCGTCCACCTTTTCTCAACAAATTGTGACGTTTTTTACTTTTTCCCTTAGTTCAGGAATCATCGTGTGCCGTGTGACTGGACCATAAGATAGCATCACGCCACGCAAGACGGCACAAAAAAAATCTAGTGTGTGATTGACAGCCTACTGTATATTAGCTTTGTAGTTAATATCTCCTCCTTGTCAGCATGCATAGACACATATTTTGTAGAACACTTGGCTTTTTGCAGACCAAGTGGTTCTCTGGAATAGGAGTTGGACTGACAAAATTAGAATAGATTAGATTCAACTTTGTCATTGTGCAGAATACAGGTACCAGAAGTGCAGAAAAGCATTAAATGCCAAATGCACTCAAATACGTACAATTAGGAGTGAGGTAGACAAATAGGAGATGGGTATGTACAGTAATGTATAAATAGATAATAAATAATAATGTATAATTATATAGACCAGGGTATGATTCCAGGTGTGTATACGAGGTCTATTAGAAAAGTATCCGACCTTATTATTTTTTTCAAAAACCATATGGATTTGAATCACGTGTGATTGCGTCAGCCAAGCTTGAACCTTCGTGCGCATGCCTGAGTTTTTTCACGCCTGTCGGTTGCGTCATTCGCCTGTGAGCAGGCTTTGAGTGAGGAGTGGTCCACCCCTCTCGTCGTTTTTTTCATTGTTTAGGAATGCTTCAGAGACTGCCGCTTTGCTTGATCAAAATCTTTTCAGAAACTGTGAGGGACATCAAAGTGGACACCATTTGAGAAATTCAGATGGTTTTTGGTGAAAATTTTATGGGCTTCAAAGAGATTACGGAGTGTTACTGTCGCTGTAAGGATGGCCCAGAACGACTGGTGGCGAGCTGCGCTCCGAAGCCGCCATCGACAGGCTGAGCGACCATTTCATTTCTAAACGGATGGCTGTATGGATCCGTGACCATCGTGTGCAATTTCTCTGGTTATCACAAGAGCTGGACATCAACCATTTTCCGTCAGATTTCACTTTTAACAAGAGATTTTGTCATGGAAAGCCGAGCGGAGGCTTCGCACGTCACGATGGATTCGCTACTGGAACGAGACAAAACCACCTCCGTTTTGGTCTCACAGGATGGCTTTGAGATGGCGTTCAGACAGCTGTCGGTGGTTTTTCCATCGAGTGATTATCCGAGAAATTGTGTATGTGCCTGGACATGCCAGAACATGTCCTGTGAGGCTTCATCACGCGTTGCTTTGCGCCATGCGGCACCGCCGCGACGCGCGAAGCCTCCTCTCCTCTTTCCATGACAAAAACTCCTGTAACAGTGGAATGTGCCGTTCATTTCCAAGCTGGATGCTGTGTTTTATCCGGGATGTCATCTGACTAGCACAGGAATTGTGAAAAGACGTGGACATCAGCACTTTTTCGGCACATTGAGACAGACGTGCAGAGGAATTTCGCGCGTCGCGGCGGTGCTGCATGGCTAAAAGCAACATCGTGATGAAGCCTCACAGGACATGTTCTGGTATGTCCAGGCACATCCACAATTTCTCGGATAATCACTCGATGGAAAAACCACCGACAGCTGTCTGAACGCCATCTCAAAGCTGTCCTGTGAGACCAAAACGGAGGTGGTTTTGTCTCGTTCCAGTAGCGAATCCATCGTGACGCGCAAAGCCTCCGCTCGGCTTTCCATGACAAAATCTCTTGTTAAAAGTGAAATCTGCCGGAAAATGGTTGATGTCCAGCTCTTGTGATAACCAGAGAAATTGCACACGATGGTCATGGATCCATACAGCCATCTGTTTAGAAATGAAATGGTCGCTCAGCCTGTCGATGGCGGCTTCGGAGCGCGGTGCACCACTAGTCGCTCTGGGCCATCCTTAAAGCAACAGTAACACTCCATAATCTCTTTGAAGCCCATAAAATTTTCACCAAAAACCATCTGAATTTCTCAAATGGTGTCCACTTTGATGTCCCTCACAGTTTCTGAAAGAATTTTGGTCAAGCAAAGCGGCAGTCTCTGAGCCATTCCTAAACAATGAAAAAAACGACGAGAGGGGTGGACCACTCCTCACTCAAAGCCTGCTCACAGGCGAATGACGCAACCGACAGGCGTGAAAAAACTCAGGCATGCGCACTAAGGTTCAAGCTTGGCTGATGCAATCACACGTGATTCAAATCCATATGGTTTTTGAAAAAAATAATAAGGTCGGATACTTTTCTAATAGACCTCGTACTTCAGACTGTCTGTGTTTTAGGACCAGATGTTTCATTTGCATTGTCCCAGTTCACCCACCTGTAAATCAGACCTAGAGTGCCTATATACTGAGACTGACAACATTCATTGTCCATGGTTTCAACTGGCAGGTGTCACATTGTTTCCAGTGTTGGAGTGATCGCACATTGATCACATTGTAAATCACACACATCTCAAAGCAACAACTTGCTGGTTGGTTGCTGCATGGTTTTACACTCCAAAAAGTTTCAAAATGACAAGATGTTGTGCATATTAATGCAAAAATTTATTTAAAAACAGATATAAAATGCATATATTTCTTGCAGATACAGAGAACAAAAATTAAATAAAGCAATATTTAGCTCATATGTCGGTGAGGTCAGCCAAAGGGGAATTCCTCGTTAGCCAAGCTAGCGGAAACATCTTTCCAATCCGGACTTCACCTTGCTGCACATTGTTTCAGTGAAACGTCGACAGAAACAAATTCTCCACCTGTGGCTATGACCACAGCAGCTGTGCACAGCAATGACACATGCCATCAAAAGTTAAAGATTTTCATCTTTTGCCACTTGCCACAGGGACAAGGACAAATTGGATGCTATCTTATTATATGGCTATGACGCTATGCGAGCTCTGATTGGCTTATTTCCAGTCTGATATTTTCCCATATCAGACTGTGACCATGACAGTCGGTCCAGATCGAGTATCACATTTGTTACAAACCAGAAAGCTAAATACACAATTAGAAAAACCAAGTCAGACATGGACATACTCCATAAATATCTAAACAGCATAAAAAAAACACACAGATTGAAAGCTTACATGCTGTCCTGACCACCTTTTAAGCAAGTTCCTCACGGAGGTGAAGAAAGCGAACAGGTCTGACTACGACCCAAAGCAGCTTTCATATTCCGGTGATACCGTAAGTTTGCATGTTTATATATGAAGAGTTCAGATGAAAAACCCAGTATGTCCAAAACCATAAATTTTTAGTTGAAGCCGACATGTATTTGGCTGTCAAGGGGACCATCAGTGTGCAAAATAAGAAAGAATTTGAACAAGCTGTTTTCATTTTATTGATGAAAGTCTGTGCATTTCCAAATATGGTTTCCTTTAAATCTCCATTTTCAACTGCATTTTTCTCCATTTAAAAAAAATACTGGGTTTTGCATCTGAACTCTTCATATATAATGCCCATATAGTAAATAAATTATTAACCTCACTTGCTCAGTTAATAATCTTTTATTATCTTTAACAAGGAGGACAAACAGACTGCAAGAGATATAATTTAAGTGCAGAGAGTCACTCGATTTTAAACAGGTTAAAGGTGAATAATTTGTGTGGCATTACAGGGAGGAATCAGCTGTCATCAGAGCAAATGCTTCCTGTTTTAATTATAAAGTTGTGCAAAATGCAAAAACTCTGTAGCTTTCATTCATCCATCCATCCATTTTCTTCCGCTTTATCTGGAGTCGGGTCGCGGGGGCAGCAGCTCAAGCAAAGCCGCCCAGACCTCCCGATCCACCCACACCTCCCCCAGCTCCTCCGGGGGAACCCCAAGGCGTTCCCAAGCCAGCTGAGAGACGTAGTCCCTCCAGCATGTAGCTTTCAATTAAGTAAATTATTGTATGTGTTGTTAGCATTGAAAAATGACTGTGCCTCATGCCATCACCTACAGGAATTCTGCTATAATCCCCAATGAGAGTTTTTCTTCCATCGATGTGTATGCAGCATTAATCTTATTAATGCAATACTGTCGGAATTGATGGCTTAGTGCTTGCAGTGTGATCTGTGCAAGTGCAACATCTAGGAAAATGATTTAGATTGGCATGGAATTGGAAAAAAAAAAAACTGACCAGGTCACCAGGACATTCCTAGCTTCTTTCCACTGTAAGGTTCTCCTCTGTCATTCCATTAATTATATTTTGTCTTTCATTCTTCTGTTCTGTCGTCACCTACTATCCACTCCTGTCTAGGTTCATGGGCTGGGTAATGCTGAAGATATTTTCCTCCATACTTGGAAGTATTCAAGTTAACCTCAGCCATTTGTCAGCGCTGCACAGTGCCTCAAAAGAGGTACAGGTGACCACATACTGACTCACTCATACACAAAACAATGCTCATATATGCAACCCCATACAGTGTCAGCATTTCCTAGAAGATTAAGGCTATCTTTTCAGGAAGCATCACTTGTGATTTTTTTTTTTTTTTTGGTGTGATGCAATTGAGGATGCAAAGTAAGGTTGTACTTCTCTGTACTGTGAAAGTGTACAGAGTTATACTGTTTCTTCACATCTATTACAACACCTTTTAAAATTAAAACAGCATATTCTGAAAAAAAAATGATTTATTTAGTCAGGCTGGTGGGCTGACCTTCTGCCCGGGCAGGAGTGCTTCAAGCTTCAGTGGTCAGATTGGGACCTGCAGATGCAGTAACTGCATCCTCTCCAGAGTTTCCTGAAGTGCCAACATCTCAGTCTCCTCTGCCGCCTTTCACACTTAAGCCCCGTTTACACATAGACGATAAGCTCTCCCGGAAGCGTCCCGGCAGAGATTTTGGCCCCTGCGGGCCGTTTTAGCGATCAAACGCCGTTGTTAACGCTGGCGCACAGGGGCGTGATTTGGTTCTGGCTTCACCAGGAATCGTCGAAAAAATTATACAACATGTCGAATAATTCCGGGAGTGCTCCCGGAGAATTGGCGTGACGACGGAGACAACGCGAACAACGGCGTTTGATACTTTTTAATCGCCGTTTCATCCTGCCCCTTCCTGTAGTTCCGCAGTTTCAACCGCCGTTATCGGCGGCCGGCGGTGTATCCCTAACCAACGGCGTATAAAACGGTGATAGAGCCCACATCGGTGTACACAACGGTGTTTCAGCCGGCGACACAGCCAGACCAAACAGCAGCGCTAGCGGACATTACGCCGTTCTAAACGCCACCCCCCCGGTTCGCCAGGCGGCGGTCAGTATATAAACGGAAGCGCGCTGAAGAAGACGGAAGAAGGACGACGCTCCAGGTATTTTTGCATCGATAAACAACGCTCCAGATATATTTTTGCAGAGGAAAGAACGAGGTCCCAGTTATTTAGACCGAGAAAAGAACGACGCTACAGATATTTCGGCAGAGAAAAAACGACGCTCCAGTTTTTTTAGGCAGAAAAAAGACCGACGCTACAGATAAATTTGCAGAGAACGAGGCTCCAATTGATTTTTTCTGAGATGGCTCCAAAGAAAGTTTGCAGCGGCAAGGAGTTGAAGAAGGGAACCAAGAGGTTTGTTTCACAAGCAGTGGAGCAACATGTTGAGGAGGTGGAAAGGGAGGAAGAGGCTGTGGATGATCTCCCTCCCCCTCCAGAGGCCTGTATTCCTGCTGCTCCAGCTGCTCCTGCTGTAAAGCCAGGTGAATCCACAGAGCAGCCTGCTGGGGAGGAAGTCCACGTCCGGGCCAAGAAGGAGAAACTGCAGCTGATGAAGGAGGACGAACAGTTGGTTGCAGACTTCTTCAACAGCCATCCCGTGTTCTGGGACAAAGCCCACAAAGACTACAAGTGAGTGTCTGAGCACATTTCAGCATATTTTTCATATCTTGTTACTATCATGTCTCTCCACTGCACTTTCACTTTTCAGTAATGCATTTTCTGATTTCTGTTAAACAGGGACACCCAGCAGAAAGGTCGCATGCTGGGAGACCTCGCCGGGACCCTCGCCACCACCTGCACGGCCCAGCAGCTGAAGACCTGGCTTGAGTCCATGAGGACAGCATTTGGGAAGCTGTCCAAGCCCCCTCCCTCCGGCGCCCAAAGGAAAGCTGTCAAGGAGAAGGAGGCATGGATATTGAGGAACTTCAGCTGCTGTGGGAAGCAGATCAAACGCCAAGGGAGGAAGGTTGGGGTAAATATTTGCGACAAATTTGCCTTGTACATCTGCCATATGTTATTACTATGTTGTTGCAGCTTTTACATGCCAATTGGTCTTCTGTTGCAGGATTTACCCTCTGCTTCTGGCTCGACCTCCAGGAAGCGCGCCGCCCCACCTTCGCCCATCACAGCGATGATGAGTCTGCACCATTGCAGGTCTTCCAAGACGACGAGGTGTCGGATGCATCCACCCCAAAGAGGACCAGCAAGGGAGGGCCCTTCAAGTCAAGGAAGAGGGTGTCGGACACTGAGGAGCTACTGGGCAAAGTAAGTATCAAACATTCCTTCATTTCCTTCCTCCACTTGCCACCTGGGTTTCCGCTTGTTGCATTTTCAATTCGATAATGCATTTTCCACTTTCCCTTTGTGGACACACACACATCTTTCACTCACACACACACACACACACACACAAAAACAAACACACACAAACAAAAACACACACAAAAACAAACACACACACACAAAACAAACACCAACACACTCTCTCTCTCTCTCTCTCTCTCTCTCTCTCTCTCTCTCTCTCTCTCTCTCTCTCTCTCTCTCTCTCTCACAAACACACACAAATCTCTATATTATACTAATATTACTTTCTCGTTGTGTTATTACAGCTGACTGACCACATGATGGGCAGAATGGAGTCCCTGAAGGCTGCCCATGCCCGAGTTGGACCCCAGAACCCAGTGGACCAAAGGTCGCGGATGAGGTGGGCCATCTTCAAGTCCTGGTACGAGCAGTCCTTAACCATGGACGACATACAGTTCCTGGATTTGGAGGCGGTGGTGAATGCTGAGCTGCACAAGTTCCGCAGGTGGCAGGCGATGCAGCAGCTTCCACAGCCAGCACCACCGGCGTCACCCATAGCACCCCACCCCCCACTCACTGCACCACACCCGTACCCGCAGTACTACGCGAGTCAAGGGGGCCCAACATACAGGTACTCCAGCCCTTACAAGGGCTATTGGAACGCCGGACCACCACCCACCCACGGCCAGCAGCACCACTCCCAGTACCATACCCTCCACAATGTGGCGTCTACACACCGGCCCACACTGTCCCAGCCCCAGCCCGGCACATCGAACCAGTCGGCTGCATCCACCAGCGCGTAGAATGACAGCCTTGACATTCCTGAGTTTTCCACCTCCGGCGTGGAAAACATGTTGAAGGATATCGGCAAGGGGCTGAATCTCAGTTCCACTTCCCAGTGACATTTCTACACTTTTGTCATTTGTTCATTGTTATTGTTTGTAAATTGTGATTGCTGTTTTTTTTTTTGGGGGGGGGGGGGGTTATGGGCTATTTATGTTATATGTAATTGCTTTTTTCTTGATTATTTATTAAAATATTTTTGAAAACTTATTAAAGTATATGTAGTAATCAATGTTAAGAGATTGTGACAAAAATTATTGATGAAAAAGTGTCATCCCAAGTGAAAAAGTAGAGGGAAAAACATTCTGAAATGCTGTCATGCCCAGTGAAATACTGCGAAAAGTGTCATCCCCATCTCACACACACACACACACACACACACAAACTCTCTCTCTCTCTCTCTCTCTCACACACACACACACACACACACAGCTGTATGAAATGTACATTGAACATACTGTATTTATATACTTTATTTACACATTAACATCACCAGATAACATGTGTAAACTAAATTGCAAAAATTACACAACATTCTCAAGGAAAAAAAAGCCTGCAGTCTGAGAGCGAAGCGCTCTATTGGGGTGATATGGTACTACGAGGTCCCTAAGATAAGATGGGACCTGATTATTCAAAACCTTATAAGTAAGAAGAAGAATTTTAAATTCTATTCTAGAATTAACAGGAAGCCAATGAAGAGAGGCCAATATGGGTGAGATATGCTCTCTCCTTCTAGTCCCCGTTAGTACTCTAGCTGCAGCATTTTGAATTAGCTGAAGGCTTTTTAGGGAACTTTTAGGACAACCTGATAATAATGAATTACAATAGTCCAGCCTAGAGGACAAGACACCAGTTCGCTGCTATACTCAGCTATGATGGCCTCACAGACTGGCTGGATGAATTTGCAGTTGGTGGAGGCGTGCACTCGAAAGTTCTACATCAAGGACTTGTACGAGTCGCCTGTTGCCAGGAAGCGGATGGTGACAGCCAATTTGACTCCAGGTTCCAGTGCTTTCCTCCAGGTGTCTTGCTTCTCTATCCTAGGTGTGATCCTCTGCAGAATCTCGTGGAACATTGCAGGCTCCATTCTCATAAAGTTCTTGAATGCCGCAGTATCCTCCAGCTCAAGCTCCTTCATCAAATTGTCATAATGTCCCTGGTCCACCCTTCGTGCCAGCCAAGTTTTGACCTACCATCTCCTCTGCCTTCTCCTTGTCCTCCTCCTCTCCTCAGCTGCTGCCTGCCTATCCAGCTGATGCTGATTTATTAGCTCTCTGTATAATTGTACGATGTGGAGTACACCTCGACCAAGTTCCAGCATGGTGCCTGTTGCCTCATGCAAGGCCTCAGCTTCATCTATGTCCATGGGCATGTCCATGTCGAAGTTGAAGTCCATGGTGCTCCTTCTACAGCTACGCTAGCAACTCCAGAATGATGAAAATGTGTGTAGAACCAGCTCATTATACAGGATACTCTGGGGGCGGTGCCCAATATTCCAATGATCCTGGCGTGACGCGGGATTTTCCCTGTTTGCCTGTTAAAACCTGGGTAACAACCAGTGGTACACAGGGCATTATCGGCGGCTGCAGAATACCGCCGTTCTCACCCGCGTCTTAACCTGCAATTGTAAGGGATAGAACTGGGTATTAACCCCCGTTGCCTGACGTGTGCCGGATGCTACGGCATCAAAACGCCACGTTATTCGACGGATTTAGTGGCGTTTTATCCATGTATTTGTGGCTGGTACAGCGGGCAAGACGCTGGCGAAATGCTCCGCCCATTTCAACCGTGAAAACAGCCGGAACTACCGCGAACGTCGGTCTGCGTACGACCCGCCGACAAAACCGTCTCTGTGTAACCTAGGCTTTAGGACGTAATTGCCACCTTCAGCAGGGCCTCTATCGTTTCTGCAGCCTTTAGCACCAACTTTCTTTTGCTGCTCTTAGCGACGCCTCAGTGTAAATGGCACCCTTCAGTGTCTCAACCATCTGTGCAGCACATCCCCAGATATTCATTACAGCTGCAACACCTCTCAGCACCTCAGTTATCACTAACATGGCTAGCATTCCAATCTGCACGGATGTTATTAAGCATCCACGCCATCTCTTACTTTACAGCCTCAATAGTTACAAGCTACAGGTAAAGGGCCGACTTGCCATTCATTTCAATCAGAGTAGGCACTTTGCAGTGACAAGAGACACCTGTTGTTATGCAGCCAGCTAGATGGGGCCAAAGTAGATGAGAATCCTATTTTCATATGAAAGCTGAGTGACGTGACATGGTGACTGGCAGTCCGAATAAAAAAGCCAGTGTGACGTCAACTGGCTGCTCAATCAAATAAAATAAGCCAAGATGGAGGAAAATGTTCCGAAACAGCTGCATTTGATATTTTGTAAAAATTGATGAGATATAAACACCTCTAAATCTAAACCAGATAACACCTCCGAAGTGATATGCAAGACATCGTACGGAGATGTTAGCATGCTAACTAGCATCCACCACAACACAGAATTGTCTTGGATCCTGGATGGCAACCACCTAGATAGACCACTGGTTCATCACCACCTGTCAAAGTAACAATCTCTCTGCTGTAGCCAGGTGAAACTTTAGCGTGTCCTTGACCTTCACCAGCCACTGGGGTCCTCAACACTGGAGCACCTGCATGCTGGATCATAGTAAATGGACTGTATTTATATAGTGCTTTTCCCATCTATTTCAGAAGCTCAAAGCGCATTACAGTGATGCTTCACATTCACCCATTCACACACACACATACACACACACACTCGCACACCGATGTCAGGGTGCTGCCATGAAAGGCGCTCACTACACACCACGACAAGCTATGGGAATAAAGACCTTACCCAAGGGCCCTTAGTGATTTTCCGGCCAAACGGGGGTTTGAACCCAGGATTCTTTGGTCTCAAGCCCACTGCTTAACCACTCGACCATCACCTCCTAACTGCGTTTCTCTGGATCATGACCAGAAAACACACCACACAGACAAAATGCCTAAGCTGATGTTTCCTCACAATGTCTCTAAGTAACCTCTCCTTTGACACAGTCATTCCAGTGATACTCAAAGATCCTCTACAGAGACCTGGTACGTACCAGAGACAGCCATGTGTCACCTTAGGTCACTAATTAGAGTCCATGACTAATGACCATACAGTCTGATGGGAAGCACCAGGACCCTAAAGACTTGGACATCTGTTTGCCTGCAAAGACATTAGCATCGCCAAAGACCTCTGACCTTTGACCTCGTGACCCCATAAATTCTTTCCAGGCATCTCTGGATGTCGACGACAAGTACCGAGAGACATGTATGTCACTTCTGAGATAAGTGAAGGTCTCTACAAGTTCAACACTTTCACTGGAAGTCACTGAAAGCCTGGATCTTAGTCTGGATCCAAAACAATCACAAACCCAGACACTGTAATTCAAGCACTGGAGTCAGGGTATCCATTGAGTCTGCAAAGTTCACACCTGGTCCATGCAGGGACTGAACACAGTAGGAACCAGAACATATCTCTGATGAATACCATGGGTAACTTGAAGGCCGAGGCTCCGCCCACTGTGCTGTACAGTCCTCAGTACCTGTGTCCAGGCTGGACATGATGTCCAGCAACTTGTTTGGGTAGCAGCATCTCAGTATTAACGGTCTATCTCTGAATAACCTTGGACTGTTTAACTGTTACTGAATAAAGAATTGTGGACTAAAATTGTCTGATCTGTTCTTTAAGATGGGGTCACCCCTTTGTACTCACAATTTCACTGGCTGTCTGATTAGCAGGCAAGCTAATTTTGCAGAACTTGTGATGACAAAAACATAAAAACACACGATATTCATGCTTTTCACTTAGGTTAGCTTACCTGTCCAGTAGGATGAAAGCCAGCTTGGGGTCTGTTTTGCTCTCCAAAACTAGTTGTCTGTTTTTCAATGCCATGTCTATGTTGACCAGATTCCCATTTAACTTGGCAGCCTTCAGCAGATAAGACCTTTTGTTTGTTCAGTGTTCATTGGGATCTGTGTTGTGCTGGTAGCTGGTCATTTGTTGGCATTATCTAACTCCATGTTGTTACCTGCACAGTCTATTCTGTATTCAAAACCATAATTCAAAACTTGTCCATACACTGTAGAGGACAAGACGGTCAGGAGCATGTTTCTGTGTAGGCTCTCAGTTGTCCAGGTGGTTTCCATAGTAGAGAAGCTTGAATCTTCGACTGGACTGGGTTGCTTGACGCAAGGATGTTTCGCTTCAAATCGCAGAAGCTTCCTCAGCTAAAATTCTTGCTCTGGTACTCTGACTTCTGTCTTGACTCTTGTAGAGAAGAATAAACAGAAGCCACAAAAGCTGGAGTTTTAAACCTAACCAGACCCCTCCTACCGAGAGGCAGACTCCTATAGGCTAGTGACTAAACAATAGCTCTAATTAGCAACTGTTGTGCTCTAGTTAGCACCCTCCTAATGACAGGGCAGCTGTTCCTCCTAATGATGCGACGGACGCCTCTCCTGATGGCTCCCTTGACGACTCTCCTGATGACGTGAGTGACTCATTACCATGAACAAAAGACCTTAGTACTCCATTGTAAACAGGGGACAAAGCGTGTCTCAGACCCCCTCCCTGGTTAAGGCTGGGTTTCAACTGTTTCACATAACAAGGGATCCTGTCCTTAGGGTGAACTAATTTCTGTCTCAAGGTGTTAACCGGTTTAAAGTAAACTGGGATTTTGTGCTGTCTGAAGATCCTCTGTAGTTTTTCCGCTACTCCTGCTAAATAAGGGAGAGACACTCCTCTTCTTCTTGTGTCCGTTTCCTGTCTATCTGGTCTCTTTGTTCTCTGGAACTTCTGCACTTTGTCCAGGGACCATCGTGGGTACCCACATACCGTGACGGCTTTCCGGACAAGTTGTTGTTCTTTAGCCCTTCCCTTTGCAGTTGTGGGCACCTGTAGGACTCTGTGTTGAAGAGTACTGATCACCCCGAGCTTGTGTTCAAGGGGGTGGTTTGAGCCAAAGAGCAGATATTTGTCAGTGTGAGTGGGTTTTCTGTAAACCCCTGTCTGAAGCTGCCTGTTCTCTCCAATCGTAACATCACAGTCCAAGAAGGCTAAATGGTTGTTTCTGGCATCCTCATGTGTGAACTTGATATTGGAGTCCACCGAGTTGATGTGTTCTGTAAAGTCCTCAACCTCCTGTTGCTTGATTTTAACCCATGTGTCATCGACATATCTGAACCAGTGAAGGACTGCAGAAGGACCAAAGTATCATCATCCTGCCAGCGGATAAAGGCAGATGCACGGTGGTCCTGAAACATCGGACTACGAGGCCAAGATCAACAACTTGCTCAGTGACTCCAATACATACGAACGTCTGAAGAGAGACCCCAAGAGCGACAAAAAGAAGAAAATCATTAGCTACCTCCAAAACCTGGAGAAAGAGAGACTCATCGACAGGCAGGCATACTACAGACTGTACCCTGGGGGCGCCACTCCATGCATCTATGGACTGCCCAAAATCCACAAACAGGATGTGCCATTCAGGCCTATTGTATGTAGCACAGATTCCATCACGTACAATTTGGCCAAGCACCTCAAGTGGATTTTGGCTCCTCTAGTGGGTAACTCAGACCACTATGTGGAGAACACGCAAGATTTTGTGAACAAGATCAAGGACCTGCACCTGGAGGCAGATGAAACTATGGTGTCATTTGATGTGGCATCGTTGTTCACCTGCATCCCCACCGCTGAGGCCGTCTCAGCTGTCAGGCAGAGACTGCTGGAGGATGTGTCTCTACTTGAAAGGACCAAACTCACACCAGACCACATCTGCCAACTCTTAGAGATCTGTCTCAACACCACGTATTTCCTGTTTAGGGGGAATTACTACAGGCAGATCCATGGTTGTGCGATGGGGTCTCCGGTATCCCCCATTGTGGCCAATCAGTACATGGAGCGAGTGAAGACAGCCTTGACATCTTTCACGGGCATCCCTCCTAGTCACTGGTTCAGATATGTCAATGACACATGGGTTAAAATCAAGCAACAGGAGGTTGAGGACTTTACAGAACACATCAACTCGGTGGACTCCAATATCAAGTTCACACATGAGGATGCCAGAAACAACCATTTAGCCTTCTTGGACTGTGATGTTACGAATGTAGAGAACAGGCAGCTCCAGACAGGGGTTTACAGAAAACCCACTCACACTGACAAATATCTCATCTTGGCTCAAACTACCCCTTTGAACACAAGCTCGGGGTGATCACGACTCTTCAGCACAGAGCCCTACAGGTGCCCACAACTGCAGAGGGAAGGGCTAAAGAACAACAACTTGTCCGGAAAGCCCTCACAGTATGTGGATACCCACGATGGTCCCTGGACAAAGTGCAGAAGTCCCAGAGAACAAAGAGACCAGATAGACAGGAAACGGAGACAAGAAGAAGAGTGTCTCTCCCTTATTTAGCAGGAGTAGGGGAAAAACTACAGAGGATCTTCAGGCAGCACAAAATCCCAGTTTAAACCGGTTAACACCTTAAGACAGAAATTAGTTCACCCTAAGGACAGGATCCCTAGTTACAAACAGAGCAATGTAGTTTATTCTATCAGATGTCAGGAAAACTGCAACAAACACTACATAGGTGAGACTAAGCAACCTTTACACAAAAGGCTATACCAGCACCGCAGAGAGGGCGCCAGTGTACCTCAGTCTGCAGTTCATCTCCACCTTAAAGACATAACCACACGTTTGAGGACAATGAAGTTAAAAACTTAGCCAGAGAGAAGAAATGGTTTGAGAGAGGGGTCAAAGAGGCATTCTATGTGAAACAGTTGAAACCCAGCCTTAACCGGGGAGGGGGTCTGAGACATGCTTTGTCCCCTGTTTACAATGGGGTACTCAGGTCAAAGCAGTTTGTCTTTTGTTCATGGTAATGATAAAAATTTCAATAGCTTAGTAGTTATGGAAACACTCAAACCAGTCCATCTGATGCTAACGACCATGCCATGTTGTGAGTCTTTTAAATCAATTTTCTTCCTCATTCTGTTACTTGGTTTGAAATCTATCAGGTCCTTTTTACCATGTCTACATGCATAAATGCATTAGGTTTCTGCCATGGGATAATGAGACACTGCATGGTTTTAAAGGAGCAGTATCCATAACATGATCATCATTTAACTGTTGTTGCTTTCATTAATTACAGTGTGACGAATTTTTCCATGAATCTGTCTTCTTAAATTCAGGGCTCTCTGCTGGTTTATGTGCATGTGCGTCAGAGCATCATGGACTGTGCACTCATCCCCCTGGTTCTTTTCTGTCACAACCTGAGAGTCCCGTACACCTTCTGTCCTTTTCAGATTAGCAGCTCATTACTCCGGTACGTGTACGCAAACAAACTGTAATAATGTAAATGCTCAATCTGAGCTGAACAAAATGCTGAATTCTTATTTCTGCGATAGTGACACGTCATCACTGCAGGTATCATCTGATACGAGGTCTGTTAGAAAAGTAACGGACCTTTTTATTTTTTGCAAAAACTATATGGATTTGAATCGTGTGATGCATCAGCCAAGCTTGAACCTTCGTGCGCATGCGTGAGTTTTTTCACGCCTGTCGGTTGCGTCAGTCACCTGTGAGCACGCCTTGTGGGAGGAGTGGTCCAGCCCCCTCGTCGGATTTTCATTGTCAGGAAATTGGCTGATCGACTGCCGCTTTGCTTCATCAAATTTTTTTCAGAAAGTGTGAGAGACAGCCAAGTGGAAACCATTTGGAAAATTCAGATGGCTTTCGGTGAAGATCTTATGGGGATCACAGGGGGATTCGCGCGTCGGGACGGAGGCGCAGGGCACAGAACAAAAAGCAACGCCGTGATGAAGCCTCACAGGACATGTGGCATGTCCAGCTCGTCCACAGTTTCTCAGATAGTCACACGACTGAAAAGCCACCGAAAGCCGTCTGAATTTTCCGAATGGTGCAAGAGCTGCGAATGTTAGGGCTTGTCCTGTGAGACCAACAAGGAGGTGCTTTCGTCCCGCGCCATGAGCGGCTCCGTGGCGAATTTCTCCGCTCCTCTTTCCATTACAAAAACTCCTGTAACAGTGGAATGTGTTGAAAAAGTGCTATGTCCAGCTGTCTTGCCATTTCTCTGGTAGTCAGACGATGTCCAGGATCAACAAAGCGTTCACTTTGGAAATGATCTGCTCATTTGAGCCTGTCGATCGCCGCTCGGTGCGCTGCGCGCCATCCGCCGCTGTGGGCAGTCTTTAATCCAGTTGTAATTGCCCTTAATCTGTGTGATCCCCATAAGATCTTCACCGAAAGCCATCTGAATTTTCCAAATGGTTTCCACTTGGCTGTCTCTCACACTTTCTGAAAAAATTTTGATGAAGCAAAGCGGCAGTCGATCAGCCAATTTCCTGACAATGAAAATCCGAGGAGGGGGCTGGACCACTCCTCCCACAAGGCGTGCTCACAGGCGAATGAAGCAACCGACAGGTGTGAAAAAACTCACGCATGCGCACGAAGGTTCAAGCTTGGCTAATGCAATCACACATGATTCAAATCCATATAGTTTTTGCAAAAAATAAAAAGGTCCATTACTTTTCTAACAGACCTCGTATTAGCCTGCTGATTATGCAGTATCATCCATACGTTTCCTTTAAATATTCTTTATTCCAGGTCAGTCCTGAGGAAAGTGGGCGTGGTCTTGCTGCCACGCTCTGCACTGACAGAGGAGGATGCTGAGATGGACAGCATTTACTCAACTGTCATGGCTTCTGTAAGTCTCACATTTTGGTTGTTTTGTGGTGGGGAGGTAGAGTGAGTAGAATGCATTTAATATCTCTGATTATTTTGGTAGTTTAAGGGAAACCAGATTTATGTTACTTCAGCATAGCTACAGAAGTAAGCATTTGAGTAGGAGGAACACAATTATTGCAATTTTCCATCTGAAGGAGTTACAGGCTTCTGTGGCTATGACTGGAGAAACTGCATAGTGCAACTTTTGTCTGTTGCATTACCACTTTACAGTTTCATTGCCTCATGGTACAAAGAAAATAAAATGTTAAATTTCAGCTGAAGTTTGCCAGAAGGTAAATGGGAAACCTAAATCTAGATTTGACCTGTTTTGTTGTGTGAAAATCCTTCTTTGCTTTAGTTTGCTATTAAACTAATTGTCTAATTGCTTACAGCCTCCAAAAATCTGTTTAAAAATAACTATAATTCTTAAATGATTAATTCTGTATTTTTTGTTAAACCTTTTAAATTTAAGCTAAAAGTCTACACTACAAGCACAGGCAAAATTGCACACGCAAACCACTGTCCAAATACTTATGGACAGGGCTGTAAATCGTGACACTGCTCTAAACCTACATGAAAGATCATATGTCATGTTTAATAATAAAAGTAATCTATCTGTCTCAATATCAGTGACTCTGGCCCAGTTTTATTTGGTATCAGTTGAAATCAGATTTTATGGTGTGGCCCACTCCTGTCACACATTTATATATCCAAATACAAACTAATCCAACATGGCAGTTGGAGGACTGCATGAGTGGCTTGTAAAACTGTTTCTTCACCTGTATGGAAAAGAAGCAATAGTCATGAATCACAGAAATGTATAGGTAATGGATTATGCAGGCAAGATTTTTTTTTTAATAGAGACCAAAGCATTATAGAAAATTTCACTGAAGCTAAGATGCCCATTTTGTATTTTGGGTGTCACATAAGTGTATTCAGTTCAAATCAAATTGATTTGCATAAGCACAACTTTTTTAGCACACTTTTCATTGCTGCTGTACATGCAATGAATACATACCAGACTTACCACAGTCAGCTCTTCAGTCAAAATAAAGCCTGTTTCTCCTTCTGCTCTCTAATTCTTAACTTCCTATTCATTCTCAAATGTACAAAAGAGCTTGAGTTTTGCTAAAGAAATTGCTGCTTTGGACTATATCACAAAGATGAAGCAATGAGGGAATGGAGCCAGAGTGATAAGATTACGCATTAGCTGTGCTTAGGTTTATGCCCACACAATGTTCTGTAATGTATTTTGTAATTTGATTTTAATTATGCCAGTGGTGTGTGCTCACATCCTTTATGAGATCCACCTGGGACTTCTCTTAGTACTCTCTGGTATTGGCCATTGCTCTATTTTTATCATGAATATCTCCCAGAGTTTATCCTTATTCTCAAATAAAGAACTTCCAGAAGGGTATCAAAATCACCTACGGCATCTATCTGTCTTTCTGTCAGTCTATTTGGGTTAATGTTCTATCTTTAGATGGAAAAGACAATCTACTTTTCAAATTAGCACTCATTTCATCTGTACTGTCTCAATGAGGTTAGATGAGGCAAGTTAAACAAATAGTATAATGCAATTCACAGCCATTTAAATACATTAAATAGCTACATATACGTTTACAGCAGCAATACAGATTTTTTCCTCAGCCCAGATATATAGCTGCTAACAATAACTATACTGTTGAACAATCATTCATTGCTACTTACAAAACAGTCAATGACTTGATCAGACTTAATTAGTATGGTGGCTTAGTGGTTAGAACTGTTGCCTCACAGAAAGAAGGTAATGGGTTTGATTTCCACCTGTTGCCTTTCTGTGTGGAGTTTGCATGTTCTCCCCATGTTTGCGGGGGGTTTCTCCAGGTGCTCCGGTTTCCTCTCACATTTAAAGACATGCAGGTTAGGTGAATTGGAAAGTTTATAATTGCCCAGGTCTCCCTTGCAAAAGAGGTCTCGATCTCAGTGGGATCAACCTGGTTAAATAAAGGATAAGTTAAATTGCTGTAGTTAAGTTGTTTGTATCTAACAGTGTCTTCGGGATTGGCTGTCAGTCAAAGATGATCTAGAGCAGAAATTAAGACAGTAGGCTAGACACTGAAGTTTTTGGAAGTGGTCGAATGAAGTCTGTGTGTCGTTCCGTCACTGATTTCATTTTATATAGCACCAATCACAACAAAGCTGCCTCAAGGCGCTTCACATCAGTAAGGTCTAACCTTACTGATGTGAAGCACCTTACTCAACCCCTAGAGCAATTACACAGATGACAATGGTAAGGAAAAACTCCCTCTTACATCATTGACAAATTGATAATGCTGTATGGTAAGTCCGCCTGAGTGATTTTTGGTGTGAACATCTAGCTCACTGCCTCATTATAAAGGTATTATAAGAGTGTAAATATATGTTAAAGATGCTGTGTTTGGCGATAGGTGCTACTCTCCTTTGAACATCATACCAGACTGCCTTGTAAAGTTTTTTGATTTTGTGCAATGACACCATCTCATTAAACGGCGGCATGTAAAGGTGATGCTGGGAAACTGTTAATAGTGTGAAAACATGAAGTCATCGGAGTGATGTGCACATCAGAGACACTCTTATGAGCAATTAACACACCCACAAGTTTGCAGTTATATGGTTGGATATAAAAGCATGTGTAAAGTGTTGAGGAAAATGCCATCAGCAATGGCTGCATTAGCATTGTTAGAGGATCTTGCAAATGGTGCAATCTGACATGAGTGTGTATTGAGGGAAGGAAAGGATTTACTTGCAAATGACAATAATTGGCTCATAAGCCGATTTCAATTACCAAGGCCACTACTGGAGTTACTGGATTTGCACACAGAACTGCGGTCGGCCCTAGAGCGCAATACGGCAAGGCGCCAGGGGTTGTGTGTGCCCACACAGGTCCTGACCATGCTGGGGTTCCTGGCAACAGGGGCATTCCAGCGGGAGCTGGCCGATCGGTCAGGAGTGTGCCAGTCAACCTTTAGTCGAGCCATACCAGCTTTGTGGAACGCAATCATCTGAATGTCTTCCAGGTACATCACATTCCAACATTAGAGCACAATTTGCAGTGAGAGCCGGTTTCCCTGATGTAATCGGCGCTATTGGCTGTACACACAATATGAAACAATTTCATTCCATCAATGTACATATCATATGTGATGCGCAAATGCACTGTGTTAGGTTGGGAACAGGCTAGGAGCTGGCACGGTGCACGATCGGTGGCTGCTTAGTGAGTATATAGTTTATTCGTGTAATTGTTCTGTACAAAAAATCAGCGTGGGCACATTTGGGCATATGCACATTCAAACATGTTTTTTGTCATTAGCATTAATGTCTTTTTGTTTTGCTTGATGGTGAAACTAGAGCTGCAGTGCTTCTTAACAGGCCCTCGATTTTTCTGTGTAGGCTCTCAGTTGTCCAGGTGGTTTCCATAGCAGAGAAGCTTGAATCTTCGACTGGACTGGGTTGCTTGACGCAAGGACGTTTCGCTTCATATCGTAGAAGCTTCCTCAGCTAAAATTCTTGCTCTGGTGGTCTGACTTCTGTCTTGACTCTTGTAGAGAAGAATAATCAAGAAGTCACAAAAGCTGGAGTTTTAAACCTAACCAGACCCTTCTTACCGAGAGGCAGACTGCTATAGGCTAGTGACCCCTTCTAAGGAGACACACAGTCTGCCTCTCCTTAGGAGGGGTCTGGTTAGGTTTAAAACTCCAGCTTTTGTGGCTTCTGTTTATTCTTCTCTACAAGAGTCAAGACAGAAGTCAGACTACCAGAGCAAGAATTTTAGCTGAAGAAGCTTCTGCGATTTGAAGCAAAATGTCCTCGCGTCAAGCAACCCAGTCCAGTCGAAGATTCAAGCTTCTCTATAAAGGCCCTCGATTGTCTTCCTGTGTTCAGTATTTGTCAGTAATTGCGTGTGTAAAGTTGTGAATGGTCACATACTTTTAGACACTGCGCACCTTATTTGTTTTAATTTTATTGTGTGTGTGCCGCTCTGAGCTCACAGCATTTACGGCCTCACACACGCTCCCACTAACTTTATTTCCATTTCATGTTTATTCCGTTTGACAGGGACCCAAATAAACTATCCCCGCGTGTTTCCCTGTCATTTACAGTCATCTTTAGCACACACTGTGTAATTTCTTTTTGTTCATGTGGAATGATCGAACAGAGGGAAATCCCATGTCCCAGGGCCTGCTTACATGAATTTGCATATTTAAATAGGGGTATGGAGAGGGAGCAGTTTGGTATGTCTGCATGTGTGCTCAATTCCACGTTCAGTGGGCTGTACAAACGGAACATGCTTAGATCCACGTACGTGGAGCCACACGATCTACGTATGCCACTTTGATACATCTGGACATTTTTGTGCTTATGCCAGTGGGTTTTAGCATACGCCATGTTTCAGTTGGAAATCCACACCAGTCTTTGTATATGAGCCCCCTGATCTCTGACTTTTTCGCATTGAATTCTGGCATTCATCAGGGATGTGTTCTAGCTCCTACTCCCTTCTGTGCTTGCATAGACCGAGTCTTGGGTAGGGTTCTGAAGCGTTGCTGCCTTTATCTGTGAGAAAGGGTTAGTTTTGCCTAATTTATGTGAAATGTGGTTAAAGCCAAATGTACACCTGCCTTTAAGTAAGCTTGTCCACCCATGTACACATTTACTCATTTTACCCGTGATACTACAAGGTGGAAGTGTTGCTTTACTCTTTTAATCTCTTTTTAGTTTAATGGCTCACAGGGTTGCAAAATTTAACTCATTCAAAGCTTTAATTCTTTGCCCTTCTCAGGCTGCTAGGAACAGTTATGATGATCCTGTTGGATTTTAGTAATGTTATTTTGTCATTGTATACAAACCTCCTGGACCTTATTCCAAATTCTTACATGAATTACGTGATTTAATTTCTGATTCATGGACTCATGCTAATAAGTTCTTTATTGTTGGTGACTTTAAGATAAAGGCAAGGGGACACCCACGTTTCACCTGGCTGCACCTAGTTGTATGGTTATTTTAGAGATGTCGGAATGGACCGGTTGTCTGTCTGGCTGGTTGCCATCCAGGGCCCAAGGTAAAGTGTGGCAAATTGTAGCACCAGGTCATGCTCCCAGACTTGACTTGATTTGACTTTAAGATCCGTGTTAATAAGCCTTTGGATGCCCTCAGCGAAGTGTTTTTGAGTATTCTGAAAATTTTTTGGTTATTCACTCGTTGTCTTTGAATTATTACTGTCCTGCCGATGAGACTAGATGATTGTACATCGTCTACCCATCACATTAGTTCCTCTACCATAACTGAATTTAGTGTTGGATTACCTGAGATTCTGGAGTCTCTTTCTGAATACGCTCAGTCAGTGGCAGTATTGCATATAGCCTGAATAGAGCACTTACTCATCTAATAGATTTGATTGCTCCATTTATGGTGAAATTTCATCTTCTCAAGT
Source organism: Thalassophryne amazonica (assembly GCF_902500255.1). Classification (NCBI taxonomy): domain Eukaryota; kingdom Metazoa; phylum Chordata; class Actinopteri; order Batrachoidiformes; family Batrachoididae; genus Thalassophryne; species Thalassophryne amazonica. The sequence goes on from NC_047107.1 coordinate 81,714,925, forward strand.
TGCAAAGGCCTTGGCTTACTTTGAAAAGGAAATCTAGGGTATTGGGTCAAAAAATACTCCAGCAAACTTTAGTCAGACTGAGTGATCCCACTATAAAGTATTCATTAACTCTGATCGAAAACCGATATTTACCAATTTTGACATGATCTTGCTTGGTGTGTTGTTGCATACCAAGTACTACTCATCTCTTTGATCTATTGCCAGTTAAATTGTTTAAGGACCTGTGGTCTTCACTTGGACCAACGAAGCTAAAAAATTTTAATCTGTCACTTACAGCCGGTACTGTTCCTACATGCTTTAAATCTGCAGTGATGAAAATTATTCACAAAAAAACAACCTAGAAGCAGGTTCACTGGCTTAGTATAGACCAGTATCAAATCTACATTTCTACTCAAAGATTCTTGAAAAATTTACTTCACAACAGCTTGAAGCTTATCTTGCTGATAATGATCTCTCTGAGGCACTGTAGTCAGTATTTAGCACTTATGTATCACTCCATAAAGACAGCCCTTACTAAAGTGGTGAATGATCTTCTGTTGGCAATGGTACCAGATACCAGTGTAGTGTAGAGTTCTCGATCCCAGTGCAGTGTTCAATAGAGTTTATCACTGTATATTGTTGGATAGACTTATTTTGGTATTATAGCTCAGGTTGTGTCATGGTTGACATCATGTTTATCTAACTGAATTCAGTGAATAACATTACTTTGAAGCTCACTCTGGTTAAAAAAAAACTTTATTGGGTACATGGGGTTCTGTATTAGGCCCTCTGCTATTTTCTCTTTACATGGCACCTCTTGGACAGATACTGCAATGCAGTAATATGGAATTACTTTTCCTGATGACACTCAGCTTTACATGCAAGTTAATACAGAAGCTTGGTAATTTTTGACTTTTATTTTTTGGAGGAGTGACGGCAGTGCATCTGCCCTGTTTGTTTAGTAGCCACACCTGTGTTTCATTTATATTGAGCTTTCTTTATTCCATGCAATTTGGTCAGAACAAATATTACATTGCTTGACCTCCTTATATAAAACTAAACTCATCTGAATAGGGCTACACCTAGTAACCTTTCAGTGTACCCCATTATTGTTTCTCAAAACAAAAGTCACATTGGGTTGACATCAGTGACGTGCAGTGAGGTTGATGGCTGGTGAGGCACTGACTTTATCACAATCAGATTTACAAACATGAACCCCACAGAGTAGCTTATTCTCCATTTGATTGGCAGCAGTTAATGGATAATGTTTAAAATCTCATATCAGCATTCTTTACACACACAAACTGTAGCATACACAAAAAGCATTATTATGAACTTACCTTTACTTACAGTGGGGCCAAAAAGTATTTAGTCAGCCCCTGGTTGTGCAAGTTCTCCTACTTAGAAAGATGAGAGGTCTGTAATTTTCATCATAGGTACACTTCAATTATGAGAGACAAAATGAGAAAAAAAAAATACAGAAAATCACATTGTAGGATTTTTAAAGAATTTATTTGTAAATTATGCTGGAAAAATAAGTATTTGGTCACCCACAAACAAACAAGATTTCTGGCTCTCACAGACCTGTAACTTCTTCTTTAAGAAGCTCTTCTGTCCTCCACCTGTTACCTGTATTAATGGCATCTGTTGGAACTCGTTATCTGTATAAAAGACACCTATCCACAGCCTCAAACAATCAGACTCCAAACTCAACCATGGCCAAGACTAAAGAGCTGTTGAAGGACACCAGGAAGAAAATTATAGATGTGCAACAGGCTGGGAAGAGTAAATCTACAATAGTCAAGCAGGTTGATGTGAATAAATCAACTGTGGAAGCAATTGTAAGAAAATGGAAGACATACAAGACCATTGATAATCTCTCTTGATTTGGGGCTCCACGCAAGATCTCATCCCGTGGGATCAAAATGATTATGAGAACGGTGAACAAAAATCCCAGAACTACATGGAGGGACCTGATGAATGACCTGCAGAGAGCTGGGACCAAAGTAACAAAGGCTACACACTATGCAGAGAGGGACTCAAATCCTGCAGTGCCAGGTGTGTCCCCTGCTTAAGTCAGTACTTGTCCAGGCCTGTCTGAAGTTTGCCAGAGAGCATATGGATGATCCAGAAGAGGATTGGGAGAATATCATGTGGTCAAATGGAACCAAAATAGAACATTTTGGTAAAAACTCAACTCGTTGTGTTTGGAGGAGGTGGAGGTTCTTCCTGTTAAAAGGGAGTTTTTCCTTCCCACTGTCGCTAAGTGCTTGCTCATAGGGGGTCGTTTTGACCGTTGGGGTTTTTCTGTAATTATTGTATGGCTTTTGCCTTACAATATAAAGTGCCTTGGGGCAACTGTTTGTTGTGATTTGGCGCTATATAAATAAAATTGATATTTATTATTGAGGAATTGATAATTATTTGTTGAGGAAGTTGAAAGTCCATGTTGCCCAGTGACAGCCCCAAAGCATCACTGCTCTAGAGGAGATCTGCATGGAGGAATGGGCCAAAATACCAGCTACAGTGTGTGCAAACCTGGTGAAGACTTACAGGAAATGTTTGACCTCTGTGATTGCCAACAAAGATTATGTTACAAAGTACTGAGTTGAACTTTTGTTATGGACCAAATACTTATTTTCCACCATAATTTACAAATAAATTATTTAAAAATCCTATAATGTGATTTCCTGGATTTTTTTTCTCATTTTGTCTGTCACAGTTGAAGTATATGTTGAAAATTACAGACCTCTCTCATCTTTCTAAGTAGGAGAACTTGCACAATCAAAGAGTGACTAAATACTTTTTTACCCCACTGTATAAATGAAGTCCATGTGCCACTCCTTCTGAACAAAAGCATTAATGACTTGTTTGTAGAAGTCTTCCTTATCTTCCTTCAGTTTTAAAAGTCTCTCTGTCTCAGCAGAGATCACTGCCAGGGAAGAAAGTCATCCTTGATCAGTCCTGTTCCGACTCTGTTTTGAGCCTTTTCTGGCTTTGAATGTGAGTGGTCGACCGCTCGTGTTTGATGACTCATTGGAAATTTTTCAGCTCACAATATCCTATCTGAGTCCAGATAGGATATTGTCATAAGTTGAGTGTCATAAGTTGAGAAAAGAAGGCAGGAAAAGCAGAAAAGGCAGTTTCTTGCTGGACATCCACACAGTCAAACTTTACGTGTGTATCGCTTCTTTTGAAAAGAGCGGGTCTTCTGTACCGCAGTCTGAATCAAACCTTTTAGCTCCGGTGTTCCTTCCTTTAATTATTCCTTCCTTCTTCGATTAAAAGTCCAGATTAAAAAATTGTTTGTTTGGATATGTAATCCTCCATTCTGAAACTAAAGGCCAGGCGAGAGGAAAAAATAAATGAATGGCTGCTCTTGTACCTTGCTGTCACTTATTCTGCAGCTGAGGAGTTGCTGCAAGAAGAATCCCTGGGATCACTAGTGCCCCCTAACATGAGGCAGGCGAACTGCATGCCTCACTTAGTGCTTTTGTAGCCAATCTATGATCACTCAGTACATGAAACACGTTACACACACATACAGCTGTTGACAAAAAAACCAGTGGGGGGCTCAGCTAACCAAAAAGTTAGCTTCCATAGCCATTAATCAGGTAACTGAAAAGTTATCTTTTATGACGATAAACCGCTAAAAAATTTATCTTTATTACAGATAACCGATAACTTTTAGTATTGTGATGCGGGCACATCAGATTACACTGTCGGCTTCTGATAAACCAGTTTCACTTTAAGCGCTGCAGGAGTTGCTGGGCAAATTCAAGGATCACAAACACACAAGAATGCACGAAAAATGAGTGAATAAAAAAATAAAACCCCAAACACTGTCATCATCTTTCAAAAGCAGTAAAACACAGTATTAGAAGTCACAGTTTATCTCGGCATTAGATACACCGTTATTTACGAGCTAAGTACTGCCGCTTTTTTCACACTGTTTTAACCCTGCGGCTTAAACAACCGAAATACGTCCATGCATTTTTAATGCATTGATTGGCAGAGTAAAATACATGTAATAAATATAAATTCTTACCTGTTCATTTCAGTGAGATTCATCTGAAGAAATCATCATCTTTAGATTATCCAAAATGGTATAAATGGTGAAGAAATGTCCCAGTCTGTACACAGCTGAGCTGTGAGAGCTCCTCTCTCCCACGAGTCTTGGCAATACCGTCAGCCACAAAGAAATAAAATAAAAATAATGTCAAAATTAGTCCGTTTTGTGTTTGTGTCGAGTGGACTTCTTCTTTCGGATCCAGTGGTGGACAGCACCAGTTTAAGGTGTATTTACCACCACCTACTGATTGACTGATCGCTGAGTGACTGATCGCTGAGATTTTACAAAACATTAACTCCTGGCAGCCATAGTCATTTGTTTAGATGCGATGAAGTAATCCAGTGTTATTTAGATATTTAAATAATTCTTTTTGCACGATGTGTGATGGGTTTTGCAGCAGATTTGGTTTTGCAGCAGATTTCCAAGGGACAAGGGACGGAAACACTGTAACATCCAAAGTGAACCTGAACTACACTACCCGCAATGCTCTCTGCATCGACCAGCCAATCACGTTTTGCATTTAATGATGACGCCATCAGCAAGTGACAGCCAGTCTGCTATAAACACACAACAGATGGACTAAAATGTTTGATTTTAGGGTTTACAAATGTTTTTGACCGTTAAACTTTGCTCACTTTACCAGCAAAAAAAAATGTTATCGGACTGAATGTTATCGGAAATAAATTTATTGGAAGATAATTGGTCCGATGATGGTTTTAAAACTTATCTGAAAAGCTAATCCGCTAGCATATAGCCAATGTGTTTGACTGTTTTAATAGCGCCATACAGAGAAACAGCAAGACAGTCTCAATGTGTAGCATGCCAGCAGTTAGCCCAGTGATTGCACAATCCATTGTGAGGCACAGCTGGCTCGTATTTCTCAGTATTTGAATGGTAAATGTGAAAATTCAACGATTTTGAATAAAAATAATCTTAAACTGATGAAGTTAAAAAGTAAATAACTTTATAGTACAAATCACCGGATAAATACAATTTAATTTTTTTATTTTACATTTTTTTTCTTTCCATGATGACAGGTGTGGTGCAGCCTCCCCTGACCACATGTCACTGGTTGACATGGAGATGCTTGGAACCAAACTTGTAGTTATCTACCTTTAAGACTGAGAGAAACCATAGAGGCACTTATATAGTCATGACGTCCCTGGACAGAGATGATTGGTGATGTTGATGCCTTTGTAGGGGAACAAACGTCCAAGTCTTTAAGGGCCTTGTACGTCCTATCATACTGGATGATTGAAAGACTATAACCAGTGACCTCAGGTGATGACTAGATGTCTTTGGTACTAGAGGTTTTTGGAGAATACTTTGGTACTGTGGAAATGAGTTTGTGTTCAATACACTGTTGCTTAGTGAGACTCTGATCAGTACCATTTTTAAGAGGCATTCCTGACTATTATCTCATTCTCACATCTGCACGAGCTCCTTGGACTTTTCCATTGTACTGTGTGTCATATGTTGCAGAGAAATTTGCACCCAAAAACTGACCCAAAATGAATTCACAGAGCAAACTGGAAAAATGTATTAGTTGAAAGTTTATGAAACAAAGGAAAAGTACACCCATAGCCCCTCACGATTTAATTTGAGAAAGCCCAAAATTAATTGAAACTGGTGCACCAGATTATTGGGGGTTTGGTAGAGGTTCACTTATTTATTTATTCAAAATGTACGTGTGCAATAATTCTGCAACAGAAAAAGAACAGTTCAGATGAATCATCAACATAAATAGGTTGTTTATGAGTGACACAGTAAGTAGGGTTTGTTTTTCCTTTTATTGACTATTTATATTAGTGAGTGTATTGGATGTATTTTAGAAAGCAGGCTTCTTTAGTGGATATCTTTCAGTGTTAATAGATCTTTATTGTTTGAGTGTAGGCCTGCTTAGCTGCTGCACAACAGTAATTGAATCTACCATGTCTGTCCTGGCAAACCAGTACTTGGGGCAATGGAAGTGTCTCTGAATGTCATGAAGTGTTTGTCCCCCACAGTCCGTTTTATCTCTATTCTTTATCCTTATCTCTTTCTGTATTTTGACTCTTTTTTCCAGCAGACTCTGTGCTCTGTTTTCATGTTTGTGGTTTTTCTACATGGTCTGGCCTGGTAGTTGTTTTCATTTTTGAAATGCACACCAGGCATTATAATTAATTTCCTCCCATATTTCCAAGATTTTAAATACAGTGTTTTTTCTCTCTCTTTGTCTCCAGCTGGTACAGGAGCTGCTACACGAGGGCCAAGCCATCAGTGTGGGTGTGCTATCATCATCTGGCCAAGGTGGCCAGTGGCTGGCTCACCTCAGACAGCTCATCAAAGAGGGATCTTTGACTGACATCAGTCTTGTCCCTGTGGGCATCTCTTATGATTGTGTTCCCAAGTCTAACATACAGGTGCATGCGTATGGACACATACACAGTGGCAAGAACACACAAACACCACTTAATAAGAGCCATCTGTAACTGTGATGTCCTCAGGGGTAAGTGAGCAGGTTTGGTTCAGAGGAAAATCTAAATTGCCAGTGATGACACAGTTTGTAGCTTTGAGGATTTCACCACACAACTTTATTGTCTAAATTGTTGCTGGATGTTAGTTGATTAGGTGAGAATTGGTTTTTACTGTATTTACTCCATTAAGGGCCTCCACCCAATTAAACACCCCCTCCCCGGCTTTTTCAGCAAATTGCACATAGTGAAATTGTGAATTCCTGAGAGAACAGAGTAAAATGAAATAGTTCCACCTCATTGCTGCTGCGGCTGTAGTGTCTTAGATTTCAGACTCTTACCTGTCATGCGGACGCCTTCCATGGAACCATTTTATCTGCTCCTCTTCAATGTCCCGATAATGCACTTCCCTTCCCCCACCAGGCAGCCATTTTCCTGTTTGGCCAGAGTTGCAAGCTAATCCTTGTTCCTACACCACTCCCAGATGCATTTCCCATTGACTAGGAAAATCCGAGCAGCATGGCGCTTCCCCTTTTCTTCCACTTCTTTCACAACTTTTAGTTTGAACACTGCTGAGTACTAACGTGTGCACAGAGCCACTTTATGTGATTGTGTGGCAGCTACTGCATGCAGAAAAATATTCTATTTGAGTATGCGCTGCTTCTCTGGCATGCAGTATGCATGCCCATAAGGCCGGACTGTAAGGCCAGTTAGGCTGTACTGTGTACAGCATGCATGCAAGCACGCGCACTTAAAAGATCATTAATAAACACCCCCTTTTCCAAAGTTGTATGCACCTGGGGCATTTAATAGAGTAAATACGGTATTTTGTTTGGCGATCATGATTGCTATTAGTCTCCATTAGTATTGCACTTTGAGATAATACTGGAGAGTGGGCGTTGTTTATAGTTAAGTGCAATAATAGGGTCCTCACCTCAACATTTTGTTCTGTCATTGCAATGCAGAGTACAGTACACACAGTTCTCACACGCTTACACCCTCAGATTGCCTGTTAATCTTAGTGTTTTCATCATAAACTATGGTCATTAGTGGTATTGCAATTGTAATGTCCCACCTAAAGGCAAGGCCTCATTATGATGTTATCACAAACTCATTGTGTGTAGCACTGTTACGAGTTTGTGTGTATATGTTGCATATCTCCACAGGCTGACCTAAGTTCTTTATTGCTGTGGATGTGGTCTCGTCTCTGGAAGAAATCAGAAGGAACTGTGAGGATTCACTTCGCCAAGCCATTTTCTCTCAAGGTGAACAGCTGCAAAAGCTTAATACCAAAGACCTGCTTATCTCTTCTGAGAAGTACAAAGGCAAAGATTACTCCTTGTCCTATGTCACACTGACCTTTTGAATTTGATTCACAAATTAGCTTATATAAATCAGAAATTGTTTTAGCTTCACCCTAGCCAGGATTGATCTTTTTTAAATTTTATATTCATTCAGTGACAACAGGAAGGTTGGCTAAAGGTCAACTTGTGGCAATCATAACAGATGATTGGCATTCAACAGTAATTGCTATTTAGAGCCAGAAATCTGTGAATGTAGTGACTACTGATGAATCAGTACAAAGTGAAACGTTTAAAAGCAAATGTTTTTTAGAATGTTATGAAAGCATTATTTAAAAATGACATTTTGCAGTATGTATGTCCATTCTTTTGTGTGTAGGAGACATGTGAGACAGGGAGGTGTAGGGTGGATGGATGGCTCCCTCTACAGGACCTGTTACTGCCTGTTATCCTCAACAAAAGGTAAGCAAAGCACCTGTGCATGTTTGCATGTCTGTGTGCAGCAGGGTGACTGCACCTGGTGAGCTTTCCATAATGAGTGTAATCTCTTAAAAAAAAATTTAATTAATTTCTTATAAACTTTAGTTGTAAGTGTGCTGCTAATTTCACACGTAAACCTTAAGTTTGACACAGATATGGCGCAGTTCCTGAGGAGATCTCATCATGTTAGACTCGGTCCAGTTACTGTCAACATTGCACAGTCTGCCAGTGAAAAAGATGGGGGGGGGGGGGGGGGGGGGGGGGGCGTCCTTACTCAGCCTCAGTATGGTTTCTGATGAGCTGAAAAACCTCTGCTTACACATTTTTTATTCTTTTGAGAGAGCAGGCCCATTTAAAACAGCATAATTCAGAGAGCTGGCAAGAGGCACATGAAAAAAGATAAATGATGGAAAGGATTATCGGGTTCTGTGCATGCCCAAATCACTAACATGCTTTAATAGTACTTAACACTTAGTCTCTTCCATTCTCATTCTTGACCTCTGCCACTAATGTTTTAATCTTTTAAAACCTTGTTTTTGTTCAGATGTGTGTATAGCATTGTAGCACCATGTACTAATGTTTCTGAAGTTGCCATAGGTGCCATTGCCACCTACAATAATTTCACAGAGGTGCATGTATTCAGGTCTTAATCCTGATGTAAATGAGCAATCTCTTTCTATAGTTCCTTTTATCACAGGCAGGAGTTCACACTTCACTTTCTGCTACACAACAGTTAATTTCACGCTAGCACAGCTAAGCTGTGTGGATAAAACTAATTTCACTTCAGCATAACTTCAGATAAGCATTTGACAAAATACAACACACATTTTCAGTTCATTGATATAGCTGCAATTATATATGCTTTGCATTCATCCGCAGTGCCCAATCTCATCTTGTTTTTCCAGTCACACTCTTTCATCTTTTACGACAAATATGTTGTTAAATCTTGCACTGAGGCCTCATAATAGTCATTAAGGGTTGTGTTGAGATCCAGCTAGAGATATTTTTTGCCATTTTGTACAAATTTTGTGATGAATGTAAATTGATCAATTGGGAGAAATTTCACATACCATAATGGAATTAGCTTCTTTTATTATTTTTTTTTTAGGAAGTCTAAATGTTGCTTATATTGTAATTTAAATGCAATTTTAATGTACTGCAGCATATTTCTAATAGCATAACAGCATCAGTGAGTGCTTTATATCATTGGTTATGCACTCCTTCGCAATTTGACAGGAAGCAGAATAATTCACGCAAGTTCAACCTGGTATTTTTGTCTTCTTATCTGAAGAACTGCCAGTGTGTACGGCCAGCGAATGATGTCATGGCTTCTGCCTTCCCAATCTGTTGGTGAACTCAGAAAGCAACCTCAGGCAGAAAGAGACCTCAGCATCGGCATCATCCTTCATCTTATCTTCTGTATGTCAAGCATTATGTACCTCTGCTGAATTACAAATAAATCTGTATCAGACTTTGTTTTAAAGTTTTTCAAACTGTATTGGAAACTGTTCCTTTTTATAGCTGCCACCTCCTGCATGGCTGTGATGTCCACGAGTCTGGTGTCCAGTCTTTTGCTGTATAGACACCGCAAGGTATATCTGTTGTCTGTAAGCGGCTTTGTATGCTATTGTTTGATCAGCAGGTTTGGACTCAGTGATGTCAGCGTAGAATCCATTCAAACATTTCTATCCATTAATACTAATTAATGGATAGAGATGGTTGAGATCATAAGCTTATAAGCACCATTGAGTTTCAAGGTAGTTTGTTAGACAGTCGCATCACATGATTAATGTGTGTGTCTGATTTTGGAATGGATCTTCTTTGTCCTGCTCCACAGGGTGTGTTTATGTCTGCACTGTGTCAGGATGTGAACTGGCTAACAGAGGAGCTCTTGTTCAGAAACAAAGACGTTGGCTTTGGGGGAAGTTTAGCAGAGGTGATCCACTATTCTCTGTCTTTGCTCGCCCCTCATATCATCGTAGCTGCAGTGCCGTCCAGGTTGGTTTTCTTTTATTTAAAATACAACAAGTGAGAACATATACGGAGTGTCACAGCTATTCATTGGAGTTTTAACATTTAGTAGTTATGATCTGTTTTTTATTTTTATTTTCTTAAATTGGCTAAATTGACCAATTAGATACCAGTTAGATCTGGTGGGCCTCACCTCCACGCACGGCCTCGGCTCCGGAACCACTCTCTTTGATAGAGGTTGGACCTTATTCTTCTATGGAGTTGCCCAGGGTGTGACGCGCCGGGTAGGTGTGGGGATACTCACAAGTTTCCGGCTGAGCCACGCTACATTGAAGTTTACCCCGGTAGATGAGAAGATCGCCTCCCCGTGGTGCGGAGGAAAACTCTAACTGTTGTTTGTGCGTATGCACCTAACAGCAGTTTGGAGTATTCGGCTTATTGGAGTCCCTGAATGGAGTCCTGTATGGGGCTCCGGTGGGGGACTCCATTGTTCTGCTGGGGGACTTCAACGCACACACGGGCAATGACAGAGACACCTCGAGAGGCGTGATTGGGAGGAACGGCCTCTCCGATCTCAACCCGAATGTTCATTTGTTATTGGACTTCTGTGCTAGTCACGGACTGTCCATAACAATCACCATATTCAAACATAAGGATGCTCATAAGTGTACATGGTAGCAGAGCACCATAGGCCGAAGATCAATGATCAATTTTGTGATTGTATCATCTGATCTGAGGCTGAATTTTCTGGACACTTGGGTGAAGAGAAGGGCAGAGCTGTCAACTGATCACCATCTGGTGGTGAGTTGGATCAGAGGATGGGGGAGGACTTTGGACAGACCTGGTAAGCCCAAACGGATAGTGTGGGTGAACTGGCAGCATCTGGAGGAATGATCTTAAACTCACACCTCCGGCAGAGCTCTTCTAGCATCCCTATGGAGGTTGGCAGCATTGAACCAGAATGGGCAATGTTCAAAGATTCTATTGCTGAAGCTGCAGTGGGAAGCTGTGGCCTGAAGGTCTTAAGTGCCTCGAGGGGAGGCAACCCTCGAACACTGTGGTGGACACCGGTGGTCAGGGAAGCCGTCCGACTGAAGGAGTCCTTCCGGGATATGTTAACTCGGAAGGACTCCGAAGGCAGTTGCAAGGTACCAACAGGCCTGAAGGGCAGCAGCCTCTGCTGTTGGGGAGGCAAAGCAGCGGGTGTGGGAGGAGTTCGGAGCAACCATGGAGGACTTTCGGTCGGCACCAAGCCGCTTCCAGCAGACTGTGAGGCACCTCAGGAGGTGAAAATGGGGAACCATCCAAGCTGTCTACAGTAAGGATGGGACTCTGTTGACCTCAACTGAGGATGTAATCTGGTGCTGGAAGGAACACTTTGAGGAACTCCTACAGCAGACCGGAGGGCCCTCTATTGTAGGGGCAGAGCTGGAAGCTGGAATTTCCCTGGTAGAAGTCACTAAGGTAGTCAAACAAGGCCCCGGGGGTTGATGAGATCCTTCCAGAAATGCTGAAGGCTCTGGATGTGGAGGGACTGTCTTGGATGAGACATCCCTTCAACATTGCCTTGAGGTCTGGGACAGTGCCTAAGGAGCGGTAAACTTGGGTGGTGGTCCCCATATTTCAAAAAGGGGAACAGAGTGTGTGCCAATTACAGGGGCATCACACTGCTCGGCCTCCCTTTCAAAGTCTCCTCCAGGGTGCTGGAAAGGAGGGTTCGGCTAGTAGTCAAACCTCTGATTGAAGAGGAACAATGCAGGGTCCATTCTGGTCGTGGAACAACCGACCAGCTCTTCACGCTCACAAGGATCCTGAAGGTGCCTGGGAGTATGCCCATCCAGTCTACATGTGTTTTGTGGACTTAGAGAAGGCGTATGATCGGGTACCCCGGGAGATACTGTGGGAGGTGCTGTGGGATTATGGAGTGAGGGGATCCCTTCTCAGGGCCATCCAATCTCTGTACTCACAAAGCGAGAACTGTGTTCGGGTTCTTGGCAGGAAGTCAGACTTCCGGTGGAGGTTGGCCTCTGCCAGGGCTGCGCCTTGTCGCCTTGTTGTTTGTGATATTCATGGACAGGATATCGAGGTGTAGTCGGGGGTTCCAGTTTGGACGGCTCAGTGTTTCATCGCTGCTTTTTGCAGATGATATGGTTCTGTTGGCTTCATCAGTCTGTGACCTCCAACACTCACTGGATCGGTTCTCAGCCGAGTGTGAAGTGGCTGGGATGAGGATCAGCACCTCTAAATCTGAGGCTGTGGTTCTCATCAGGAAACCGATGGATTGCTTACTCCGGGTAGGGAATGCGGTGTTGCCCCAAGTGAAGGAGTTCAAGTACCTCAGGGTCTTGTTCATGACAGTAGAGCATGAGATTGGCTGGAGAATCAGTGCAGCAGGGGCGGTGTTGCATTCGCTCTACCGTACTGCTGTGATGAAAAGGAGCTGACCGAAAAGGCGAAGCTCTCGATCTACTGGTAAATCTTTGTTCGTACTCTCACTTATGCTCCTGAGAGTTGGGTCACGACCGAAAGAACTAGATCGCGGGTACAATTGGCCAAAATTGGCTTCCTTAGGAGGGTGGCTGGTGTCTCCCTTAGAGATCAATCAATCAATCAATCAACATTTATTTATAAAGCGCTTTACAGCACCGACTGGTGTCCAAAGTGCTTAACATTAAAAACACAAATTTACAAAAATAAAACACATATAAAATAAAAATTTTAAAACAACACATAAAAAAAAGAACATAAAAATAACAGAACATGTCACCTCCCCACTAAGTGTTAAAAGCCAGTTTAAATAAATAAGTCTTAGATTTAAAAAGTGCTAGGTCAGGAATAGTACGTAACTCAAGAGGTAGCTCATTCCACAGTCTCGGGCCAGCTACCGCGAAAGCATGACCACCCCAGCATTTATATCTTGACCTTGGAACATCTAAGTAAAGCTGGCCAGACGCCCTTAATGTCCTACTGTAGGTGCGCAAAGTTAAAATTTCAGACAAGTAGGGAGGTGCAAGGCCATAAATAGCTTTAAAAACAAACATTAAAATTTTAAAATCAATTCTAAAACGAACTGGAAGCCAGTGGAGTGAGTACAGGACGGGCGTAATATGCTCACGTCTAAAAGTGTTTGTCAAAAGACGAGCAGCAGCATTCTGCACCAACTGGAGACGTGCAAGAGACGACTGATTAATGCCCGAATAAAGTGCATTACAATAATCAAGTCTGGAGCTGATGAAAGCATGAATGGCCGTCTCAAGTTCACGTCTACTGAGAAAGTGCTTTATTTTAGCCAAAAGGCGAAGTTGGAAAAAACTAGCTTTGACAACAGAATTTATCTGCTGATCGAACCTCAAACAGCTGTCAAATATCACTCCCAAATTCTTGACAGCTGGTTTTACATAGTTAGCCAAAGCACCAAAATTTGGTGTTACCACATTTGGTATGCCAGAGCGCTCAAACACCATGATCTCAGTTTTACCATCATTCAGGTAAAGGAAGTTTTGGGACAGCCACTGCTTTACATTGCAAATACAATTAAATAATGATGACAAAGCATCACTCCCATTAGTCCTCACAGGCAGATAGATTTGCAGATCATCTGCATAACAATGAAAGGACAGGTTGTGCTGGGTTATAATTGACCCCAATGGCAGAATGTACAAAGAAAATAGAATCGGCCCAAGGACAGATCCCTGCGGCACTCCACAGCACAGAGGAGCAGTTGATGAGGAAAGGTCCCCAATCATGACAGAAAAGCTCCTTTCAGCCAAATATGATCTAAACCACTTAAGTGCAGTACCATGAATGCCAATAAAATGTTCCAACCGGGAAACAAGTACTGTGTGATCCACAGTATCAAAGGCTGCTGTGAGGTCCAACAGAACCAGCACAGCAGGATTCCCTGCATCCACCGACAGAGTAATATCATTATGAACTTTTAAAATTGCTGACTCAGTGCTGTGTCGCGATCTAAACCCAGACTGGAATTTTTCAAGGATGAGATTGTCTTCTAAAAATGATTGTAACTGTAAAAAGACAACCTTTTCTAAAACCTTAGATAGAAATGGCAGATGAGACACAGGTCTAAAATTGGATAAAACTGATGAGTCCAGGTGAGGTTCTTTAACAAGAGGTCGAACCACAGCATGTTTAAAAGCAGCTGGAACAGACCCTGATCTAAGACAAGCATTGATAAAAGTTAGGAGACCCGCCCCAACAGTATTAAAAACCTCCTTCAGCATCTTAGCTGGAACAACATCAAAAGGACAACTTGTAGATTTTATGTGTTTTACAACATCAGCGAGAGATGCAAAAGAAATGGGCTCAAACTGTTCGAGCACAACAGAATGTGCACGAGGAGCAGACAACTCAACATTACAGCTCTGATCAGCGTTCTGTCTGACTGATGAAACCTTATCAATAAAAAACTGAAGAAACTCCTCACAGGTTGTGGTTGTAGCGTCCATCAAAACAAAGGTGTGTGGATTTACAACTGAGTTTATAGTCTGAAATAACACATTGGGACGATGACAACTGCTCGAAATAATATGAGACAGATATTGTGCTTTTGCCTCCTTCACAGCCTTCTGATAGTCAGACTGTCCCTCAGAAAACCCAGAGACACCTGTAGTTTGTCCTTTTTCCATTTTCTGTTCGCCTGTCTGCAGCGTTGCCTGAGGGCACGGGTCGTGGCATTTAACCAGGGGTCGGATTTTGATTTGATTTGATTTGATTTGCAACAGAGATTTGATTTGCAACAGAGTCCAAAATTACTGTGCATGTAGAGTGGAAAGAAGAGAGAATGTTATCTGGGAGTAATGGAGAAACCAGTCCATTCATGGCATAAAACTGAGAGTCCATGAAGGCAGCAGCAAAGTCCCCCGCTGTCGAGGATGTGACCAAACGGCGGCGAGAGACAGGAACAAGTGGCTTACTAGCAGATGGAGGAGCAATAAATTCAAAAATAACAGGAAAGTGATCTGAAATAGCAATGTCTGATATGTCCTTAAGTGAAACTGAGAGCCCAAAAGAAATAACCAGGTCCAAGGTGTGTCCAAGATTGTGTTAGTCCATCCACAACTTGTGTTAGACCAAAAGAGTTCAGGAGGCTTTTAAAATCATCAGCCAGCTGATTAGAAGGACAACAGATATGAATATTAAAATCACCACAGACCAAAAATTTGTCATATTTTGGGATAAAATCTGCCAGAAACTCAGAAAACTCCTGAATAAAATCCTTATTAAATTTTGGTGGACGGTAAACAACAGCACAGAGCACAGGACAGTCGAACTCCATCACAAACAACTGAAGTTCAAAAGTGGAGTAGACATTAGAAGATAAAAATCGGCATTTAAAACTGTCTTTAAAAACCGTGGTCACACCCCCGCCTCGACCTGATGCTCGCAGGGGAGCTGAAAAACGAGCAGCCGGGGGGGAGGAGCTCAGAAAAGGCGCTATTTTCACCTGGTTTCAACCAGGTCTCCGTTAACAGGAGAAAGTCCAGATCACGACTGGAGAAAAAGTCATTAAAAATGAAAGTCTTACTTGTGAGTGACCTTGTGTTGATGAGCGCCACACGGACTGAGCGCACGTCAGTCTGCTGGGAGACACAACTGAGCGGGCGCAGGTTCTCCTGCACGCAGCCACGACTGCAGCTCCTCACAGGACGGCGACGCGGAAGTGGAGACCCGGCACCCTGGACAACCGGCCGGAGCCACCGATAGCGAAAAGTCAGGGAACGCCGCACGTCATAGCCGTCATATGGTGTGAAGACTCCAGCTATGAATTGTCGTGGAGCATGTTTGCAGGAAACAGCCAGGCACACTCTGAGCCAAACAGGAACTCCTCCTCTCTTCCCACGTCCTCTGCGATGCAGACGCCGAGGTAACACGCCAAGCGGCCGGCGTAGAAAGTCGGGTACGGACGCTAAGACAGGCGGCGGGGGCAGCCGCATCCCTGGCCGTCCACCCGAGCCAGGAACAGCGAAATTCTCCAGCGAAGCCCGAACGCTGATAAGAGTCTGGCGATCATACACCAGGAGCGGTGACACATTCCATGCAACAAAGTGTAAAAACAATAAAAACGACACTAAAAGAAGCGAGTGCCGACAGCAGGCCACATACAACGGCACCATCTTACAGACAGATCAGGAAGCCTCACAAGGTAGATAGGGTATCACCCTATCTATCTACCTCACGTGGGGAGCTCGGAGTAGAGCCGCTGCTCCTTTGAATTGAAAGGACTCTGCTGAGGTGGATCGGGCATTTGGTAAGGATGCCCCCTGGATGCCTCCCTAGGGAGGTGTCCCAGGCACATCCATCTGGGAGGAGACCCTGGGGAAGACCCAGGACTAGGTGGAGAGATTATATCTCCACACTAGCCTGGGAACGCCTCGTGATCCCCCAGTCAGAGTTGGTCACTGTGGCCCGGGAAAGGGAAGTCTGGGGTCCCTTGCTGGAGCTGTTGCCCCCGCGACCCGAACCCGGATAAGTGGTTGAAGATGAGTGAGTGAGTAAATTGGCTAAAATAAGTTTTGTTATGGTTTTAGTAATGTTAGTTTGAGTAGTTGCTTGTGTTTTGTCTTAAATGGTGATTCTCTCTATGTCTGGGCAGGTATAGAGCGCAGAG
Organism: Thalassophryne amazonica; assembly: GCF_902500255.1. Classification (NCBI taxonomy): domain Eukaryota; kingdom Metazoa; phylum Chordata; class Actinopteri; order Batrachoidiformes; family Batrachoididae; genus Thalassophryne; species Thalassophryne amazonica. Next base: position 81,731,809 of record NC_047107.1, read on the forward strand.
CCACCCGAGGGCACTTGTAGTTTGTGTTAATTTTTTCTAAGCAGAACAAGAGGCAGCTAATGGTGTTATGATTGTTTGGTTCAAATATTTTAAAAAAACACTGCAAAACATCTGAACATTTGTCATCTTTTGCATGTGTAAGATCTCCTCACCTCCCCAAGATGCTTTAGTGGCAATTTGATTTCAAGTTTGTTGACTTTAGCTCCATTAGTACGTCTTACTACATAAGGAATACTGCAGTTTGTTTCCCTGGCATTAAAATATGAATTTTCATAACTATAATTTCTTCCCATTGCTTTTTCCCTCCTTCATTCCAGGAAAGACCCTGTTGTTATTCCCCGCCCTTCTCTTGTTGCTACACTCCACCTCACTCTCAATGCCCAGATTGTCACACATACTTTCATAATGGAGGCTGTTGGGGGTGAGTGACTGTACATGTTTGTGTTAGCAATTAAGTTTAAATGTCATTTTGAGACCCTGTGTTCTCTCAGCACTATATTTTGCATTGGAGGTTTTGGCTGATACATCTACTGTTAGGATACTGTAGTCTTGTAGCTTTATCTGTTCACTGCCTCCTTCACACTGCAGGTCCATGTGTTTTCAAAGTTCACCTACATGTTATTTTACGGGGTGTTTGCCCTTAAGGGAGCTTGTTTTTTATATTTTATTTCACTTTGCACACAGCACCAAATGAAGAAAGTGTACGCACAAGCCCATCCAGGCATTCAACTGGAGTGCAGCTAGATTCACAGTTTTACTTTTGAAATGAGAAAACCAAAAATGGAAAAAAGAGACAATTTCCTTTTTTTTTCTTTTTTATTTCTTATGTAAGTAAACAAAAAAAGGGGGGAAGGGGAGCGGCCTTTTTTCCATGATTTGTTTTGATAATAGAAAACGGTAAACCAAAAAAATGATTTACCATCTAATTTTCTTCATTGTGTTTCTAAATACAGATTGGGAATTACTATAGATAACTTTGTGGGTTTTTTGTTTTATTTTGTTTTGTGGACAGGTGTTAGGCAGCGTTCTCATTTTGATTCTCTCTTATTTTCAGACTTTTACTCTAATTTTTAATCATAATAACGTTGAGTCATTAGAGTGACAGTTCTTGATATGCTTTATTTGAACTTTTAGAAGTCATACTCGTCATTTTTTGATCAGTGAGTTTTATGTATTTTATTTGAGTTGTTTTTGGCTGTATAGGACATGCATCTAGGGACCAATGAGGTGTGTGCTTTTGAAAACAAACAAAAGCTTTAAAGTAGCATGATGAAATTTTCAACATCTAATCTTGACAATTCAAATTGCAACATTTAATTTCCTCTCATTCAGTTGTGTGCTTGCTCGCACTCATGTGCTTAGGATAAACACAACAAAGACGTATGACGGTCAGGTAACATCAGGTTTTGTCACAAATTGATAGTAGAGAAGATTGAATCTTCGACTGGACTGGGTTTCGAAGACGTTTCGCTTCAAATCGCAGAAGCTTCCTCAGCTAAAATTCTTGCTATGGTGGTCTGACTTCTGTCTTGACTCTTGTAGAGAAGAATAATCAAGAAGTCACACAAGCTGAAGTTTTAAACCTAACCAGACCCCTCCTACCGAGAGGCAGACTGCTATAAGCTAGTGACTAAACAATAGCTCTAATTAGCACCTATTGTGCTCTAGTTAGCACCGTCCTAATGACAGGGCAGCTGTCGCTCCTAATGATGGGAAGGACCCTCTCATGATGGCTCCCTTGACGACTCTGCTGATGACGTGAATGACTCATTACCATGAACAAAAGACTGAAACTGCTTTGACCTGAGTACCCCATTGAAAACAGGGGATAAAGCGTGTCTCAGACACCCTCCCCGGTTAAGGCTGGGTTTCAAACGTTTCACAAAGAATGCCTCCTTGACCCCTCTCTCAAACCATTTCTTCTCTCTGGCTAATATTTTAACTTCCTTGTCCTCAGACGTGTGGTTAGTGTCTTTAAGGTGGAGATGAACTGCAGACTGAGGTCCACTGGCGTCCTCTCTGCAGTGCTGGTATAGCCTTATAGCCAAATTGATGTCAAATCAGGACATCCTAGTGACATTGTGCTACAACATCATTTGGGTGTTATTTTGTAGAGCATCCTGTGACATTCATACATGGCATCTTACAGAAATATTGGTTGTTGGTCTTGTATTTTGTTAACAAATAAAATAATAGGGCATGGGGAAATGTGGTTTACAGTGCATCGTTCCTGAAGGAAAAAATAGTAATCAGTTTGCAGGAATATTGTAGATAGCTAGGCAGGTGTCTGTTTTTGTAATTGAAGTTCATTACATGATGGTTTTTACAATGTAGTGTGTAGAGTCCTTTTATTCAGAGTAGCGACATGAGCCGGAAAAAAAAGGTCACGTGACTCATGGTGCCATCTTGAGGCCAAAATAGCATTCGCTGATAATCTTTCTGCATGTAAATCCAGGTATTTTTTTTATTTGCTGAAAATGCCGGGTTGCTGTGCATTTGGATGCACAAATAGACACAACAAGGGTTTCAAGATGTAGAGATTCCCTTCAGATCCAAACAGAAGAAAATTTTGGAAAATAAAGTCACCCGTCTCATAGTCAAAGTTTTGAGAGGTAAATTTGTTGTTCAGTCCCATGTACAATAAAACTCACCTAAACCATCATCGTATAAACCGGATATTTTTGTATGGTTTTCCATGTAATAAACACCGTATATAACAGATTTTGTTTAATCGATTTTCGTTCACATCGGATAAAATGTCCTGTCTGATCACAATGTATCTCCATTAAAAACTCCTCACATGTACCGGACAGAGCAGTATGGACGTGGACAGTAACAGCGGTACAGAATTAAAGTTCAGCGATGATACTCAGAGATTTGCAGAAAGTGGGACCAGAGTTATTTCCGTGATTAAAAGCCCGACTGTTTATTTTTTCAACCCCTGCTCAGACTCTGACCTGCAGCCTGGATGTGCACCTGTTAAATCAGACACCACAAAAGGTTGTGATTTGACCATTTTCTGCTTTCCCTCTTTTTTATATACTTTTTTCAGTGCCCACACTGATTACAAATGGATCAGAAAAGTCTGCAAATTTACAACACAGAGTAGTAAAAAGAGGAAATTGTACACCTTACCTTTGAATTGGAGGTGATGATTATAGAAAGAAAAGCTTGTTGAGGGACAAATTAGTCCAGAATAAAGCATAATGCAGCGACGGAAACCTTTAAAACTGTCACGTATGTCAACGTCAGTTACAGAGTTGCAGAAGCATAAATCAGGCTTTAAATTCATTAAATAAATCATCATAAATTGTGCATTCATGTAAATTTGAAAACTTAACTATTTTTATATTTATTTTGATAGTACTTGTACCTGGATGTGTTGCTGTATGTGGTTAACTGATAAAAAGTTCAGTCGTTCAGCACAGTTGGCTCCAAAATGGCGCCATGTTCAGTTGACTGTGCTCTAAAAAGGGACTCTAGTGGTGTGGCGTCAGGAAGGGCATCCGGTGTAAAACTTGTGCCAAATTAACATTGATTGTATAATGGTCACAACACGCCACTCCATGATATAGTTGCGATGTAGCACAAGTCTGCACAATTATGTCATGACAAAGCCGTTATGTAAGGTTGTGGTGATGAAAAAGTGATGTTTTCACAATGTCATACAAACGTAGAAAGGTTTGCTGGGAAGCTGAAACAGAAACTTGACGCACTGTAGCCCACAGCGCTGTTCGTCATCATTAATGTTGATGAGGTAACAGAAGTTACACTGTTTACATTACACCTGTTTGGAAACCTTTACAGAGTGTAAATGGTAAATGAACTGCATTTATATAGCGCTTTTCCATCTGCATCAGACGCTCAAAGCGCTTTACAATTATGCCTCACATTCACCCCGATGTCAGGGTGCTGCCATACAAGGCGCTCACTACACACAGGGAGCAATAGGGGATTAAAGGCCTTGCCCAAGGGCCCTTAGTGATTTTCCAGTCAGGCGAGGGAAGTGTAAAACATCAGAGTGACAAACTAGACCCTTTTGCAGTCACTGTCTGGCTTTCACAGATGCTCTATCTTTATTTTTTTTTAATAATACCATTTAAATGTTGTAAGTGCATGGGTACCAGAGTTGATCAAACTTTGTCATGTAATGTATTTTTCTTATACTTCCCCTACCATCAGCTTGTGCTGTGTCAGCCATGCTTTGCGAGGTGGCTGGCAGTGGTGTCAGCAGCAGCGTGCGCAGTGATGGAGTGGATGGAGATAAGGTCAGAGGTGACATGGAGTTTGATGTGGTGTTTTGTCAATCAGAGTTGACTGAGAGAGCACTGCGACTCTGCCATCTATTGCCTCCAGGCTTTATGCCCGTAGGTTTGAATTCATATCACACACACACATACCCACAGTCTCATTCACTGGATGTTTAATGGAGCTGAACAACCACTTATAATGCAGTGCTGCCTTCCTTTATTTCAAAGAGTGAGAGATCCTGGATTGTGTATCTAACGTATGTTAGTGTGCGTTTGTGGATGTGGATGTTGCATGAGACTGATTTCAAGGGCTTGAAATCCTCACCAGAAATGCGATTTCTGTCTGGGTTTGCCCACCTTTTAATTCAGCAAGCAGCTTTTTCTCATTTCTTTGCCGTATTTCTCACTGAAAAATGTCTTTGCTTCTTTCATCCTCCTGCTGGCCGTCTCTTATTCACCGTCTCTGATCTCCACTACATTTCTGCTGCACACCTTATGCTGTCTGTCAGCTGTCTCCCTCTGCAGTTCGAAGATATGTGATGAGTTGAAGCTGTTGTGCATCTAAGCCTGCTTTACTGTTGAAGTTCTTTTTCTTTCTCTGCAGCCCTGTCATTCATCCTTGAGCTTTGCTCTGGATGCGGTTGACAGTCTGGTACGCTGTGGCATCCTGATCATGGAAGAAGTATGAAAACATTACTTGTTTCCCAAACATACACAATTTTACTCTAATGCCCTATATACGAGGGCTGTCAATAAAGTATAGGTCCTTTTTATTTTTTTCAAAAACTATATGGATTTCATTCATATGTTTTTACGTCAGACATGCTTGAACCCTCGTGCGCATGCGTGAGTTTTTCCATGCCTGTCGGTGACGTCATTCGCCTGTGAGCACTCCTTGTGGGAGGAGTCGTCCAGCCCCTCGTCGGAATTCCTTTGTCTGAGAAGTTGCTGAGAGACTGGCGCTTTGTTTGATCAAAATTTTTTCTAAACCTGTGAGACACATCGAAGTGGACACGGTTTCAAAAAATTAAGCTGGTTTTCAGTGAAAATTTTAACGGCTGATGAGAGATTTTGAGGTGATACTGTCGCTTTAAGGACTTCCCACGGGGCGAGACGTCGCGCAGTGCTCTCAGGCGCCGTCGTCAGCCTATTTCAAGCTGAAAACCTCCACATTTCAGGCTCTATTGATCCAGGACGTCGTGAGAGAACAGAGAAGTTTCAGAAGAAGTCGGTTTCAGCATTTTATCCAGATATTCCACTGTTAAAGGAGATTTTTTTTAATGAAAGACGTGCGAACCTCCGTGTTGATAACCATTTGTAAAATCCAGGCGGCTTTTGATGGCTTTCAGTGGAGTGAGTATATGAAAAATTGTTTAACAGCTGGACATGTTCCAACTTGTCCTTAAGGCTTCCAACAGAGGTGTTTTTCCTGTGGCGGAGCGTCGCGGCGGCTGCGAGCTGACGCTGCAATCCGTCCGCACGTCTTTCATTAAAAAAATCTCCTTTAACAGTGGAATATCCAGATAAAATGCTGAAACCGACTTCTTCTGAAACTTCTCTGTTCTCTCACGATGTCCTGGATCAATAGAGCCTGAAATGTGGAGGTTTTCAGCTTGAAACAGGCTGACGACGGCGCCTGGGAGCGCTGCGCGACGTCTCGCACCGTGGGAAGTCCTTAAAGCGACAGTATCACCTCAAAATCTCTCATCAGCCGTTAAAATTTTCACCGAAAACCAGCTTAATTTTTCGAACCGTGTCCACTTCGATGTGTCTCACAGGTTTAGAAAAAATTTTGATCAAACAAAGCGCCAGTCTCTCAGCAACTTCTCAGACAAAGGAATTCCGACGAGGGGCTGGATGACTCCTCCCACAAGGAGTGCTCACAGGCGAATGACGTCATCGACAAGCGTGGAAAAACTCACGCATGCGCACGAGGGTTCAAGCATGTCTGACGTAAAAACATATGAATGAAATCCATATAGTTTTTGAAAAAAATAAAAATGACCTATACTTTGACAGACCTCATACAATGTGTTTTTTTTTCAGTTCCAATTACTATTATTGCCTTATTTGGGCATTAAACTCTTCAGGTCTGTGAAGTCTGTTAGAATTTTATCTATAAACACTTATTATGGTGCATCTGGAAAGTATTCCCAGCGCTTCACTTTTTCCACATTGTATTATGTTACAGCCTTATTCTATGCCATGAAGCTCAGAATTGAGCTAAGGTGCATCCTGTTTCCAGAAAGGTCCTCCCAATAAAGTATTACATTAATAAAGTATTCAGGTAGCAGGTAGCATCAGATTTATTTGTAACTAAAATGTTGTCAGTAGAAGAAGGAATGTACTCTCCAAGGATCAATGTATCCATTTTGGGTCATAAAGTCTGAAAAAGATGTGGATATAGCAGAGGGGTTTTTTTATGCTGGAGGCAGATCTATCAAGTAAAAGATCAATAATGTAATTTAGATCACCGCCAAAAATCAGAAGGTGTGTATTTACATCTGGGATCATCCCCAAATGTCATCAGCAAACTGGGCATTATCAAAATTTGGCCCATAAACATTCACCATAACAACAGGATTGTGCACAATAGTTCCTACAATAATTAAATATCTTCCATTTGTGTCTGTGATCATTTTAGAACGTAAGAAATGTATTTTCTTACTAATAAAAATTGAAGCCCCTTTTGCTCTGGAGTCAAAATTTGAGTGATAGATGTGGCCTGTCCACAGCTTTGTAAGCCTGTTATGATCTCCAGTACATAAATGAGTTTTCTGGAGAAAAATCACATCTGTTTTAAGACAAAACCTTAGACCTCTTTACAGGACCATTCATACCCTTCACATTCCAGGATAAGAATCTAATGAGACTACCCATAGTTCTACAGTCAGCCATATGCACACGTTTCCAGTAGTATTACAGTGTGGTTATGGTCACATATTGACAGAAAAAGGCGATACAAACATTGGGTCACCTTAAGTATCAAGGGCATTAAAGAGACAAAACACAATAAACCAAATAAAAACAAATAGTATCGGGGGAAAAGAGATAAAAACAAAAACTAAAAAACTATACCAAACACACATTCAGGCCAGAACACCCCCACCACCCTGTTGGTCCCCTTCCCCAAATGAAATGGGCTGCACCTCAGACCTTTTCGGTCTGCCATCTTGGATTTTAACCACTTGTTGTCTTTTTGGAGTGCAGAGTATTGGGCCTTGAGCTGGTCCAAACGCTGATCAAATTAAATTTGTGCGGATTCAAGAGAATTACTGTGTAAACTGTGGTCACACACTGCAGAATGGACACTGTCCAGCTTGGACAACAAACTTTCAAAAGAAGGCTTAAAGTCCGCAGACAACTAAACTCCACCATAGTTATAGGTGCAGCAAACAGAGATGTTTCTCTGTGTTGTTATTAATTATTAAGACTTATAAATGCTCTGTGATTCTGGGAGCGATGAGAGATGGTTTCATCAGTCAACTTCTGATGAGCAAATGTGTCATTGGCTACGAAATGATTATCTTATATAATGTGGCACGAAACGGGACACAGCGAGGCATCCAGCCGGACAAAGCGGGTCGCATTGCCATGACAAATTGTGCAGCAGTGCGGGGATCAAATTTGTGCAAGTGGTGACTTTATGCTCAGCGAAGACAGGTGGACGCAAAGTCTTCGCAGTACCCGATGGGCATATGAGTGTAATCTCTAAACGCCATAACGGAAGTCCCTTTTTGATACAGTCTTAAAGATTTTGCATTTGAAAGTCTGTCCTTATCCGCACATTGCTATTTGTGGCTGCCCCCTTTGAAACTGGAAAAAAATTATGTACACACTCAGAGGCTCCTCTGATACGTTCTGCCGCCACTGTGATTAATTATGTGAAGCATCTCTCACCTGGGGAAATCTTCCTGTAATGTAGCGGAGTGAAATTGGGGTAATCGTGCTCTGGGGGTCTTGGTTGTGCTTTGCCATCTGCCTGTCTGCTAGTCACAAGGTTGCAGAAGCCACTGTTGTTGCTTTTTTGTTTTTTTTTTAGTTGTTTGGTCTTCTGTGTTTGTGTTTATCTTTGTGGTTTTTGTTTTTCCTTTGGTTTGGTTTTGGGGTTAGATTTTGTTCATTTCTTGTTGTTTGCTATTTTATTTAATAAAATATATTGATTTTAAAATAGGAATAGGAACTGTGCGTGAGGAAAATTTTGAAATGTTCAAAATCTCTGTCATGGATTAATTATGTGAACCTCACATGAACATTGCACAAACAATTAAAAAACACTGAGTGTGAGTGTGAGACATTGTGTCAGCACACCGCACCACAGTGCAGCTCGTCTGAACGATTATGACGAGATGTTAAATCTAGCATAAACATAATTTTACAGATACTCATAAGAAGGAATGAACATGCAACTGTTTTACCAGCCATTACAACATAAATATTACAAATAATTACCTTTTACACCAGTGGTTTTCAAACTGTGAGGCAAGGGGGGGGGGCAGAGTTCTTCGGGGGAGCTCAAAAAGATAAGTGTATACTGTTAACCAACAAAAGAAGGGGGGAAAAAAGAAAACATTGTTAGCTACATGCCAGGAGCAAAATGGATACATTTTTAGTGCAGAAATCTACTAGTGAGAAGACAGTCTGGGTCGACCAAAAAAGAAGAATGACAATGATTATTTAAAGTTAGGATTTTCGTGGACTAGTTAAGAAGATGCCCCACTGCCCAGTGGTGGGCACAGTTCTGCTAATCCGCTAACTGCTAGTTATTGAAGCTAATGTTTTCATTATCGGATTAGCTTTTCAGATAACTTTGAAAACCATCATCGGACCAATTATCTTCCAATAAGTTTTGCTCCGATAATTTTTAGATCGTTAACATCTTTTTGCAGGTGTAGTGAATAAAGCTTAACAGTTAAAAACATTTATGAAGTCCGATATCAAAGATTTGAGTACCTACCTGTTAAATGTTTTGTAGCAGATAAACAGCTCTATTCTCTGTAAACAGCGGAGAGCTGGTTTCAGGAGAAACTGCTCTATACTCTGCAGTTGGAGAAAAGCTGGTCACAAGATCATTGCTCTTGACACCATGCTAAACCACCGGCAGTATCACCCAAGTCATCCAGAGGCATTCAGTTTTAACTTACGGTTAAAATTTTAACCAAACTAATTTCGGACATGTTATTTAAATTAACGGGACTTCTGAAGTTTTATAAAGTGAAAATATCAGCTATATGTTGTAGTTTTAAAGTATTGCACTAATTTTGAAGGTTTTAGTGTGGACATGCAGTGTCCAGGTGCATTATGGGTAATCTCAGTACAGTCACGGCAGGAGAAATGCATTTGAGACGCCCTGATCAGGCTCCACACAGACAACAGCATTAAACTCTTTGTATATTGTGCCTAAAACTCTTGTGAATATATTCTCTGGGTTTATAAACATTGTTATTGTTTGTTTTATGTAAAAATGCCAGAAGCAGCTCAGGTTGCTTCTCCATTGTTTTCATTTGGAATCACTGTGAGTTGCAATCAATTCCTGTTTGCTTCATAACGTTCTGCTTATTGTCCTACAGCGCTGTTTGTCATCTTTGTTCCAGAGTAATATATATAAAAGATGTCTGAAATTGGTTTACGTTTATTAAATTCCATGCAGATTAAACGTTGCACGCGGATTATTTGGAATATTTGTTTTGGTAAGTTTTCACGTTCTCTACTGCCATCTACTGGCTGGTAGTGTTCATGGCAGTATTTGCCCTAAGTATTGAGATATCCCATAATCCTTTGCGCTTCTGAGAGTTGTTGCAGCCTCTTGCAGCAGAAGAAACACAAAAAGATGTCGAAAGTGTGTCATGGTGGGGGGGTGCGCAGCTATTGATTTGCTCTCTGAGGGGGGCTCACTCTCCCACACTTTGAAAACCCCTTTTTTAGACTATTCCAAATGCGTTCTCCACCTTATGAAGAGAGAGAGAGAGAGACCTCTGTGATTCTAGAAGCAATTAGAGGTGTTTTAATCAGTCAAACTCTGAGAGAAAATGACTAATCTGCTACAAAATAATTATTTTATATACGCACCATCCAGCAGCACAAAGTGCTGCATCCAGCTGGGACCACAACGAATTTGTCTAATGTCACAACGAACTGCATGGAAGTGCAGGGGTTAAATGCATACATGTGTCAAGGCACCTGAAGATCCAGGCTTTCACTGACTTCCCTGACTCAGTGATCAGCAGTGCATCTGCACACAGTGAAAGTGTCAAACTTGTAGAGAGAGTCCTTTATCTCGGCAGTGACATTCATTTCTCTGGGTTCTCTGCTTTTGAGATCAAGTGATGCCTGGGAAGAGCTTATGAAGTCAAGAGTTTACTGGATAGAGGTGTTTGGCAATGCCAATACATTTGCAGGAGAAAGCAGGTTAAAGTCCTTTAGCTAAAGTTGTCTCCTTTTGGCAATTCCCAGCCACCGTACCAGTGGCTTCCAGTGGATTGTTTGCTGTTGTGACGCTCTTCCGAACTTTACACGGTTGTATATGTTTCTTTTATTTCTGTTTAGCACTCTTCTGGTTAAGTGTATGTACTGTGAATAGGGTTGCCAACCGTCCCTTGAAAAACGGAATCATCCCTTATTTGGAAATAAAAGTGTGCGTTCCGTATTGACCTGAAACGGGACGCAGTTTGTCCCGTATTTCTGTGAGAATCAAAGTCTGTAAAATGTCAATGGAATTGACTTGCGCTTTATTTGGAAACTTACGGTAAATTTGATCCCAGCCTCTCTCCTGCTCTTCACCAATGAGCTGACAGACACGAGTTGACGATACAGAATCACTCTTATCTCATTGGTTGAGGGACATCTGCTCGCAAGAAGATCCCGGACGAGAATCATGAGCCGACGACCGTCGTCGGACGACCATGACAAATCAGCATGGCTGATACCGACACAGACACCGACACTGGCACTGCAGATACGCCTACGAACAGCAATGTCTGTAATGTCGTTACTCCTCCTCGAAAAAAGAAAGCAAAAATACATGGGCAAATGGGAAAAGGAAAATGGCTAGGTGGAAAAGGTGCGCGACAACAGCTATAAGTATTGTAAGTATTGTTTACTTTTTCAGACTTTCACTGTTACATTGTTTTGAATGATATTTTTTTGTTAATTTATACACTTTTAAGTTAAGCAATAACACGACAGAGAAAGATTTATTTTTAAAGAAATTTTTTTTATATTTTGAAGCAGGACAGGATGCTCATATTGAAATTGTGAGTGAAAATTTATTTTGCACTAAAAATAAATTGCTAAATAATAATTTGTTTTCTGCATATTCATATCATAACAAATGCATGTGTGCATCTACTTAAATTCAGGGTCAAGTCAATAGTCAAATGGTTAAAAATCATTTCACACACACGCTGGGAAGGGTGAAGGCAATGGTCAGTTGGCCGGTCCATGGAAATAGAGACCTGGAATGGACGTCACGTGACTAGCGGCGTGCCCCACGGTGGCCATTACTGAGGGTGGAGAGAGACCTTGATCCTGTTAAACAGAAGCGATATGAGGAGAAAAAAGGCAGCCAGTGCTCCACCATCAACTGCACGAACCACAAAAACAAATTCTCCAGTACTAAAATGAACTGTAAAAGAGCCTTAATGTAATTATGTAAAACAAATGTCTATTTTAAAGTCGTTATGCCGCAATTTAATGTCAGTATACTGAGACTATAACTCAACGCCATAAGTTCTTTTCATTAAGCTGCGTTCACATGCGGAAACAAAAATGTTTAAATATATTTATGTCTATATATATACTTGCAGCTGTTGTTTAATATGATATGTACATGGTGGTCACAGGAGGCATTTAAATTTTAACAGTGTGGTTGGAGGGGATGGAGGAGGTACTTTTTACCCTGACTGAGGGTCAAAAGTCATAAATTCTTTATGGCTTTATATCTACTTGTAATAAAATGTTAGTAAAAATCATATATATGTTGTTGTCATTAAAAGTCTAGCAGTAATATTACAGTGGAAAAAGCAGCAAGGTAAATGAGCACAATGGCAAGGCATACTTCAGATTAATATTTTAATACATAAGGATTTTTTATCCAGACATGTATGTGTTCGTTAGCATGAATACAACTTACAAGCGTCATTTATAAAAATCCATCGAGAATTATGATGACAGGAAAAAAAAAAAATCACAGTAAATGAACAGAATGGAATATTTTCCACAAATTTCCACACTTTACATAAAACATTTTTTTCTACCTAGACATGTATGGGTTCATTAGAAAGAACAATTAAAAGGCTTTAAAACAAGCCTACTTTTATTAAAATCTGTTAACAAATAGCAACAATAAAGTGAGAAAAGCAGCACAGTTTGTTGTAATTTCCCCAGATTTCTGCATTTTACATAAAAGTTTTTTTTTTCACCCACACATGCATAGGTGCATTGGAAAGAGCTTTCAAAGGGCTTTGAAACAAGCCTACATTTATTAAAATCCATTAAGAAATAGTGACGCTAGTGCAAAAAAAGCAGTCAGTTTATTATTGATGAGCTGCACATTTCCACCCTTAGTAATGGCGCCTTCCTGTCCTGAGTGACGCTAATAGATAGAGGCGCGCATGTCCATTCCAGTCTATATTTCCATGGGCCGGTCAGCCCTGCCAGTGAGGTGTCCCTTATTTATTTTTCAGAGAGTTGGCAACCCTAACTGTGAATCTTATTTAACTACAGTCCTGTTGTGAATCGCTAGTGGTTAGCTTTCGCTAGCTAGGTCGACTTCCACTCCGGTGTTACTTTTATAGCTATTTCTTTTTGACCTGTTTAATACTTTTGTTAGTTTTTCAGTGTAACTACTGTGAATTTTAGGTCATTATTTTACTCCTGTGTAAATCTTAGGAGTGGCTAGCATTTCCGTTAGCAGTTAGCTTGCATTAGCTAGTTCAACACCCACCCCCGTTTCTTTAATACTTCTGTTAGTTTTTTAGTGTAACTGTTGTGAATTTTAGCTTAGTACAGACGGTTGCCCAGTTCCTGATCACCTTTTTTAAAGTCCCGCTATATGGAGCCATAATGCAACTGAATGTCCTTTATTGTGTATTGTTGTATTGGGTATTTGGATGTTATTTAGCTGAAAAAATCTGGGTGGAGTAGCGCTTCTACTTAAAGTGTGAAGCCACATTATGTGTGGCGCAAACATTAGCCAGAAATGGATCACTTTTGCCAGTTCCGGATCACGACACTCTGCGTCACTTTGGGGGCATTCCTGGCATCTGGCTGGAGCCCTTATAATGCAGAATGATACACACTGTGCCCGAGAATGTGTTTTGAACACAAAATGATAGAAATAATATTTATTAAATGAGAATTTACTTCGTTTCGAAAAGCGCCGTTATACGTTTTTACGAGCAAAAAATGAAGTGTGGAGGTGAGATTTCTCCCGAATTAAAAAGTAAAAGCCTCCACAACTACAGACACGAGGCTGCTGCTTCAGTGATCCGCAACTGGCAAATTTTCGCATCGGAGATAAATGCGTGCAGCAATTAAACAGCAAGATATAACACACTGACATTTTCTACCCAAGTAAGTAAGTATTTTCCCACTCTAGAACCAAAAACACAGAACGGCTAACTCACCTTTGCTACGTTTTAGAGATCGTTACTTTAAAACTTGCAGGAATGAGTGAGTCAGAAAAAGCACGCACACCGGGATGTTTTGATTCCTCTGCTGGTCACAAGGACGGCTGGATCCGGTCGAGCTTGTGAGCCTTAGGAGTGTTTAGCTTATTCATTATTGGTTAGCTCGTGCTTGCTTGGCTATGCTCTTGAATTTCCTAGTGCACAAAGTACACTACTTGACACGCTCCATAAATCCTACGTGATGTTGGAAGATAGGGTGGCTCTCTTAGAGAGCCATGTCCGTAAGTTAGAACAGCTTCTTAGCCCAGTGGAGTTAGATGTTCCGGGCACTCCAGATGACATTAGTGTTGGGCCGGCTAGCGAGCCCATTAGCATCAGCCTAGAAACACCGGATGTGGAGGACGGCTTTCGGACTGTGGCTAGGCGGAGGAAGCCCCGTAGGGCTTGGTGACCATTTGTGGTACCCCGATCACAGTCGCCACTGAATCAGTTCTCCCCTTGGATTTGCCTGATGTGAATTCTCTGAGCGCATGAGTAACTTCCACTCCTGTCTCCAAGTCGAAACGCCAGACTTTAGTGATGGGGATTGTATCACCCGCAAAGTCAGGTTATAGATGCCGGCTGGCATTAAATGTATTCCTGGGGCCAGAGCTCCCAACATTGCATCCCATCTTAGGGTGCTGACGCTGCAGAAGAGAAGACAGACTAAGGAACATGACATGAGATATAGTCACATAGTTATTCACGTCGGCATCAATGATGTCAGGATGAAGCATTAAGAGGTCACAAAAATGGACATAGAGAGGACTTGTGACCTTGCCAGAAATATGTGTCGCATCGATTAATAGTCTATGGTCCCCTCCCCTCCCGGGGTACTGATGAGGCGTTTAGCAGGCTGACATTGTTAAATAGGTGGCTAGCACAATTTTGGAGACAGCAAGGCTTTAGCTTTATTGATAACTGGCCTTCGTTCTGGGGCCACTGTGGCTTGCTGATGCCGGACAGCCTCCACCCTACTGGAGTAGGCCCCGCCATCTTGTCTGCGAACATAGATAGAGCTCTACAGGGAGGGTAACATTAATCAAATCAGATCAAATCAATTTTATTTATATAGCGCCAAATCACAACAAACAGTTGCCCCAATGCGCTTTATATTGTAAGGCAAAAGCCATACAATACTTACAGAAAAACCCTAACAGTCAAAACGACCCCCTGTGAGCAAGCACTTGGCGACAGTGGGAAGGGAAAAACTCCCTTTTAACAGGAAGAAACCTCCAGCAGAACCAGGCTCAGGGAGGGGCAGTCTTCTGCTGGGACTGGTTGGGGCTGAGGGGAGAGAATCAGGAAAAGACATGCTGTGGAAGAGAGCAGAGATCAATCACTAATGATTAAATGCAGATTGGTGGCAACAGAGCAAAAAGAGAGAAAGAACAGTGCATCATGGGAAGCCCCCAGCAGTCTAAGTCTATAGCAGCATAACTAAGGGATGGTCCAGGGTCACCTGATCCAGCCTAACTATAAGCTTTAGCAAAAAGGAAAGTTTTAAGCCTAATCTTAAAAGTAGAGAGGGTGTCTGTCTCCCTGATCCGAATTGGGAGCTGGTTCCACAGGAGAGGAGCGCTGAAAGCTGAAGGCTCTGCCTCCCATTACTATCTTACAAACCCTAGGAACTACAAGTAAGCCTGCAGTTGAGAGCGAAGCGCTCTATTGGGGTGATATGGTACTATGAGGTCCTGAAGATGGGACCTGATTATTCAAAACCTTATAAGTAAGAACAAGAATTTTAAATTCTATTCTAGAATTAACAGGAAGCCAATAAAGAGAGGCCAATATGGGTGAAATATGCTCTCTCCTTCTAGTCCCTGTCAGTACTCTAGTTGCAGCATTTTGAATTAACTGAAGGCTTTTCAGGGAACTTTTAGGACAACCTGATAATAATGAATTACAATAGTCCAGCCTAGAGGAAATAAATGCATTAATTAGTTTTTCAGCATCACTCTGAGACAAGACCTTTCTAATTTTAGAGATATTGCGCAAATGCAAAAAAGCAGTCCTACCTATTTACTTAATATGCGCATTGAAGGACATATCCTGATCATAAATGACTCCAAGATTTCTCACAGTATTACTAGAGGTCAGGGTAATGCCATCCAGAGTAAGGATCTGGTTAGACACCATGTTTCTAAGATTTTTGTGGCCAAGTACAATAACTTCAGTTTTATCTGAATTTAAAAGCAGGAAATTAGAGGTCATCCATGTCTTTATGTCTGTATGGCCCTGTTTACACATAGACGGTAAGAGCTCCCAGAACCGTCCCGGAAGAGTTTTTGGCCGTCTTAAGGATCACACGCCGTTGTTAACGCCGGTACTAGGGGGCGTGGCTTAGTTCCGGCTTTACCGGGAATCATCGAAAAAATTATTCAACATGTCGAATAATTCCGGGAGCGCTCCCGGAGAATTCGCGTGACAACAGAGACAACGCGAACAACGGCGTTTGATACTTTTTAATCACCGTTTCATCCTGCCCCTTCCTGTAGATACACCGCCGTAATTGGCGGCCGGCGTTGTATCCCTAACCAACGGCGTGTAAAATGGCGATAGAGCCCACATCGATGTCATCAAGGGCGTTTTAACCGGTGACAGAGGCAGACAAAACGGCGGTGCTTGCGGACAGTACGCCGTTCTAAACGCCACCTCCCGGTTAACAGCGTTCCAAACAGCCAGCATAGGCGGCAGTCAATATAAAAACGCTAGCGCTACATGCAGATATTTTGCAGAGAAGCTCCAGTATGCCTCCTAAAAGAAAATTGGCAGCGGTAAGGACTTACCAGAGGTCTGGTCAGAAGAGAGGGTAGCCCTGTGGTGGAGACGGAGCAACACGTGAGGAGGGGAAAAAGGAAAGAGAAGAAGAAAGGCTGAGTATGAGCTCCCTCCCCTGCAGTGACAGAGGCATGTATTCCTGCGCTTCAGCCTATTATACCTGGGGGCGGAGCCTATATGCAAAAGTTCCTGGAGTAATGCAGGATTTGCCTGAATAAATCCAGCGGTACACAGGGCATATCGGCGGCAGCAGAACACCGCGTTCTCACGCGCGTTAACCTACAATTGTAAAGGATAGAACTGGGTATTAACCCCCGTGCTGGTGTGCGGATGCTACGGCGTCAAAACGCCGCTTTATTCGGGGATTTAGCGGTGTTTTATCCGCAGTATTTGCGGCTAGTACAGCGGTCAAAACGCCGCGTTTTATCCTTGTATTTGCGGCTAGTACGGCGGTCAGGTATATCTGTTGTCTGTAAGCGGCTTTGTATGCTATTGTTTGATCAGCAGGTTTGGACTCAGTGATGTCAGCGTAGAATCCATTCAAACATTTCTATCCATTAATTAGTATTAATGGATAGAGATGGTTGAGATCATAAGCTTATAAGCACCATTGAGTTTCAAGGTAGTTTGTTAGACAGTCGCATCACATGATTAATGTGTGTGTCTGATTTTGGAATGGATCTTCTTTGTCCTGCTCCACAGGGTGTGTTATGTCTGCACTGTGTCAGGATGTGAACTGGCTAACAGAGGAGCTCTTGTTCAGAAACAAAGACGTTGGCTTTGGGGGAAGTTTAGCAGAGGTGATCCACTATTCTCTGTCTTTGCTCGCCCCTCATATCATCGTAGCTGCAGTGCCGTCCAGGTTGGTTTTCTTTTATTTAAAATACAACAAGTGAGAACATATACGGAGTGTCACAGCTATTCATTGGAGTTTTTAACATTTAGTAGTTATGATCTGTTTTTTATTTTTATTTTCTTAAATTGGCTAAATTGACCAATTAGCTACCAGTTAGATCTGGTGGGCCTCACCTCACGCACGGCCTCGGCTCCGGAACCACTCTCTTTGATAAGGTTGGACCTTATTCTTCTATGGAGTTGCCCAGGGTGTGACGCGCCGGGTAGGTGTGGGGATACTCACAAGTTTCCGGCTGAGCCACGCTACATTGAAGTTTACCCCGGTAGATGAGAAGATCGCCTCCCCGTGGTGCGGGGGAAAACTCTAACTGTTGTTTGTGCGTATGCACCTAACAGCAGTTGGAGTATTCGGCTTATTGGAGTCCCTGAATGGAGTCCTGTATGGGGGCTCCGTGGGGGACTCCATTGTTCTGCTGGGGGACTTCAACGCACACACGGGCAATGACAGAGACACCTCGAGAGGCGTGATTGGGAGGAACGGCCTCTCCGATCTCAACCCGAATGTTCATTTGTTATTGGACTTCTGTGCTAGTCACGGACTGTCCATAACAATCACCATATTCAAACATAAGGATGCTCATAAGTGTACATGGTAGCAGAGCACCATAGGCCGAAGATCAATGATCAATTTTGTGATTGTATCATCTGATCTGAGGCTGAATTTTCTGGACACTTGGGTGAAGAGAAGGGCAGAGCTGTCAACTTGATCACCATCTGGTGGTGAGTTGGATCAGAGGATGGGGGGAGGACTTTGGACAGACCTGGTAAGCCCAAACGGATAGTGTGGGTGAACTGGCAGCATCTGGAGGAATGATCTTAAACTCACACCTCCGGCAGAGCTCTTCTAGCATCCCTATGGAGGTTGGCAGCATTGAACCAGAATGGGCAATGTTCAAAGATTCTATTGCTGAAGCTGCAGTGGGAAGCTGTGGCCTGAAGGTCTTAAGTGCCTCGAGGGGAGGCAACCCTCGAACACTGTGGTGGACACCGGTGGTCAGGGAAGCCGTCCGACTGAAGGAGTCCTTCCGGGATATGTTAACTCGGAAGGACTCCGAAGGCAGTTGCAAGGTACCAACAGGCCTGAAGGGCAGCAGCCTCTGCTGTTGGGAGGCAAAGCAGCGGGTGTGGGAGGAGTTTCGGAGCAACCATGGAGGGACTTTCGGTCGGCACCAAGCCGCTTCCAGCAGACTGTGAGGCACCTCAGGAGGTGAAAATGGGGAACCATCCAAGCTGTCTACAGTAAGGATGGGACTCTGTTGACCTCAAACTGAGGATGTAATCTGGTGCTGGAAGGAACACTTTGAGGAACTCCTACAGCAGACCGGAGGGCCCTCTATTGTAGGGGCCAGAGCTGGAAGCTGGAATTTCCCTGGTAGAAGTCCTAAGGTAGTCAAACAAGGCCCCGGGGGTTGATGAGATCTTCCAGAATGCTGAAGGCTCTGGATGTGGAGGGACTGTCTTGGATGAGACATCCCTTCAACATTGCCTTGAGGTCTGGGACAGTGCCTAAGGAGCGGTAAACTTGGGTGGTGGTCCCCATATTTCAAAAAAGGGGGAACAGAGTGTGTGCCAATTACAGGGGCCATCACCTGCTCGGCCTCCCTTTCAAAGTCTCCTCCAGGGTGCTGGAAGGAGGGTTCGGCTAGTAGTCAAACCTCTGATTGAAGAGGAACAATGCAGGTCCATTCTGGTCGTGGAAACAATCCGACCAGCTCTTCACGCTCACAAGGATCCTGAAGGTGCCTGGGAGTATGCCCATCCAGTCTACATGTGTTTTGTGGACTTAGAGAAGGCGTATGATCGGGTACACCCCGGGAGATACTGTGGGAGGTGCTGTGGGATATGGACGTGAGGGGATCCCTTCTCAGGGCCATCCAATCTCTGTACTCACAAAGCGAGAACTGTGTTCGGGTTCTTGGCAGGAAGTCAGACTTCCGGTGGAGGTTGGCCTCTGCCAGGGCTGCGCCTTGTCGCCTTGTTGTTTGTGATATTCATGGACAGGATATCGAGGTGTAGTCGGGGGTTCCAGTTTGGACGGCTCAGTGTTTCATCGCTGCTTTTTGCAGATGATATGGTTCTGTTGGCTTCATCAGTCTGTGACCTCCAACACTCACTGGATCGGTTCTCAGCCGAGTGTGAAGTGGCTGGGATGAGGATCAGCACCTCTAAATCTGAGGCTGTGGTTCTCATCAGGAACCGATGGATTGCTTACTCCGGGTAGGGAATTGCGGTGTTGCCCCCAAGTGAAGGAGTTCAAGTACCTCAGGGTTCTTGTTCATGACAGTAGAGCATGAGATTGGCTGGAGAATCAGTGCAGCAGGGCGGTGTGCATTCGCTCTACCGTACTGCTGTGATGAAAAGGAGCTGACCGAAAAGGCGAAGCTCTCGATCTACTGGTAAATCTTGTTCGTACTCTCACTTATGCTCCTGAGAGTTGGGTCACGACCGAAAGAACTAGATCGCGGGTACAATTGGCCAAATTGGCTTCCTTAGGCGGGTGGCTGGTGTCTCCTTAGAGATCAATCAATCAATCAATCAACATTTATTTATAAAGCGCTTTACAGCACCGACTGGTGTCCAAAGTGCTTAACATTAAAACACAAATTTACAAAAATAAAACACATATAAAATAAAAATTTTAAAACAACACATAAAAAAAGAACATAAAAATAACAGAACATGTCACCTCCCCACTAGTGTTAAAAGCCAGTTTAAATAAATAAGTCTTAGATTTAAAAAGTGCTAGGTCAGGAATAGTACGTAACTCAAGAGGTAGCTCATTCCACAGTCTCGGGCCAGCTACCGCGAAAGCATGACCACCCCAGCATTTATATCTTGACCTTGGAACATCTAAGTAAAGCTGGCCAGACGCCCTTAATGTCCTACTGTAGGTGCGCAAAGTTAAAATTTCAGACAAGTAGGGAGGTGCAAGGCCATAATAGCTTTAAAAACAAACATTAAAATTTTAAAATCAATTCTAAAACGAACTGGAAGCCAGTGGAGTGAGTACAGGACGGGCGTAATATGCTCACGTCTAAAAGTGTTTGTCAAAAGACGAGCAGCAGCATTCTGCACCAACTGGAGACGTGCAAGAGACGACTGATTAATGCCCGAATAAAGTGCATTACAATAATCAAGTCTGGAGCTGATGAAAGCATGAATGGCCGTCTCAAGTTCACGTCTACTGAGAAAGTGCTTTATTTTAGCCAAAAGGCGAAGTTGGAAAAACTAGCTTTGACAACAGAATTTATCTGCTGATCGAACCTCAAACAGCTGTCAAATATCACTCCCAAATTCTTGACAGCTGGTTTTACATAGTTAGCCAAAGCACCAAAATTTGGTGTTACCACATTTGGTATGCCAGAGCGCTCAAACACCCATGATCTCAGTTTTACCATCATTCAGGTAAGGAAGTTTTGGGACAGCCACTGCTTTACATTGCAACTACAATTAAATAATGATGACAAAGCATCACTCCCATTAGTCCTCACAGGCAGATAGATTTGCAGATCATCTGCATAACAATGAAAGGACAGGTTGTGCTGGGTTATAATTGACCCCAATGGCAGAATGTACAAAGAAAATAGAATCGGCCCAAGGACAGGATCCCTGCGGCACTCCACAGCACAGAGGAGCAGTTGATGAGGAAAGGTCCCCAATCATGACAGAAAAGCTCCTTTCAGCCAAATATGATCTAAACCACTTAAGTGCAGTACCATGAATGCCAATAAAATGTTCCAACCGGGAAACAAGTACTGTGTGATCCACAGTATCAAAGGCGCTGTGAGGTCCAACAGAACCAGCACAGCAGGATTCCCTGCATCCACCGACAGAGTAATATCATTATGAACTTTAAAATTGCTGACTCAGTGCTGTGTCGCGATCTAAACCCAGACTGGAATTTTTCAAGGATGAGATTGTCTTCTAAAAATGATTGTAACTGTAAAAAGACAACCTTTTCTAAAACCTTAGATAGAAATGGCAAGATGAGACACAGGTCTAAAATTGGATAAAACTGATGAGTCCAGGTGAGGTTCTTTAACAAGAGGTCGAACCACAGCATGTTTAAAAGCAGCTGGAACAGACCTGATCTAAGACAGCATTGATAAAAGTTAGGAGACCCGCCCCCAACAGTATTAAAAACCCTCCTTCAGCATCTTAGCTGGAACAACATCAAAAGGACAACTTGTAGATTTTATGTGTTTTACAACATCAGCGAGAGATGCAAAAGAAATGGGCTCAAACTGTTCGAGCACAACAGAATGTGCACGAGGAGCAGACAACTCAACATTACAGCTCTGATCAGCGTTCTGTCTGACTGATGAAACCTATCAATAAAAAACTGAAGAAACTCCTCAAGGTTGTGGTTGTAGCGTCCATCAAAACAAAGGTGTGTGTGGATTTACAACTGAGTTATAGTCTGAACTAACACATTGGGACGATGACAACTGCTCGAAATAATATGAGACAGATATTGTGCTTTTTGCCTCCTTCACAGCCTTCTGATAGTCAGACTGTCCCTCAGAAAACCCAGAGACACCTGTAGTTTGTCCTTTTTCCATTTTCTGTTCGCCTGTCTGCAGCGTTGCCTGAGGGCACGGGTCGTGGCATTTAACCAGGGGTCGGATTTTGATTTGATTTGATTTGATTGCAACAGAGATTTGATTTGCAACAGAGTCCAAAATTACTGTGCCTGTAGAGTGGAAAGAAGAGAGATGTTATCTGGGAGTAATGGAGAAACCAGTCCATTCATGGCAATAAAACTGAGAGTCCATGAAGGCAGCAGCAAAGTCCCCCGCTGTCGAGGATGTGACCAAACGGCGGCGAGAGACAGGAACAAGTGGCTTACTAGCAGATGGAGGAGCAATAAATTCAAAATAACAGGAAAGTGATCTGAAATAGCAATGTCTGATATGTCCTTAAGTGAAACTGAGAGCCCAAAAGAAATAAACCAGGTCCAAGGTGTGTCCAAGATTGTGTTAGTCCATCCACAACTTGTGTTAGACCAAAAAGAGTTCAGGAGGCTTTTAAAATCATCAGCCAGCTGATTAGAAGGACAACAGATATGAATATTAAAATCACCACAGACCAAAAATTTGTCATATTTTGGGATAAAATCTGCCAGAAACTCAGAAAACTCCTGATAAAATCCTTATTAAATTTTGGTGGACGGTAAACAACAGCACAGAGCACAGGACAGTCGAACTCCATCAAAACAACTGAAGTTCAAAAGTGGAGTAGACATTAGAAGATAAAAATCGGCATTTAAAACTGTCTTTAAAAACCGTGGTCACACCCCGCCTCGACCTGATGCTCGCAGGGAGCTGAAAAACGAGCAGCCGGGGGGGAGGAGCTCAGAAAAGGCGCTATTTTCACCTGGTTTCAACCAGGTCTCCGTTAACAGGAGAAAGTCCAGATCACGACTGGAGAAAAAGTCATTAAAAATGAAAGTCTTACTTGTGAGTGACCTTGTGTTGATGAAGCGCCACACGGACTTCGAGCGCACGTCAGTCTGCTGGGAGACACAACTGAGCGGGCGCAGGTTCTCCTGCACGCAGCCCCACGACTGCAGCTCCTCACAGGACGGCGACGCGGAAGTGGAGACCCGGCACCCTGGACAACCGGCGGAAGCCACCGATAGCGAAAAGTCAGGGAACGCCGCACGTCATAGCCGTCATATGGTGTGAAGACTCCAGCTATGAATTGTCGTGGAGCATGTTTGCAGGAAACAGCCAGGCACACTCTGAGCCAAACAGGAACTCCTCCTCTCTTCCCACGTCCTCTGCGATGCAGACGCCGAGGGTAACACGCCAAGCGGCCGGCGTAGAAAGTCGGGTACGGACGCTAAGACAGGCGGGCGGGGGCAGCCGCATCCCTGGCCGTTCCACCCGAGCCAGGAACAGCGAAATTCTCCAGCGAAGCCCGAACGCTGATAGAGTCTGGCGATCATACACCAGGAGCGGTGACACATTCCATGCAACAAAGTGTAAAAACAATAAAAACGACACTAAAAGAAGCGAGTGCCGACAGCAGGCCACATACAACGGCACCATCTTACAGACAGATCAGGAAGCCTCACAAGGTAGATAGGGTATCACCCTATCTATCTACCTCACGTGGGGAGCTCGGAGTAGAGCCGCTTGCTCCTTTGAATTGAAAGGACTCTGCTGAGGTGGATCGGGCATTTGGTAAGGATGCCCCCTGGATGCCTCCCTAGGGAGGTGTCCAGGCACATCCATCTGGGAGGAGACCCTGGGAGAACCCAGGACTAGGTGGAGAGATTATATCTCCACACTAGCCTGGGAACGCCTCGTGATCCCCCAGTCAGAGTTGTCCACTGTGGCCCGGAAAGGGAAGTCTGGGGTCCCTTGCTGGAGCTGTTGCCCCCGCGACCCGAACCCGGATAAGTGGTTGAGATGAGTGAGTGAGTAAATTGGCTAAATAAGTTTTGTTATGGTTTTAGTAATGTTAGTTTGAGTAGTTGCTTGTGTTTTGTCTTAAATGGTGATTCTCTCTATGTCTGGGGCAGGTATAGAGCGCAGAGCACCCGAGGGCACTTGTAGTTTGTGTAATTTTTTCTAAGCAGAACAAGAGGCAGCTAATGGTGTTATGATTGTTTGGTTCAAATATTTTTAAAAAAACACTGCAAAACATCTGAAACATTTGTCATCTTTTGCATGTGTAAGATTCCTCACCCTCCCCAAGATGCTTTAGTGGCAATTTGATTTCAAGTTTGTTGACTTTAGCTCCATTAGTACGTCTTACTACATAAGGAATACTGCAGTTTGTTTCCCTGGCATTAAAATATGAATTTTTCATAACTATAATTTCTTCCCCATTGCTTTTTCCCTCCTTCATTCCAGGAAAGACCCTGTTGTTATTCCCCGCCCCTTCTCTTGTTGCTACACTCCACCTCACTCTCAATGCCCAGATTGTCACACATACTTCTCATAATGGAGGCTGTTGTGGGTGAGTGACTGTACATGTTTTGTGTTAGCAATTAAGTTTAAATGTCATTTTGAGACCCTGTGTTCTCTCAGCACTATATTTTGCATTGGAGGTTTTGGCTGATACATCTACTGTTAGGATACTGTAGTCTTGTAGCTTATCTGTTCACTGCCTCCTTCACACTGCAGGTCCATGTGTTTTCAAAGTTCACCTACATGTTATTTACGGGGTGTTTGCCCTTAAGGGAGCTTGTTTTTATATTTTATTTCACTTTGCACACAGCACCAAATGAAGAAAGTGTACGCACAAGCCCATCCAGGCATTCAACTGGAGTGCAGCTAGATTCCAGTTTTACTTTTGAAATGAGAAAACCAAAAATGGAAAAAAGAGGACAATTTCCTTTTTTTTTCTTTTTTTATTTCTTATGTACGTAAACAAAAAAAGGGGGGGAAGGGGAAGGCGCCTTTTTTTCCATGATTTGTTTTTGATAATAGAAACGGTAAACCAAAAAAATGATTTACATTAATTTTTCTTCATTGTGTTTCTAAATACAGATGGGAATTACTATAGAAACTTTGTGGGTTTTTTTTTGTTTTATTTTGTTTTGTGGGACAGGTGTTAGGCAGAGTTCTCATTTTGATTCTCTCTTATTTTCAGACTTTTACTCTACTTTTAATCATAATAACGTTGAGTTCATTAGAGTGACAGTTCTTGATATGCTTTATTTGAACTTTTAGAAGTCATACTCGTCATTTTTGATCAGTGAGTTTTATGTATTTATTTGAGTTGTTTTTGGCCTGTATAGGACATGCATCTAGGGGACCAATGAGGTGTGTGCTTTTGAAAACAAACAAAAGCTTTAAAGTAGCATGATGAATTTTCAACATCTAATCTTGCACATTCAAATTGCAAACATTTTAATTTCCTCTCATTCAGTTGTGTGCTTGCTCGCACTCATGTGCTTAGGATAAACACAACAAAGACGTATGACGGTCAGGTAACATCAGGTTTTGTCACAAATTGATAGTAGAGAAGATTGAATCTTCGACTGGACTGGGTTTCGAAGACGTTTCGCTTCAAATCGCAGAAGCTTCCTCAGCTAATAATTTTGCTATGGTGGTTCTGACTTCTGTCTTGACTCTTGTAGAGAAGAATAATTCAAGAAGTCACACAAAGCTGAAGTTTTAAACCTAACCAGACCCCTCCTACCGAGAGGCAGGACCTGCTATTAAGCTAGTGACTAAACAATAGCTCTAATTAGCACCTATTGTGCTCTAGTTAGCACCGTCCTAATGACAGGGCAAGCTGTCGCTCTAATGATGGGAAGGACCCTCTCATGGATGGCTCCCTTGACGACTCTGCTGATGACCGGTGAATGACCTCATTACCATGAACAAAAGACTGAAACTGCTTTGACCTGAGTACCCCATTGAACAACAGGGATTAAAGCGTTTGTCTCAGACACCCTCCCCGGTTAAGGCTGGGTTTCAAACGTTTTCACAAAGAATGCCTCCTTGACCCCTCTCTCAAACCATTTCTTCTCTCTGGCTAATATTTTAACTTCCTTGTCCTCAGACGTGTGGGTTAGTGTCTTTAAGGTGGAGATTGAACTGCAGACTGAGGTCCACTGGCGTCCTCTCTGCAGTGCTGGTATAGCCTTATAGCCAAATTGAGTCAAATCAGGACATCCTAGTGACATTGTGCTACCACATCATTTGGGTGTTATTTTGTAGAGCATCCTGTGACATTCATACATGGCATCTTACAGAAATATTGGTTGTTGGTCTGTATTTTTGTTAACAAATAAATAATAGGGCATGGGGAAATTGTGGTTTACAGTGCATCGTTCCTGAAGGAAAAAATAGTAATCAGTTTGCAGGAATATTGTAGATAGCTGGCAGGGTCTGTTTTTGTAATTGAAGTTCATACATGATGGTTTTTACAATGTAGTGTGTTAGAGTCCTTTTATTCAGAGGTAGCGACATGAGCCGGAAAAAAAAAAGGTCACGGACTCATGGTGCCATCTTGAGGCCAAAAATAGCATTCGCTGATAATTCTTTCTGCATGTAAATCCAGGTATTTTTTTATTTGCTGAAAATGCGGGTTGCTGTGCATTTGGATGCACAAATAGACACAACAAGGGTTTCAAGATGTAGAGATTCCCTTCAGATCCAAACAGAAGAAAATTTTGGAAAATAAAGTCACCCGTCTCATAGTCAAAGTTTTGAGAGGTAAATTTGTTGTTCAGTCCCATGTACAATAAAACTCACCTAAACCATCAATCGTATAAACGGATATCTTTTGTATGGTTTTCCATGTTAATAAACACCGTATATAACAGATTTTGTTTAATCGATTTTCGTTCACATCGGATTAAAATGTCCGTCTGATCACAATGTATATCCATTAAAAACTCCTCACATGTACCGGACAGAAGCAGTATGGACGTGGACAGTAACCAGCCGGTACAGAATTAAGTTCAGCGATGATACTCAGAGATTTGCAGAAAGTGGGACCCGAGTTATTTCCGTGATTTAAAAGCCCGACTGTTTATTTTTTCAACCCCTGCTCAGACTCTGACCTGCAGCCTGGATGTGCACCTGTTAAATCAGACACCACAAAAGGTTGTGATTTGACCATTTTCTGCTTTCCCTCTTTTTTATATACTTTTTTCAGTGCCCACACTGATTACAAATGGATCAGAAAAGTCTGCAAATTTACAACACAGAGTAGTAAAAGAGGAAATTGTACACCTTACCTTTGAATTGGAGGTGATGATTATAGAAAGAAAAGCTTGTTGAGGGACAAATTAGTCCAGAATAAAGCATAATGCAGCGACGGAAACCTTTAAAACTGTCACGTATGTCAACGTCAGTTACAGAGTTGCAGAAGCATAAATCAGGCTTTAAATTCATTAAATAAATCATCATAAATTGTGCATTCATGTAAATTTGAAAACTTAACATATTTTTATATTTATTTTGATAGTACTTGTACCTGGATGTGTTGCTGTATGTGGGTTAACTGATAAAAAGTTCAGTCGTTCAGCACAGTTGGCTCCAAAATGGCGCCATGTTCAGTTGACTGTGCTCTAAAAAGGGACTCTAGTGGTGTGGCGTCAGGAAGGGCAATCCGGTGTAAAACTTGTGCCAAATTAACATTGATTGTATAATGGTCACAACACGCACTCCATGATATAGTGCGATGTAGCACAGTCTGCACAATTATGTCACTGACAAAAGCCGTTATGTAAGGTTTGGGTGATGAAAAAGTGATGTTTTCACCATGTCCTTACAAACGTAAGGAAAGGTTTGCTGGGAAGCTGAAACAGATAACTTGACGCACTGTAGCCCACAGCGCTGTTCGTCATCATTAATGTTGATGAGGTAACAGAAGTTACACTGTTTACATTACACCTGTTTGGACACCTTACAGAGTGTAAATGGTAAATGAACTGCATTTATCTAGCGCTTTCCATCTGCATCAGACGTCATAAGCGCTTTACAATTATGACTCACATTCACCCCGATGTCAGGGTGCTGCCATACAAGGCGCTCACTAACACAGGGAGCAATAGGGGATTTAAAGGCCTTGCCCAAGGGCCCTTAGTGATTTTCCAGTCAGGCGAGGGAAGTGTAAAACAATCAGATTGACAACTAGACCCTTTTGCAGTCACTGTCTGGCTTCACAGATGCTCTATCTTTATTTTTTTTTTAATAATACCATTAAATGTTGTAAGGCATGGGTACCAGAGGTGATAAACTTTGTCCTGTAATGTATTTTTCTTATACTTCCCTCTCCATCAGCTTGTGCTGTGTCAGCCATGCTTTGCGAGGTGGCTGGCAGTGGTGTCAGCAGCAGCGTGCGCAGGTGATGGAGGGATGGAGATAAGGTCAGAGGTGACATGGAGTTTGATGTGGTGTTTTGTCAATCAGAGTTGACTGAGAGAGCACTGCGACCTCTGCCATCTATTGCCTCCAGGCTTTAGCCCGTAGGTTTGCATTCATATCAAACACACACATACCCACAGTCTCATTCATGGATGTTTAATGGAGACTGAACAACCACTTATAATGCAGTGCTGCCTCCTTTACTTTCAAAGAGTGAGAGATCCTGGATTGTGATATAACGTATGTTAGTGTGCGTTTGTGGATGTGGATGTTGCATGAGACTGATTTCAAGGGCTTGAAATCCTCACCAGAAATGCGATTTCTGTCTGGGTTTGCCCACCTTTTAATTCAGCAAGCAGCTTTTTCTCATTTCTTTGCCGTATTTCTCACTGAAAAATGTCTTTGCTTCTTTCATCCTCCTGCTGGCCGTCTCTTATTCACCGTCTCTGATCTCCACTACATTTCTGCTGCACACCTTATGCTGTCTGTCAGCTGTCTCCCTCTGCAGTTCGGAAAGATATGTGATGAGTTGAAGCTGGTTGTGCATCTAAGCCTGCTTTACTGTTGAAGTTCTTTTCTTTCTCTGCAGCCCTGTCATTCATCCTTGAGCTTTGCTCTGGATGCGGTTGGACAAGTCTGGTACGCTGTGGCATCTGATCATGGAAGAAGTATGAAAACATTACTTGTTTCCCAAACATACCCAATTTTTACTCTAATGCCCTATATACGAGGGCTGTCAATAAAGTATAGGTCCTTTTTATTTTTTTCAAAACTCTATGGATTTCATTCATATGTTTTTACGTCAGGACATGCTTGACACCCTCGTGCGCATGCGGAGTTTTCTCCATGCTGTCGGTGACGTCATTCGCCTGTGAGCATCCTTGTGGGGAGGAGTCGTCCAGCCCCTCGTCGGAATTCCTTTGTCTGAGAAGTTGCTGAGAGACTGGCGCTTTGTTGATCAAAATTTTTTCTAAAACCTGTGAGACACATCGAAGTGGACACGGTTCAAAAAATTAAGCTGGTTTTTTCAGTGAAAATTTTAACGGCTGATGAGAGATTTTGAGGTGATACTGTCGCTTTAAGGACTTCCCCACGGGGCGAGACGTCGGCGCATGCTCTCAGGCGCCAGTCGTCAGCCTATTTTCAAGCTGAAAACCTCCACATTTCAGGCTCTATTGATCCAGGACGTCGTGAGGAGAAAGCAGAGAGAAGTGTCAGAAGAAGTCGGTTCAGCACTTTTATCCAGATATTCCCACTGTTAAAGGAGATTTTTTTAATGAAAGACGTGCGAACCTCCGTCGTTGATAACCACTTTGTAAAATCCAGGCGGCTTTTTGATGGCTTCAGTGGAGTGAGTATATGAAAAATTGTTTAACAGCTGGACATGTTCCAACTTGTCATTAAGGCTTCCAACAGAGGTGTTTTCCTGTGGCGGAGCGTCGCGGCGGCTGCGAGCTGACGCTGCAATCCGTCCGCACGTCTTTCATTAAAAAAATCTCCTTTAACAGTGGAATATCCAGATAAAATGCTGAAAACCGACTTCTTCTGACAACTTCTCTGTTCTCTCACGATGTGTCCTGGCTCAATAGAGCCTGAAATGTGGAGGTTTTCAGCTTGAAACAGGCTGACGACGGCGCCTGGGAGCGCTGCGCGACGTCTCGCACCGTGGGATAGTCCTTTAAAGCGACAGTATCACCTCAAAATCTCTCATCAGCCGTTTAAAATTTTCACCGAAAACCAGCTTAATTTTTCGACCGTGTCCACTTCGATGGTCTCACAGGTTTAGAAAAAATTTTGATCAAACAAAGCTGCCAGTCTCTCAGCAACTTCTCAGACAAAGGGAATTCCGCACGAGGGGCTGGATGACTCCTCCACAAGGAGTGCTCACAGGCGAATGACGTCATCGACAAGCGTGGAAAACCTCACGCATGCGCACGAGGGTTCAAGCATGTCTGACGTAAAAAACATATGAATGAAATCCATATAGTTTTTGAAAAAAATAAAAATGACCTATACTTTGACAGACCTCATACAATTGTGTTTTTTTTTCAGTTCCAATTACTATTATTGCCTTATTTGGGCATTAAACTCTTAAGGTCTGTGAAAGTCTGTTAGAATTTTATCTATAACACTTATTATGGGCATCTGGAAAGTATTCCCAGCGCTCACTTCTTGTCCACATTGTATTATGTTACAGCCTTATTCTATGCCATGAAGCTCAGAATTGAGCTAAGGTGCATCCTGTTTCCAGAAATGGTCCTCCCAATAAAGTATTACATTAATAAAGTATTCAGGTAGCAGGTTAGCATCAGATTTATTTGTAACTAAAATGTTGTCAGTAGAAGAAGGAATGTACCTCCAAGGATCAATGTATCCCTTTGGGTCATAAAGTCTGAAAAAGATGTGGATATAGCAGAGGGGTTTTTTTTTCTGCTGGAGGCAGATCTATCAAGTAAAAGATCAATAATGGTAATTTAGATCACCGCCAAAATCAGAAGGTGTGTATTTACATCTGGGATCATCCCCAAATGTCATCAGCAAAACTGGGATTATCAAAATTTGGCCATTAAACATTCACCATAACAAAGCCTGATTGTGCACAATAGTTCCTACAATAATTAACATATCTTCCATTTGTGTCTGTGATCATTTTTAGAACGTAAGAAATGTATTTTCTACTAATTAAAATTGAAGCCCCTTTTGCTCTGGAGTCAAAATTTGAGTGATAGATGTGGCCTGTCCACAGCTTTTGTAGCCTGTTATGATCTCCAGTACATAAATGAGTTTTCTGGAGAAAAATCACATCTGTTTAAGACAAACCCTTCGACCTCTTTACAGGACCATCTATACCCTTCACATTCCAGGATAAGAATCTAATTGAGGATACCCATAGTTCTACAGTCAGCCATATGCACACGTTTCCCAGTAGTATTACAGTGTGGTTATGGGTCACATATTGACAGAAAAAAGGCGATACAAACATGGGTCACCTTAAGTATCAAGGGCATTAAAGAGACAAAAACACAATAAACCAAATAAAAACAAATTAGTATCGGGGGAAAAGAGATAAAACAAAAACTAAAAAAACTATACCCAAACACACATTCAGGCCAGAACACCCCCACCACCCCTGTTGGTCCCCTTCCCCAAATGAAATGGGCTGCACCTTCAGACCTTTTCGCGTCTGCCATCTTGGATTTTAACCACTGTTGTCTTTTTGGAGTGCAGAGTATTGGGCCTTGAGCTGGTCCAAACGCTGATCCAAATTAAATTTGTGCGGATTCAAGAGACTTACTGTGTCAACTGTGGTCACCACACGCAGAATGGGACACTGTCCAGCTTGGACAACAACTTTCAAAAGAAGGCTTAAAGTCCCGCGACAACTAAACTCACCATGTATAGGTGCAGAAACAGAGATGGTTTCCTGTGTGGTATTAATATAAGACTTCTAAATGCTCTGTGATTCTGGGAGCGATGAGTAGATGGTTTTCATCAGTCAACTTCTGATGAGCAAATGTGTCATTGGTACGAAATGATCTCTCTTATATATGTGGCACGAACGGGACACAGCGAGGCATCCAGCCGGACAAAGCGGGGTCGCATTGCCATGACAAATTGTGCAGCAGTGCGGGGATTCAAATTTGTGCAAGTGGTGACTTTATGCTCAGCGAAGACAGGTGGACGCAAAGTCTTCGCAGTAACCCGATGGGCATATGAGTGTAATCTCTAAACGCCATAACGGAAGTCCCTTTTTGATACAGTCTTAAAGATGTTTGCATTTGAAAGTCTGTCCTTATCCGCACATTGCTATTTGTGGCTGCCCCCTTTGAAACTGGAAAA
The DNA here is from genome assembly GCF_902500255.1 of Thalassophryne amazonica. Taxonomy (NCBI): domain Eukaryota; kingdom Metazoa; phylum Chordata; class Actinopteri; order Batrachoidiformes; family Batrachoididae; genus Thalassophryne; species Thalassophryne amazonica. The sequence continues at coordinate 81,764,101 of NC_047107.1, forward strand.
AAATTATGTATACACTCAGAGGCTCCTCTGATACGTTCTGCCGCCACTGTGATATTATGTGAAGCATCTCTCACCTGGGGAATCTTCCTGTAATGTAGCGGAGTGAAATTGGGGTAATCGTGCTCTGGGGGTCTTGGTTGTGCTTTGCCATCTGCCTGTCTGCTAGTCACAAGGTTGCAGAAGCCACTGTTGTTGCTTTTTTGTTTTTTTTTTAGTTGTTGGTCTTCTGTGTTTGTGTTTATCTTTGTGGTTTTGTTTTTTCCTTTGGTTTGGTTTTTGGGGTTAGATTTTGTTCATTTCTTGTGTTTGCTATTTTATTTAATAAAATATATTGATTTTAAAATAGGAATAGGAACTGTGCGTGAGGAAAATTTTGAAATGTTCAAAATCTCTGTCATGGATTAATTATGTGAACCTCACATGAACATTGCACAAACAATTAAAAAACACTGAGTGTGAGTGTGAGACATTGTGTCAGCACACCGCACCACAGTGCAGCTCGTCTGAACGATTATGACGAGATGTTAAATCTAGCATAAACATAATTTTACAGATACTCATAAGAAGGAATGAACATGCAACTGTTTTACCAGCCATTACAACATAAATATTACAAATAATTACCTTTTACACCAGTGGTTTTCAAACTGTGAGGCAAGGGGGGGGGGCAGAGTTCTTCGGGGGAGCTCAAAAAGATAAGTGTATACTGTTAACCAACAAAAGAAGGGGGGAAAAAAGAAAACATTGTTAGCTACATGCCAGGAGCAAAATGGATACATTTTTAGTGCAGAAATCTACTAGTGAGAAGACAGTCTGGGTCGACCAAAAAAGAAGAATGACAATGATTATTTAAAGTTAGGATTTTCGTGGACTAGTTAAGAAGATGCCCCACTGCCCAGTGGTGGGCACAGTTCTGCTAATCCGCTAACTGCTAGTTATTGAAGCTAATGTTTTCATTATCGGATTAGCTTTTTCAGATAACTTTGAAAACCATCATCGGACCAATTATCTTCCAATAAGTTTTGCTCCGATAATTTTTAGATCGTTAACATCTTTTTGCAGGTGTAGTGAATAAAGCTTAACAGTTAAAAACATTTATGAAGTCCGATATCAAAGATTTGAGTACCTACCTGTTAAATGTTTTGTAGCAGATAAACAGCTCTATTCTCTGTAAACAGCGGAGAGCTGGTTTCAGGAGAAACTGCTCTATACTCTGCAGTTGGAGAAAAGCTGGTCACAAGATCATTGCTCTTGACACCATGCTAAACCACCGGCAGTATCACCCAAGTCATCCAGAGGCATTCAGTTTTAACTTACGGTTAAAATTTTAACCAAACTAATTTCGGACATGTTATTTAATTAACGGGACTTCTGAAGTTTATAAAGTGAAAATATCAGCTATATGTTGTAGTTTTAAAGTATTGCACTAATTTTGAAGGTTTTAGTGTGGACATGCAGTGTCCAGGTGCATTATGGGTAATCTCAGTACAGTCACGGCAGGAGAAATGCATTTGAGACGCCCTGATCAGGCTCCACACAGACAACAGCATTAAACTCTTTGTATATTGTGCCTAAAACTCTTGTGAATATATTCTCTGGGTTTATAAACATTGTTATTGTTTGTTTTATGTAAAATGCCAGAAGCAGCTCAGGTTGCTTCTCCATTGTTTTCATTTGGAATCACTGTGAGTTGCAATCAATTCCTGTTTGCTTCATAACGTTCTGCTTATTGTCCTACAGCGCTGTTTGTCATCTTTGTTCCAGAGTAATATATATAAAAGATGTCTGAAATTCGGTTACGTTTATTAAATTCCATGCAGATTAAACGTTGCACGCGGATTATTTGGAATATTTGTTTTGGTAAGTTTTCCACGTTCTCTACTGCCATCTACTGGCTGGTAGTGTTCATGGCAGTATTTGCCCTAAGTATTGAGATATCCCATAATCCTTTGCGCTTCTGAGAGTTGTTGCAGGCCTCTTGCAGCAGAAGAAACACAAAAAGATGTCGAAAGTGTGTCATGGTGGGGGGGTGCGCAGCTATTGATTGCTCTCTGAGGGGGGCTCACTCTCCCACACTTTGAAAACCCCTTTTTTAGACTATTCCAATGCGTTCTCCACCTTATGAAGAGAGAGAGAGAGAGACCTCTGTGATTCTAGAAGCAATTAGAGGTGTTTTAATCAGTCAAACTCTGAGAGAAATGACTAATCTGCTACAAAATAATTATTTTATATACGCACCATCCAGCAGCACAAAGTTGCTGCATCAGCTGGGACCACAACGAATTTGTCTAATGTCACAACGAACTGCATGGAAGTGCAGGGGTTAAATGCATACATGTGTCAAGGCACCTGAAGATCCAGGCTTTCACTGACTTCCCTGACTCAGTGATCAGCAGTGCATCTGCACACAGTGAAAGTGTCAAACTTGTAGAGAGAGTCCTTTATCTCGGCAGGACATTCATTTCTCTGGGTTCTCTGCTTTTGAGATCAAGTGATGCCTGGAAGAGCTTATGAAGTCAAGAGTTTACTGGATAGAGGTGTTTGGCAATGCCAATACATTTGCAGGAGAAAGCAGGTTAAAGTCCTTTAGCTAAAGTTGTCTCCTTTTGGCAATTCCCAGCCACCGTACCAGTGGCTTCCAGTGGATTGTTTGCTGTTGTGACGCTCTTCCGAACTTTACACGGTTGTATATGTTTCTTTTATTGCTGTTTAGCACTCTTCTGGATTAAGTGTAATGTACTGTGAATAGGGTTGCCAACCGTCCCTTGAAAAACGGGAATCATCCCTTATTGGAAATAAAAGTGTGCGTTCCGTATGACCTGAAACGGGACGCAGTTTTGTCCCGTATTTCTGTGAGAATCAAAGTCTGTAAAATGTCAATGGAATTGACTTGCGCTTTATTTGGAAACTTACGGTAAATTTGATCCCCAGCCTCTCTCCTGCTCTTCACCAATGAGCTGACAGGACACGAGTTGACGATACAGAATCACTCTTATCTCATTGGTTGAGGGGACATCTGCTCGCAAGAAGATCCCGGACGAGAATCATGAGCCGACGACCGTCGTCGGACGACCATGACAAATCAGCCTGGCTGATACCGACACAGACACCGACACTGGCACTGCAGATACGCTAACGAACAGCAATGTCTGTAATGTCGTTACTCCTCCTCGAAAAACGAAAGCAAAACTACATGGGCAAATGGGGAAAAGGAAAATGGCTAGGTGGAAAAGGTGCGCGACAACAGCTATAAGTATTGTAAGTATTGTTTACTTTTTCAGACTTTCACTGTTACATTGTTTTGTAATGATATTTTTTTGTTAATTTATACACTTTTAAGTTAAGCAATAACACGACAGAGAAAGATTTATTTTTAAAGAAATTTTTTTTATATTTTGAAGCAGGACAGGATGCTCATATTGAAATTGTGAGTGAAAATTTATTTTGCACTACAAATAAATTGCTAAATAATAATTTGTTTTCTGCATATTCATATCATAACAAATGCATGTGTGCATCTACTTAAATTCAGGGTCAAGTCAATAGTCAAATGGTTAAAAATCATTTCACACACACGCTGGGAAGGGTGAAGGCAATGGTCAGTTGGCCGGTCCATGGAAATAGAGACCTGGAATGGACGTCACGTGACTAGCGGCGTGCCCCACGGTGGCCATTACTGAGGGTGGAGAGAGACCTTGATCCTGTTAAACAGAAGCGATATGAGGAGAAAAAAGGCAGCCAGTGCTCCACCATCAACTGCCACGAACCACAAAAACAAATTCTCCAGTACTAAAATGAACTGTAAAGAGCCTTAATGTAATTATGTAAAACAAATGTCTATTTTAAAGTCGTTATGCCGCAATTTAATGTCAGTATACTGAGACTATAACTCAACGCCATAAGTTCTTTTCATTAAGCTGCGTTCACATGCGGAAACAAAAATGTTTAAATATATTTATGTCTATATATATACTTGCAGCTGTTGTTTAATATGATATGTACATGGTGGTCACAGGAGGCATTTAAATTTTAACAGTGTGGTTGGAGGGGATGGAGGAGGTACTTTTTACCCTGACTGAGGGTCAAAAGTCATAAATTCTTTATGGCTTTATATCTACTTTGTAATAAATGTTAGTAAAATCATTATATGTTGTTGTCATTAAAAGTCTAGCAGTCATATTACAGTGGAAAAAGCAGCAAGGTAAATGAGCACAATGGCAAGGCCTACTTCAGATTAATATTTTAATACATAAGGATTTTTTTATCCAGACATGTATGTGTTCGTTAGCATGAATACAACCTTACAAGCGTCATTTATAAAAATCCATCGAGAATTATGATGACAGGAAAAAAAAAAATCACAGTAAATGAACAGAATGGAATATTTCCACAAATTTCCACACTTTACATAAAACATTTTTTTCTACCTAGACATGTATGGGTTCATTAGAAAGAACAATTAAAAGGCTTTAAAACAAGCCTACTTTTATTAAAATCTGTTAACAAATAGCAACAATAAAGTGAGAAAAGCAGCACAGTTTGTTGTAATTTCCCCAGATTTCTGCATTTTACATAAAAGTTTTTTTTTTTCACCCACACATGCATAGGTGCATTGGAAAGAGCTTTCAAAGGGCTTTGAAACAAGCCTACATTTATTAAAATCCATTAAGAAATAGTGACGCTAGTGCAAAAAAAGCAGTCAGTTTATTATTGATGAGCTGCACATTTCCACCCTTAGTAATGGCGCCTTCCTGTCCTGAGTGACGCTAATAGATAGAGGCGCGCCCTGTCCATTCCAGTCTATATTTCCATGGGCCGGTCAGCCCTGCCAGTGAGGTGTCCCTTATTTATTTTTCAGAGAGTTGGCAACCCTAACTGTGAATCTTATTTAACTACAGTCCTGTTGTGAATCGCTAGTGGTTAGCTTTCGCTAGCTAGGTCGACTTCCACCTCCGGTGTTACTTTTATAGCTATTTCTTTTTGGACCTGTTTAATACTTTTGTTAGTTTTTCAGTGTAACTACTGTGAATTTTAGTGTCATTATTTTACTCCTGTGTAAATCTTAGGAGTGGCTAGCATTTCCGTTAGCAGTTAGCTTGCATTAGCTAGTCAACACCCACCCCCGTTTCTTAATACTTCTGTTAGTTTTTTAGTGTAACGTTGTGAATTTTAGCTTAGTACAGACGGTTGCCCAGTTCCTGATCACCTTTTTTAAAGTCCCGCTATATGGAGCCATAATGCAACTGAATGTCCTTTATTGTGTATTGTTGTATTGGGTATTTGGATGTTATTTAGCTGAAAAAATCTGGGTGGAAGTAGCGCTTCTACTTAAAGTGTGAAGCCACATTATGTGTGGCGCAAACATTAGCCAGAAATGGATCACTTTTGCCAGTTCCGGATCACGACACTCTGCGTCACTTTGGGGGCATTCCTGGCATCTGGCTGGAGCCCTTATAATGCAGAATGATACACACTGTGCCGAGAATGTGTTTTGAACACAAAATGATAGAAATAATATTTATTAAATGAGAATTTACTTCGTTTCGAAAAGCGCCGTTATACGTTTTTACGAGCAAAAATGAAGTGTGGAGGTGAGATTTCTCCCGAATTAAAAAGTAAAAGCCTCCACAACTACAGACACGAGGCTGCTGCTTCAGTGATCCGCAACTGGCAAATTTTCGCATCGGAGAGATAAATGCGTGCAGCAATTAAACAGCAAGATATAACACACTGACATTTTCTACCCAAGTAAGTAAGTATTTTCCCACTCTAGAACCAAAAACACAGAACGGCTAACTCACTTTGCTACGTTTTAGAGATCGTTACTTTAAACTTGCAGGAATGAGTGAGTCAGAAAAAGCAAGCACACCGGGATGTTTTGATTCCTCTGCTGGTCACAAGGACGGCTGGATTCCGGTCGAGCTTGTGAGCCTTAGGAGTGTTTAGCTTATTCAATTATTGGTTAGCTCGTGCTTGCTTGGCTATGCTCTTGAATTTCCTAGTGCACAAAGTACACTACTTGACACGCTCCATAAATCCTACGTGATGTTGGAAGATAGGGTGGCTCTTTAGAGAGCCATGTCCGTAAGTTAGAACAGCTTCTTAGCCCAGTGGAGTTAGATGTTCCGGGCACTCCAGATGACATTAGTGTTGGGCCGGGCTAGCGAGCCCATTAGCATCAGCCTAGAAAACACCGGATGTGGAGGACGGCTTTCGGACTGTGGCTAGGCGGAGGAAGCCCCGTAGGGCTTGGTGACCATTTGTGGTACCCCGATCACAGTCGCCACTGAATCAGTTCTCCCCCTTGGATTTGCCTGATGTGAATTCTCTGAGCGCATGAGTAACTTCCACTCCTGTCTCCAAGTCGAAACGCCAGACTTTAGTGATGGGGATTGTATCACCCGCAAAGTCAGGTTATAGATGCCGGCTGGCATTAAATGTATTCCTGGGGCCAGAGCTCCCAACATTGCATCCATCTTAGGGTGCTGACGCTGCAGAAGAGAAGACAGACTAAGGAACATGACATGAGATATAGTCACATAGTTATTCACGTCGGCATCAATGATGTCAGGATGAAGCATTAAGAGGTCACAAAAATGGACATAGAGAGGACTTGTGACCTTGCCAGAAATATGTGTGCATCGATTAATAGTCTATGGTCCCTCCCCTCCCGGGGGTACTGATGAGGCGTTTAGCAGGCTGACATTGTTAAATAGGTGGCTAGCCCATTTTGGAGACAGCAAGGCTTTAGCTTTATGATAACTGGCCTTCGTTCTGGGGCCACTGTGGCTTGCTGATGCCGGACAGCCTCACCATACTTGGAGTAGGCCCCGCATCTTTGTCTGCGAACATAGATAGAGCTCTACAGGGAGGGTAACATTAATCCAAATCAGATCAAATCAATTTTATTTCTATAGCGCCAAATCCACAACAAACAGTTTGCCCCAATGCGCTTTATATTGTAAGGCAAAAGCCATACAATACTTACAGAAAAACCCTAACAGTCAAAACGACCCCCTGTGAGCAAGCACTTGGCGACAGTGGGAAGGGAAAAACTCCCTTTTAACAGGAAGAAACCTCCAGCAGAACCAGGCTCAGGGAGGGGCAGTCTTCTGCTGGGACTGGTTGGGGCTGAGGGGAGAGAATCAGGAAAAAGACATGCTGTGGAAGAGAGCAGAGATCAATCACTAATGATTAAATGCAGATTGGTGCATACAGAGCAAAAAGAGAAAGAAACAGTGCATCATGGGAAGCCCCCAGCAGTCTAAGTCTATAGCAGCATAACTAAGGGATGGTCCAGGGTCACCTGATCCAGCCCTAACTATAAGCTTTAGCAAAAAGGAAAGTTTTAAGCCTAATCTTAAAAGTAGAGAGGGTGTCTGTCTCCCTGATCCGAATTGGGAGCTGGTTCCACAGGAGAGGAGCCTGAAAGCTGAAGGCTCTGCCTCCCACATCTACTCTTACAAACCCTAGGAACTACAGTAAGCCTGCAGTCTGAGGAGCGAAGCGCTCTTTGGGGTGATATGGTACTATGAGGTCCTGAAGATGGGACCTGATTATCAAAACCTTATAAGTAAGAACAAGAATTTAAATTCTATTCTAGGAATTAACAGGAAGCCAATAAAGAGAGGCCAATATGGGTGAATATGCTCTCTCCTTCTAGTCCCTGTCAGTACTCTAGTTGCAGCATTTTGAATTAAATGAAGGCTTTTTCAGGGAACTTTTTAGGACAACTGATAATAATGAACTACAATAGTCCAGCCTCGAGGAAATAAATGCATAATTAGTTTTTCAGCATCACTCTGAGACAAGACCTTTCTAATTTTAGAGATATTGCGCAAAATGCAAAAAAGCAGCCTACCTATTTACTTATAGCGCATTGAAGGACATATCCTGATCAAAATGACTCCAAGATTTCTCACAGTATTACTAGAGGTCAGGCTAATGCCATCCAGAGTAAGGATCTGGTTAGACACCATGTTTCTAAGAATTTTTGTGGGCCAAGTACAATAACTTCAGTTTATCTGAATTTAAAAGCAGGAAATAGAGGTCATCCATGTCTTTATGTCTGTATGGCCCTGTTACACATAGACGGTAAGAGCTCCCAGAACCGTCCCGGAAGAGTTTTTGGCCGTCTAAGGATCACACGCCGTTGTTAACGCCGGTACTAGGGGGCGTTGGCTTAGTTCCGGCTTTACCGGGACTCAGCGAAAAAATTATTCAACATGTCGAATATTCCGGGAGCGCTCCCGGAGAATAGCGTGAAAACAGAGACACCTGCGTAACAAACGGCGTTGATACTTTTTAATCACCGTTTCATCCTGCCCCTTCCTGTAGTATACACCGCCGTAATTGGCGGCCGGCGTTGTATCCCTAACCAACGGGTGTAAAATTGCGATAGAGCCAATCGATGTCATCAAGGGCGTTTTAACCGGTGACAGAGGCAGACAAAACGGCGGTGCTTGCGGACAGTACGCCGTTCTAAACGCCACCTCCCGGTTAACAGCGTTCCAAACAGCCGATAGGCGGCAGTCAATATAAAAACGCTAGCGCTCTACATGCAGATATTTTTGCAGAGAAGCTCCAGTATGCCTCCTAAAAGAAAATTGGCAGCGGTAAGGACTTACCAAGAGGTCTGGTTCAGAAGCAGAGGGTAGCCCTGTGGTGGAGACGGAGCAACACGTTGAGGAGGGGAAAAAGGAAAGAGAAGAAAAGGCTGAGTATGAGCTCCCTCCCCCTGCAGTGACAGAGGCATGTATTCCTGCTGCTTCAGCCTATTATACTCTGGGGGCGGAGCCTATATGCAAAAGTTCCTGGAGTAATGCAGGATTTGCCTGAATAAATCCAGCGGTACACAGGGCATTATCGGCGGCAGCAGAACACCGCCGTTCTCACGCGCGTTAACCTACAATTGTAAAGGATAGAACTGGGTATTAACCCCCGTTGCCTGACGTGTGCCGGATGCTACGGCGTCAAAACGCCGCTTTATTCGGCGGATTTAGCGGTGTTTTATCCGCGTATTTGCGGCTAGTACAGCGGTCAAAACGCCTGCGTTTTATCCTTGTATTTGCGGCTAGTACGGCGGTCAAAACGCCGGCGAAATGCTCTGCCCCTTTCCACCGCGAAAACAGCCGGAACTACTGCGAACTTCAGTCTACGTACTACCCGCCGACAAAACCGTCTATGTGTAAACGGGGCTTAAGACATTCCTGCAGTTTAACTAATTGGTGTGTGTCCTCTGGCTTCATGGATAGATAAAGCTGGGTATCATCTGCGTAACAATGAAAATTTAAGCAATGCTTTCTAATAATACTGCCTAAGGGAAGCATGTATAAAGTGAATAAAATTGGTCCTAGCACAGAACCTTGTGGAATTCCATAATTAACCTTAGTCTGTGAAGAAGACTCCCCATTTACATGAACAAATTATAATCTATTAGATAAATATGATTCAAACCACCGCAGCGCAGTGCCTTTAATACCTATGGCATGCTCTAATCTCTGTAATAAAATTTTATGGTCAACAGTATCAAAAGCAGCACTGAGGTCTAACAGGACAAGCACAGAGATGAGTCCACTGTCTGAGGCCATAAGAAGATAATTTGTAACCTTCACTAATGCTGTTTCTGTACTATGATGAATTCTAAAACCTGACTGAAACTCTTCAAATAGACCATTCCTCTGCAGATGATCAGTTAGCTGTTTTACAACTACCCTTTCAAGAATTTTTGAGAGAAGTGGAAGGTTGGAGATTGGCCTATAATTAGCTAAGATAGCTGGGTCAAGTGATGGCTTTTTAAGTAATGGTTTAATTACTGCCACCTTAAAAGCCTGTGGTACATAGCCAACTAATAAAGATAGATTGATCATATTTAAGATCAAAGCATTAATTAATGGTAGGGCTTCCTTGAGCAGCCTGGTTTCTTTTCAGCACTGTAGCCAGGCTGACAAAGAGTCAGAGCTCTATTGAGCTGAGTATTCCATTAACTTTAACTAGTAATGACTTCATGACTTCCTTTGCTAACAAAATTTTGACTATTAGAGAAAAAATTACTCATAACCATCCCAAAGATGTATCGTTATCTTGGGCTGCTTTCAGTGATGCCGTTATTTGGTTTAGCTCTTTCTCTCCGATGTTCTGTCTGAGTTATTTTCATTAGTTACTTCATCCAAACCATCAACATGTTTATTAGACCCCATTCCTGCCAGGCTGCTCAAGGAAGTCCTACCATTATTTAATGCTTCAATCTTAAATATGATCAATCTATCTTTGTTAGTTGGTTATGTACCACAGGCCTTGTAAGGTGGCAGTAATTAAACCATTACTTAAAAAGCCATCACTTGACCCAGCTATCTTAGCTAATTATAGGCCAATCTCAAAGATTCTTGAGAGGGTAGTTGTAAACAGCTAATGATCACCTGCAGAGGAAATGGTCTATTTGAAGAGTTTCAGTCAGGTTTTAAATTCATCATAGTACAGAAACAGCATAGTGAAGGTTACAAATGATCTTCTATGCTTCGGACAGTGGACCTTATCTCTGTGCTTGTTCTGTTGGACCCTCAGTGCTGCTTTTGATACTGTTGACCATAAAATTTTATTACAGAGATTAGAGCATGTCATAGGTATTAAGGGCACTGCGCTGCGGTGGTTTGAATCATTATTTGTCTAATAGATTACAGTTTGTTCATGTAAATGGGGAATCTTCTTCACAGACTGAAGTTAATATGGCGTTCCACAAGGTTCTGTGCTAGGACCAATTTTGTTCACTTTGTACATGCTTCCCTTGGGCAGTATTATTAGACGGTATTGCTTAAATTTTCATTGTTACGCAGATGATACCCAGCTTTATCTATCCATAAGCCCAGAGGATACACACCAATTAGCTAAACCTGCAGGATTGTCTTACAGACATAAAGAACATGGATGACCTCTAATTTCCTGCTTTTAAACTCAGATAAAACTGAAGTTATTGTACTTGGCCCCACAATCTTAGAAGACATGGTGTCTAACCCGATGATTAAGATCGTTACTCTGGATGGCATTTCCCTGATCTCTAGTAATACTGTGAGAAATCTTGGAGTCATTTTTGATCAGGATATGTCATTCAAAGCGCATATTAAACAAATATGTAGGACTGCCTTTTTGCATTTACGCAATATCTCTAAAATCAGAAAGGTCTTGTCTCAGAGTGATGCTGAAAAACTAATTCATGCATTTATTTCCTCTAGGCTGGACTATTGTAATTCATTATTATCAGGTTGTCCTAAAAGTTCCCTAAAAAGCCTTCAGTTGGTTCAGAATGCTGCAGCTAGAGTACTGACGGGGACTAGCAGGAGAGAGCATATCTCACCCGTGTTGGCCTCTCTTCATTGGCTTCCTGTTAATTCTAGAATAGAATTTAAAATTCTTCTTCTTACTTATAAGGTTTTGAATAATCAGGTCCCATCTTATCTTAGGGACCTCGTAGTACCATATTACCCCATTAGAGCGCTTCGCTCTCAGACTGCGGGCTTACTTGTGGTTCCTAGGGTTTGTAAGAGTAGAATGGGAGGCAGAGCCTTCAGCTTTCAGGCTCCTCTCCTGTGGAACCAGCTCCCAATTCAGATCAGGGAGACAGATACCCTCTCTACTTTTAAGATTAGGCTTAAAACTTTCCTTTTCGCTAAGGCTTATAGTTAGGGCTGGATCGGGTGACCCTGGACCATCCCTTGGTTATGTTGCTTTAGACGTAGACTGTGGGGGGTTCCCATGATGCACTGTTTCTTTCTCTTTTTGCTCCGTATGCATCACTCTGCATTTAATCATTAGTGATCGATCTCTGCCCCCCTTCTCGGCATGTCTTTTTCCTGGTTCTTTCCCTCAGCCCCAACCAGTCTCAGCAGAAGACTGCCCCTCCCTGAGCCTGGTTCTGCTGGAGGTTTCTTCCTGTTAAAAGGGAGTTTTTCCTTCCCACTGTGGCCAAGTGCTTGCTCATAGGGGGTCGTTTTGACCGTTGGGGTTTTTCATAATTATTGTATGGCCTTGCCTTACAATGTGGAGCGCCTTGGGGCAACTGTTTGTTGTGATTTGGCGCTATATAAGAAAAAAGTTGATTGATTGATTGATTGATTGATTGGTAGGAATGGGGTCTAATAGACATGTTGATGGTTTGAAGGAAGTAACTAATGAATATAACTCAGACAGAACAATCGGAAAGAAAGAGTCTAACCAAATACCAGCATTACTGAAAGCAGCCAAAGATAACGTTATGTCTTTGGGATGGTTATAAGTAATTTTTTCTCTAATAGTTAAAATTTTATTAGCAAAGAAAGTCATGAAGTCATTACTAGTTAACGTTAAAGGAATACTCGGCTCAATAGAGCTCTGACTCTTTGTCAGCCTGGCTACAGTGCTGAAAAGAAACCTGGGGTTGTTCTTATTTTCTTCAATTAGTGATGAATAGTAAGATGTCCTAGCTTTACGGAGGGCTTTTTTCTAGAGCAACAGACTCTTTTTCCAGGCTAAGTGAAGATCTTCTAAATTAGTGAGACGCCATTTCCTCTCCAACTTACGGGTTATCTGCTTTATGAAACTTATTCCCCACTGCTGGGTAGTCCATTAAAGTAAATGTTATTAAGAAATGATCAGACAGAAGGGGGTTTTCAGGGAATACTGTTAAGTCTTCAATTTCCATTCCATAAGTCAGAACAAGATCTAAAGTATGGTTAAACTGGTGGGTGGACTCATTTACATTTTTAGCGAAGCCAGTTGAGTCTAATAATAGATTCAGTGCAGTGTTGAGGCTGTCATTCTCAGCATCTATGTGGATGTTTAAAATCGCCCACTATAATTATCGTATCTGAGCTAAGCACTAAGTCAGACAAAATGTCTGAAAATTCACAGAGAAACTCACAGTAATGACCAGGTGGACGATAGATAACAACAAATAAAACTGGTTTTCACTAAAGTGGTGAATGATCTTCTGCTTGCAATGGAGTCAGACACCACAACAGTTCTGGTGCTGTTCCATCTCAGTGCTGTATTTGATACCATGGATCATTATATTCATCATGATAGGCTGGAAAATCATTTTGGGATTACTGGGAGTGCCCTTGTATGGTTGATGTCATACTTGACGAGTCCTCACTGTGTTTTGTACAGTAACACTACCTCTAACCTTAGTGACATGAAATTTGGGGTTCCACTTTGGGCCATCTTAGACCCCCTGCTTTTCTCCCTTTATATAGCACCCCTTGGGCACATATTGTGGCGTTTTGGGATTACCTTTAACTGCTATGCTGATGATACTCAGTTATATGTACATGCCGATAACTGCTGGTAATCTCATTGATATAAAATCCTTAGAAGATTGCCTTTCATCAGTGAGAAGCAGGATGTCTTGAAACTTCCTACTTTTAAACTGTAAGACTGAAATGATGGTTCTTGGTCCAGTGAGACATCGGCATCAATTTGACCTGTTAACGCTTAGCCTAGGCTTGTGTGTGTCATACATCACAATGACAAAGTGAGGAACCTCGAGGTAATTTTTGGTCCTACGTTGTCCTTGACCTCCACATTAGAAATGTTACGAGGACAGCTTTCTGGGTAAATGTAATTGCCCTTTTTGGGATCAATAAAGTTGTCTGAAGTCCACCTGCGAAATATAGCTATGATTCGTCCCATCCCATCTATGGCTGATGCTGAGACCCTGATCCATGCGTTTATCTCTTCTAGATTGGACTACTGCATTTTTCTGTTTTCTGGTTACCAGCATTAGGGCTCTCCAATTGGTTCAAAATGCTGCAGCAAGACTTTTGACATGAAGCAGAAAGTTCAACCATATTACCCCCATTTTGGCATCTCTTCACTGGCTTCCTGTCCCAGTGAGATCAGATTTCTATGCTTTTTACTCTTTTAATTCATTTTATAGGAAACGGAGCATGCCACGGCCTCAACTGTTACCTAAATTCTGGGTCTTTTAGTGAAGCTTATGGCTATGGCCGCGATCACCTTAGTATTTCCTGTTTTTTCCTGTTGTTTAATGCTGGCAAATTATACTGTATTTCTTGTCTTTCTGATGCCTGATTCTGTTTTTTCTCTGTGTTTAAGGTGCAGCTTCATCCAGAGATGGGTGTGGTATTTGTGCTGGAGACCCTCCTGTCCTGTGCACCAACGGCATTTCCTGTATATTCGTTGTTGTGAATTCTATAATTTTGTCTGTAGCATGGCCCAAGCAGAGGGTCACCACTTTGAGTCTGGTCTGCTTGAGGTTTCTTCCTCAGAAGGAAGCTGCTGCATTCAAGTACCATTGGAAATTACACAACTTCTTTGTTGTTTCAAATTCAGCAGTTGCTTGTGGCAAAATAATTAATTGTATCCACACAAAAGATTAATTCCGGCCTATATAAGGTGCCTGAGCCCAGTGAAGCTGACCCCCCACCCATATAAAAAAAAATCCAAGCACACAGGCTGGGTTTCCCATGTAATTTCCGACCGTACATGAACGCAGCAGCAGCAGCAGTGCTCAGAAACAGCTTCTGTACTGTGTGAAAACGTTCAGCTGGTCGAAGGAAGTCAAACAAAACCCTACCATTACAAAAACTAAGCAAACCATTAAAAAATGCCAAGAACGACAGCAAAACGAAACATGAATGAATTGAGGTTTTCAGTGGCATTTTTCAACAGTTGAAAAATCCTGATGAAGCGCCAGCTGCAGGAACGAAGCTGAGCAAAGTTTAAACGATGCCAAGGAAAGTCAATGAAAGTCCAGATTTCTTGTTTTGTTTGAGCTTCGTTGCCCTTCGTTAAGTGCCGTGTGACTGGGCCTTAAGATTGGCCCAACCCTTCAGCTCAGTGAGTAAGAGAGCAAGAGCTAAACAGTCAAACTGACAGGGGAAAAACAGCAATGAGTCAGACAAAAAATAAATAATAAATAAAATGTTGTAGTTCCAATTGTTTCACACCGTTACATTTGAAACCATAGATAGACATGGTTGCACCACCTTTGGGGAGGTGTTGGTCTTGTGGCTAAGCGTTGGGCTTCAGACCAGAGGATCCTCGGTTCAAATCCCAGCCTGACCAGAAAATCACTAAAGACCCTTGGGCAAGGTCCTTAATCCCCAAGTTGCTCCTGGTGTGTAGTGAGCATCTTGCATTATATGTGAGTGTGTTTGTATGAATAGGTGAATGTGAGGCATAATTGTAATGCTGCGTTTTACACATAACGACGACACGTCACAAATGCCACGAAGTATACATTCTTGGCTGCTGATTTGAGGCAGAGGCATCAAGTGTCTTCAGGAACTGCTGCAACCTGTTACCACACGTTACGATTAATGGCACATGTTTTATCACCACAACATTTACTGTTTGTCTCTACTGGTGGTTGGCTCACTGCGGTATTGTATCACTTTCCTGTTCCGGAGCACAGCGGTGTTTTGCTGTATCTGTTAGCTGTTTAATCTGCTCAGTTAGATTGATCTAGTTATCTAGATGACGATTTGTTTCCCAGTGTAATCTTTACGTGCCTTAACTAAAGCACATCCTTCTGCTGAATCACCTCTAAATTATTTACACATTATTCACTTTGCGTGTTTTAGGAACCGCATAGCTTAGCGTAGCTACTAGCTCTTAGCCATTTAGCAGGCGCTTCTCCTGTCTCTCCCGCACTTTCTGCGCTGGTGTGAAATGTTTAGTTTATTCCGCTCGCCTCCTTTAGCAGTAACGGTACTTGTAATAAGTGTAGCTTATTCGTAGCTTTGGAGGCCAGGCTGGGCGAATTGGAGACTCGGCTCCGCACCGTGGAAAATTCTACAGCTAGCCAGGCCCCTGTATTCGGTGCGGACCAAGGTAGCTTAGCCGCCGTTAGTTATCCCCCTGGCAGATGCCCGAGCAGCCGGGAAAGCAGGCCGACTGGGTGACTGTGAGGAGGAAGCGTAGTTCTAAACAGAAGCCCCGTGTACACCGCCAACCCGTTCACATCTCTAACCGTTTTTCCCCACTCGACGACACACCCGCCGAGGATCAAACTCTGGTTATTGGCGACTCTGTTTTGAGAAATGTGAAGTTAGCGACACCAGCAACCATAGTCAATTGTCTTCCGGGGGCCAGAGCAGGCGACATTGAAGGAAATTTGAAACTGCTGGCTAAGGCTAAGCGTAAATTTGGTAAGATTGTAATTCACGTCGGCAGTAATGACACCCGGTTACGCCAATCGGAGGTCACTAAAATTAACATTAAATCGGTGTGTAACTTTGCAAAAACAGTGTCGGACTCTGTAGTTTTCGCTGGGCCCCTCCCCAATCAGACCGGGAGTGACATGTTTAGCCGCATGTTCTCCTTGAATTGCTGGCTGTCTGAGTGGTGTCCAAAAAATGAGGTGGGCTTCATAGATAATTGGCAAAGCTTCTGGGGAAAACCTGGTCTTGTTAGGAGAGACGGCATCCATCCCACTTTGGATGGAGCAGCTCTCATTTCTAGAAATCTGGACAATTTTCTTAAATCCTCCAAACCATGACTATCCAGGGTTGGGACCAGGAAGCAGAGTTGTAGTGTTACACACCTCTCTGCAGCTTCTCTCCCCCTGCCATCCCCTCATTACCCCATCCCCGTAGAGACGGTGCCTGCTCCCAGACTACCAATAACCAGCAAAAATCTATTTAAGCATAAAAATTCAAAAAGAAAAAATAATATAGCACCTTCAACTGCACCACAGACTAAAACAGTTAAATGTGGTCTATTAACCATTAGGTCTCTCTCTTCTAAGTCCCTGTTGGTAAATGATATAATAATTGATCAACATATTGATTTATTCTGCCTTACAGAAACCTGGTTACAGCAGGATGAATATGTTAGTTTAAATGAGTCAACACCCCCGAGTCACACTAACTGTCAGAATGCTCGTAGCACGGGCCGAGGCGGAGGATTAGCAGCAATCTTCCATTCCAGCTTATTAATTAATCAAAAACCCAGACAGAGCTTTAATTCATTTGAAAGCTTGACTCTTAGTCTTGTCCATCCAAATTGGAAGTCCCAAAAACCAGTTTTATTTGTTATTTTCTATCGTCCACCTGGTCGTTACTGTGAGTTTCTCTGTGAATTTTCAGACCTTTTGTCTGATTTAGTGCTTAGCTCAGATAAGATAATTATAGTGGGCGATTTTAACATCCACACAGATGCTGAGAATGACAGCCTCAACACTGCATTTAATCTATTATTAGACTCTATTGGCTTTGCTCAAAATGTAAATGAGTCCACCCACCACTTTAATCATATCTTAGATCTTGTTCTGACTTATGGTATGGAAATAGAAGACTTAACAGTATTCCCTGAAAACTCCCTTCTGTCTGATCATTTCTTAATAACATTTACATTTACTCTGATGGACTACCCAGCAGTGGGTAATAAGTTTCATTACACTAGAAGTCTTTCAGAAAGCGCTGTAACTAGGTTTAAGGATATGATTCCTTCTTTATGTTCTCTAATGCCATATACCAACCACGTGCAGAGTAGCTACCTAAACTCTGTAAGTGAGATAGAGTATCTCGTCAATAGTTTTACATCCTCATTGAAGACAACTTGGATGCTGTAGCTCCTCTGAAAAAGAGAGCTTTAAATCAGAAGGTGCCTGACTCCGTGGTATAACTCACAAACTTGTAGCTTAAAGCAGATAACCCGTAAGTTGGAGAGGAAATGGCGTCTCACTAATTTAGAAGATCTTCACTTAGCCTGGAAAAAGAGTCTGTTGCTCTAATAAAAAAGCCCTCCGTAAAGCTAGGACATCTTTCTACTCATCACTATTGAAGAAAATAAGAACAACCCCAGGTTCTTTTCAGCACTGTAGCCAGGCTGACAAAGAGTCAGAGCTCTAGTGAGCTGAGTATTCCATTAACTTTAACTAGTAATGACTTCATGACTTTCTTTGCTAACAAAATTTTAACTATTAGAGAAAAAAATGACTCATAACCAGCCCAAGACGTATCGTTATCTTTGGCTGCTTTCAGTGATGCCGGTTTTTGGTTAGACTCTTTCTCTCCGATTGTTCTGTCTGAGTTATTTTCATTAGTTACTTCATCCAAACCATCAACATGTTTATTAGACCCCATTCCTACCAGGCTGCTCAAGGAAGCCCTACCATTATTTAATGCTTCGATCTTAAATATGATCAATCTATCTTTGTTAGTTGGCTATGTACCACAGGCTTTTAAGGTGGCAGTATTAAACCATTACTTAAAAAGCCATCACTTGACCCAGCTATCTTAGCTAATTATAGGCCAATCTCCAACCTTCCTTTTCTCTCAAAAATTCTTGAAAGGGTAGTTGTAAAACAGCTAACTGATCATCTGCAGAGGAATGGTCTATTGGAAGAGTTTCAGTCAGGTTTTAGAATTCATCATAGTACAGAAACAGCATTAGTGAAGGTTACAAATGATCTTCTTATGGCCTCGGACAGTGGACTCATCTCTGTGCTTGTTCTGTTAGACCTCAGGCTGCTTTTGATACTGTTGACCATAAACTTTATTACAGAGATTAGAGCATGCCATAGGTATTAAAGCACTGCGTTGCGGTGGTTTGAATCATATTTGTCTAATAGATTACAATTTGTTCATGTAAATGGGGAATCTTCTTCACAGACTAAAGTTAATTATGGGAGTTCCACAAGGTTCTGTGCTAGGACCAATTTTATTCACTTTATACATGCTTCCCTTAGCAGTATTATTAGACGGTATTGCTTAAATTTTCATTGTTACGCAGATGATACCCAGCTTTATCTATCCCTGAAGCCAGAGGACACACACCAATTAGCTAAACTGCCGGATTGTCTTACAGACTAAAGACATGGATGACCTCTAATTTTCCTGCTTTTAAACTCAGATAAAACTGAAGTTATTGTACTTGGCCCCACAAATCTTAGAAACATGGTGTCTAACCAGATCCTTGCTCTGGATGGCATTACCCTGAGCTCTATCAATCAATCAATTTTTTTTTATATAGCGCCAAATCACAACAAACAGTTGCCCCAAGGCGCTTTATATTGTAAGGCAAGGCCATACAATAATTATGTAAAACCCCCAACGGTCAAAACGACCCCCTGTGAGCAAGCACTTGGCTACAGTGGGAAGGAAAAACTCCCTTTTAACAGGAAGAAACCTCCAGCCGAACCAGGCTCAGGGAGGGGCAGTCTTCTGCTGGGACTGGTTGGGGCTGAGGGAGAGAACCAGGGAAAAAGACATGCTGTGGGAGGGGAGCAGAGATCGATCACTAATGATTAAATGCAGAGTGGTGCATACAGAGCAAAAAAGAGAAAGAAACAGTGCATCATGGGAACCCCCCAGCAGTCTACGTCTATAGCAGCATAACTAAGGGATGGGTTCAGGGTCACCTGATCCAGCCCTAACTATAAGCTTTAGCAAAAAGGAAAGTTTTAAGCCTAATCTTAAAAGTAGAGAGGGTGTCTGTCTCCCTGATCTGAATTGGGAGCTGGTTCCACAGGAGAGGAGCCTGAAAGCTGAAGGCTCTGCCTCCCATTCTACTCTACAAACCCTAGGAACTACAAGTAAGCCTGCAGTCTGAGAGCGAAGCGCTCTATTGGGGTGATATGGTACTACGAGGTCCCTAAGATAAGATGGGACCTGATTATTCAAAACCTTATAAGTAAGAAGAAGAATTTTAAATTCTATTCTAGAATTAACAGGAAGCCAATGAAGACAGGCCAATATGGGTGAGATATGCTCTCTCCTTCTAGTCCCGTCAGTACTCTAGCTGCAGCATTTGAATTAACTGAAGGCTTTTAGGGAACTTTTAGGACAACCTGATAATAATGAATTACAATAGTCCAGCCTAGAGGAATAAATGCATGAATTAGTTTTTCAGCATCACTCTGAGACAAGACCTTTCTGATTTTAGAGATATTGCGTAAATGCAAAAAAGCAGTCCTACATATTGTTTAATATTGCGCTTTGAATGACATATCCTGATCAAAAATGACTCCAAGATTTCTCACAGTATTACTAGAGGTCAGGGTAATGCCATCCAGAGTAAGGATCTGGGTTAGACACCATGTTTCTAAGATTTGTGGGCCAAGTACAATAACTTCAGTTTTATCTGAGTTTAAAAGCAGGAAATTAGAGGTCATCCATGTCTTTATGTCTGTAAGACAATCCTGCAGTTTAGCTAATTGGTGTGTGTCCTCTGGCTTCATGGATAGATAAAGCTGGGTATCATCTTCGTAACAATGAAAAGTTAAGCAATACCGTCTAATAATACTGCCTAAGGGAAGCATATATAAAGTGAATAAAATTGGTCCTAGCACAGAACCTTGTGGAACTCCATAATTAACTTTAGTCTGTGAAGAAGATTCCCCATTTACATGACAAATTGTAATTTATTAGACAAATATGATTCAAACCACCGCAGCGCAGTGCCTTTAATACCTATGGCATGCTCTAATCTCTGTAATAAATTTTAATGGTCAACAGTATCAAAAGCAGCACTGAGGTCTAACAGAACAAGCACAGAGATGAGTCCACTGTCCGAGGCCATAAGAAGATCATTTGTAACCTTCACTAATGCTGTTTCTGTACTATGATGAATTCTAAAACCTGACTGAAACTCTTCAAATAGACCATTCCTCTGCAGATGATCAGTTAGCTGTTTTACAACTACCCTTTCAAGAATTTTTGAGAGAAAAGGAAGGTTGGAGATTGGCCTATAATTAGCTAAGATAGCTGGGTCAAGTGATGGCTTTTTAAGTAATGGTTAAATTACTGCCACCTTAAAAGCCTGTGGTACATAGCCAACTAACAAAGATAGATTGATCATATTTAAGATCGAAGCATTAAATAATGGTAGGGCTTCCTTGAGCAGCCTGGTAGGAATGGGGTCTAATAAACATGTTGATGGTTTGGATGAAGTAACTAATGAAAATAACTCAGACAGAACAATCGGAGAGAAAGAGTCTAACCAAATACCGGCATCACTGAAAGCAGCCAAAGATAACGATACGTCTTTGGGATGGTTATGAGTAATTTTTTCTCTAATAGTTAAAATTTTGTTAGCAAAGAAAGTCATGAAGTCATTACTAGTTAAAGTTAATGGAATACTCAGCTCAATAGAGCTCTGACTCTTTGTCAGCCTGGCTACAGTGCTGAAAAGAAACCTGGGGTTGTTCTTATTTTCTTCAATTAGTGATGAGTAGAAAGATGTCCTAGCTTTACGGAGGGCTTTTTTTATAGAGCAACAGACTCTTTTTCCAGGCTAAGTGAAGATCTTCTAAATTAGTGAGACGCCATTTCCTCTCCAACTTACGGGTTATCTGCTTTAAGCTACGAGTTTGTGAGTTATACCATGGAGTCAGACACTTCTGATTTAAAGCTCTCTTTTTCAGAGGAGCTACAGCATCCATAGTTGTCTTCAATGAGGATGTAAAACTATTGACGAGATACTCTATCTCCCTTACAGAGTTTAGGTAGCTACTCTGCACTGTGTTGTTATATGGCATTAGAGAACATAAAGAAGGAATCATATCCTTAAACCTAGTTACAGCGCTTTCTGAAAGACCTCTAGTGTAATGAAACTGCTGGTAGTCCATCAGAGTAAATGTAATGTTATTAAGAAATGATCAGACAGAAGGGAGTTTTCAGGGAATACTGTTAAGTGTATCTATTTCCATACCATAAGTCAGAACAAGATCTAAGATATGATTAAAGTGTGGGTGGACTCATTACTTTTGAGCAAAGCCAATAGAGTCTAATAATAGATTAAATGCAGTGTTGAGCTGTCATTCTCAGCATCTGTGTGGATGTTAAAATCACCCACTATAATTATCTTATCTGAGCTAAGCACTAAGTCAGACAAAAGGTCTGAAAATTCACAGAGAAACTCACAGTAACGACCAGGTGGACGATAGATAATAACAAATAAAGCCTGGTTTTTGGGACTTCCAATTTGGATGGACAAGACTAAGAGACAAGCTTTCAAATGAATTAAAGCTCTGTCTGGGTTTTGATTAATTAATAAGCTGGAATGGAAGATTGCTGCTAATCCTCCGCCCCGGCCCGTGCTACGAGCATTCTGACAGTTAGTGTGACTCGGGGGTGTTGACTCATTTAAACTAACATATTCATCCTGCTGTAACCAGGTTTCTGTTAGGCAGAATAAATCATATGTTGATCAATTATTATATCATTTACCAACAGGGACTTAGAAGAGAGAGACCTAATGTTTAATAGACCACATTTAACTGTTTTAGTCTGTGGTGCAGTTGAAGGTGCTATATTATTTTTTCTTTTTGAATTTTTATGCTTAAATAGATTTTTGCTGGTTATTGGTGGTCTGGGAGCAGGCACCGTCTCTACGGGGATGGGGTAATGAGGGATGGCAGGGGAGAGAAGCTGCAGAGAGGTGTGTAAGACTACAACTCTGCTTCCTGGTCCCAACCCTGGATAGTCACGGTTTGGAGGATTTAAGAAAATTGGCCAGATTTCTAGAAATGAGAGCTGCTCCATCCAAAGTGGGATGGATGCCGTCTCTCCTAACAAGACCAGGTTTTTCCCCAGAAGCTTGCCAATTATCTATGAAGCCCACCTCATTTTTTGGACACCACTCAGACAGCCAGCAATTCAAGGAGAACATGCGGCTAAACATGTCACTTCCCGGTCCGATTGGGGAGGGGCCCAGAGAAAACTACAGAGTCCGACATTGTTTTTGCAAAGTTACACAACCGATTTAATGTTAATTTTAGTGACCTCCGATTGGCGTAACCGGGTGTCATTACTGCCGACGTGAATTACAATCTTACCAAATTACGCTTAGCCTTAGCCTAGCAGTTTCAAATTTCCTTCAATGTCGCCTGCTCTGGCCCCCGGAAGACAATTGACAATGGTTGCTGGTGTCGCTAACTTCACATTTCTCAAAACAGAGTCGCCAATAACCAGAGTTTGATCCTCGGCGGGTGTGTCGCCGAGTGGGGAAAAACGGTTAGAGATGTGAACGGGTTGGCGGTGTACACGGGGCTTCTGTTTAGGGCTACGCTTCCTCCTCACAGTCACCCAGTCAGCCTGCTTTCCCGGCTGCTCGGGATCTGCAGGGGGGAACTAACGGCGGCTAAGCTACCTTGGTCCGCAACCGACTACAGGGGCCTGGCTAACTGTAGAATTTTCCACGGTGCGGAGCCGAGTCTCCAATTCGCCCAGCCTGGCCTCCAAAGCTACGAATAAGCTACACTTATTACAAGTACCGTTACTGCTAAAGGAGGCCGAGGAATAACTAAACATTTCACACCCAGAGCAGAAAAGTGCGGGAGAGACAGGAGAAGCTGCCATGCTAAATCGGCTAAGAGCTAGTAGCTACGCTAAGCTAGCGGATTCCTAAAAACACGCAAAGTGAATAATGTGTAAATAATTTAGAGGTGATTCAGCAGGAGTGCTTTAGTTAAGGCACGTAAAGATTACACTGGGAAACAAATCGTAATCTAGATAACTAGATCAATCTAACTGCGCAGATTAAACAGCTAACAGATACAGAAAAACACCGCTGTGCTCCGGAACAGGAAGTGATACAATACCGCAGTGAGAGCCATCCACCAGTAGAGGCAAGCCTAGTAATACTGTGACAAATCTTGGAGTCATTATTGATCAGGATATGTCATTCAAAGCGCATATTAAACAAATATGTAGGACTGCTTTTTTGCATTTACGCAATATCTCTAAAATCAGAAAGGTCTTGTCTCAGAGTGATGCTGAAAAACTAATTCATGCATTTATTTCCTCTAGGCTGGACTATTGTAATTCATTATTATCAGTTGTCCTAAAGTTCCCTAAAAAGCCTTCAGTTATTCAAAATGCTGCAGCTAGAGTACTGACGGGGACTAGAAGGAGAGAGCATATCTCACCCATATTGGCCTCTCTTCATTGGCTTCCTGTTAATTCTAGAATAGAATTTAAATTCTTCTTCTTACTTATAAGGTTTGAATAATCAGGTCCCATCTTATCTTAGGGACCTCGTAGTACCATATCACCCCAATAGAGCGCTTCGCTCTCAGACTGCAGGCTTACTTGTAGTTCCTAGGGTTTGTAAGAGTCGAATGGGAGGCAGAGCCTTCAGCTTTCAGGCTCCTCTCCTGTGGAACCAGCTCCCAATTCAGATCAGGGAGGACAGACACCCTCTCTACTTTAAGATTAGGCTTAAAACTTTCCTTTTTGCTAAAGCTTATAGTTAGGGCTGGATCAGGTGACCCTGAACCATCCCTTAGTTATGCTGCTATAGACGTAGACTGCTGGGGGGTTCCCATGATGCATTGTTTCTTTCTCTTTTTGCTCTGTATGCACCACTCTGCATTTAATCATTAGTGATCGATCTCTGCTCCCCTCCACAGCATGTCTTTTTCCTGGTTCTCGTCCCTCAGCCCCCAACCAGTCCCAGCAGAAGACTGCCCCTCCCTGAGCCTGGTTCTGCTGGAGGTTTTCTTCCTGTTAAAAGGGAGTTTTTCCTTCCCACTGTAGCCAAGTGCTTGCTCACAGGGGGTCGTTTTGACCGTTGGGGTTTTACATAATTATTGTATGGCCTTACCTTACAATATAAAGCGCCTTGGGGCAACTGTTTGTTGTGATTTGGCGCTATATAAAAAAATTGATTGATTGATTGATGTTGCCATTAATCGTAAGAGAATTATCAGGAACCATTTCACATGGTCAAGAATAATGTTCCGTGTTCAGCTCATTCACAGCGTGACAGAACTTTATGATGTGCTGTTACGCACTGCTTCTGCTGTGTCCACTTTGCTCTGTGCATGTGTGTTGCTCAGCCTGCGTCATATAGACCTAAAGATGGATGCACTGACGCACTTAGAATACACTACAGATCTATTTGGAGGTGAAAACAAGCAAAGGAAAAAAGAACAAGAATGGACCTATTAATTATTCCCAGCTTCAAGTGTGATGCACACAGGCATTCCTCACAAATGTACATATTTACAGTGAAGGAACTGTAAAAGTATTTGGCTCCTTGGTATTTCACACATTTTAATTTATTTATGCCATTTCAAATGCAAAAAGTAAATCAGGCTTCTCAATATAAAACATTTCTAAAATTATCTTTAAATTCAAACTCAAAGCAAATTTGTACCACTTGATATAAATTAAATTAACGGGTTGCATAAGTAATGGGCCCCTTTGGTATAATACCTGTAAATAATCAATTTTATTGCCAGTATTCTTCAGACAAGTCGGGATAGATATATAAACATTTTCAAGTTACTGAATATGTCTTGGACTTTACTTCTTTACTGACTCTTTATATCAGTTATGAAGAAATACAAACAGTATGGCACTCTATGGTCAGTCTGCATGGAGACAGTTCTCAAAAACTGAGTGAGTGTGCAAGAAAGCCACCAAGACACCCAGACATGTTTTGCGTTTTGTATCCCCAGTTATAAAGCTTCATGATTGAAGTGGTATAGACAAGGATTGTGTGAAATACCAAGTGGCTGAATACTTTTACAAGTCACTGTACTGAATCAATGTAATTGATGATGTTGACACTTTGTGAGTGTGAGTTTTTATTGTAACTTTATTTGGATGAAGGTGTTCCTACAAATGTGGCTTTTTTGAGTTTATTGTAGACATAATTTTTTTAAATTTCCCCTTACAGAAGCTTGTTACGTTATAAGGTGACATGCTGCTGTCTGTTCTTACCTCCGTCCTTTGTAGATTCCCAGAGCTGTTCCCATGTGTGATTTCTGGAAAAAGGAAGGGGTCCTGTCATGGACCACCACTGATGACCCATATCAGAGTGACTCTGACTGTGAAGACAGGAAACCACATGCAATACAAGGTATGGTGTCGCTATCTCTCATTTGCACGATGTAGATTCTGGGTTTAAGGACAGCAGTGGAGCTTATTTTAGCAGGGAACATGTTGCCCTTCCCGACATGGCATCCCAGGGGCCTCAAGATGATGTGCAAAAACAAGTGAATTACATGAAAAAGAACTTTGAAGTCATATTATCTCCATCACAGAAGCACCTGCAGGGATAAATCATGGAACTTAAATGGTAATTACTGTGATGTGTCATCTTTAAAATTGGTCTAATTTTCATGGCTTTTATTAAATTGGCATGACAAGCCACCTCCACTTATATCTGGAAAGACGGCTCATTATATTTAGCACTTTGTTAAATTTTATTCAAATCTTTATTAATGTGTATTTTTCATGACCACAATCCTACATTTAAGTACTGTTTCTTTTTGGTAAACAGTAAGTTAGCACTTTTAATTAATTCATTAATTAATTTTCTGAATCCACTTAATCCTATTAAGTGTCATGGGGGACTGATGCCTACTGCAGTCATTGGGAAAGATGCAGGGTAAACCCTGGACAGGCTAACAAGCACAATCAGTCAAACGTATAGGTATCAAGGTGTCTTTATTATCCTCAATGGGGCAATTTGTTGTGCAGCCAGCAGAGAGAACACATTCATACATACATAGACTTAAATATGACCTGAAAGTCAGCAGACAGTGGACAATAATACAACATAAAAACATGATACAATAAAAACAACATAACACAATAGTTAAAAACACTCACGTGATAGTGTTCATAAAACGTGTGACAGTAGGTAGGAAAGAGTTCTTTTATCTATTGGTCTTACACCCGTTGGACACAAATCTATGGCTAGACGGAAGCAGTTTAAACTTGGGTACAAGGGGTGACTGGGATCATCCAGGATCAACCACACCTTCTTAATGACTCTGTTTTTATATATGGATGGCACATCATTTAAAGTAACACCAGCAGTCTTGCTACACTCATTTGTAAGACAATGCAGACGTTTTTTTGTTTTTTAAAGTTAAAAACCCATACCAGCAGATAAAAGAAAATGTAAGAACAGATTCAATAAAACAAACAATAAAACAGCTTCAATAAACGCACTTATTTTCCTTTTCATGTGGCTAGCATACTGGCATAGTATAGTTCTATGCTTTTTACCCTTTTAATTCATTTATTAGGAAACGGAGTGTGCTGCGGCCCTCAACTTTACCTAAATTCTTGGTCTTTTAGGGAAGCTTAGGGCTAGTGGTCAGCGATCACCGTAGTATTTCCTGTTTTTCTTGTTGTTTAATGCTGACAAATTATACTGTATTTCTTGTCTTTTTGATGCCTGATTCTGTTTTTTTATTTCTCTCCGTTTAAGGTGCAGCTCCATCCAGACATGGGTGTCGTATTTCTGCTGGAGACCCTCCTGTCCTGTGCACCAACAGCATTTACTGTATATTCGTTTTGTGAATTTTTCTGTAATTTATGTCTGTAGCATGGCGCAAGCAGAGGGTCACCCCTTTGAGTCTGGTCTGCATGAGGTTTCTTAAAGGTTGGTAAGGTTAGACTTTACTTGTGTGAAGCGCCTTGAGGCAACTCTGTTGTGATTCGGCGCTATATAAATGAAAATAAATTGAAATTAAATTGAAAATTGAAGTGCTGTCCACATTAAAATGCCTGGGTTTGCGATAAAAATACGTGTTGGTGAGCTTTCTTACATACCTGGTCAATCTGATGCTCGAAGGTTAGTCTGTTGTCAATAACAGTCCCAAAGTATTTATAATTCTGTACAATTTCCACAACCAGACCATCAATAACTACAGGGGAGATGACATCCTGTTTTTTCCTAAAATCAATTATCATGTCTTTGGTCTTGTTCACATTGATGTCTGAAAAGGGCAAATCCTTATCACATCTAAACTCCACTTCACATATTGTAAATAAGATGCTCCTATTTTTTAATTCCAATCATGTTTATATATGCATATATACTTATATATGTATATATTTTATTTCTACTTCATTTTCTTATTTTATTGTATTGTTACAAGTATTATTATTATTGCTTATCTTTGCAAACGCTGTTTGATGCACATTTTCTTCCACTCGCACTCATCTTGTGTGTTTATTAAGAGGTGACGTAACATGAATTTCTCCACTGTGAGATCAATAAAGTCTTATCTTACACCATCTGAAAAATCTGGCACCACAGGGCCATGATTTTGGTCATCTGAATTTAAAAGATGCACAATGACAAAATCATCAGCAAATTTAACAATAAATCATTCTTGATGATGACTTTGCCACATGCTGGTATGCAGTGGAGAAAATAAGTATTTGATTCACTGTTGATTTTGCAAGTTTTCCCACCTACAGAGAATAGAGAGGTCTGTAAGTTTTATCGTAGGTACACATCAACTGTGAGAGACAGAATCTAAAAACAAAATCAACAAAATCACATTGTATGATTTTTAAATAATTAATTAGCAGTTTATTGCATGAAATAAGTATTTGATCCACTAGAAAAACAGACCTTAACATTTGGTACAAAAACATTTATTTGCAATTACAGAGGTCAGACATTTCCTGTAGTTGTTGACTAAGTTTGCACACTGCAGCAGGGATTTTGGTCCACTCCTCCATACAGATCTTCTCCAGATCTTTCAGGTTTGGAGTTTCAGCTCCCTCCAAAGATGTTCTATTGAGTTCAGGTCTGGAGACTGGCCAGGCCACTCCAGCACCTTGAAATGCTACTTACGGAGCCCCTTGTTAGTTGTCCTGGCTGTGTGTTTGGGGTCATTGACATGCTGAAGACCCAGCCACGACTCATCTTCAATGCTCTTACTGAGGGAAGGAGGTTGTTTGCCAAAATCTCACCATACATGATCCCATGCATCCTCCCTTCAATACGGTTGCAGTCCCCTGTCCCCTTTGCAGAAGAGCACCCCCAGAGTATGATGTTTCCACCCCCATGCTTCACGGTTGGGATGGTTTTCTTGGGGTTGTTCTCATCCTCTAAACATGGCAAGTGGAGTTGATTCCAAAAAGCTCTATTTTGGTCTCATCTGACCACATGACCTTCTCCCATGCCCCCTCTGGATCATCCAGATGGTCACTGGTGAACTTCAAACGTGCATGGAAATGGGCTGGTGTGAACAGTGGGACCTTGCTGCCCTGCAGGATTTTAAACCATGACAGCGTCATGTGTTACTAATGTAATCTTTGTGACTGTGGTCCCAGCTCTCTTCAGGTCATTGACCAGGTCCTCCTGTGTAGTTCTGAGCTTTCTCAGAATCATCCTTACCCCACCAGGTGAGATCTTGCATGGAATCCCAGACCGAGGGAGATTGACATTCATCTTGTGTTTTTTCCATCTTCTAATAATGATGCCAACAGTTGTTGTCTTCTCAACAAGCTGCTTGCCTGTTGTCCTGTAGTCCATCTCAGCCTTTGGTCTTGGCCATGGTGGACAGGTTGGAGTCTGATTGATTGTGTGGACAGGTGTCTTTTATACAGGTAACCAGTTCAAACAGGTGCAATTAATACAGGTAAAGAGTGCAGAATAAGAAGGCTTCTTAAAGAAGAACTAACAGGTCTGTGAGAGACAGAATTCTTGCTGGTTGGTAGGTGATCAAATACTTATTTCATGCAATAAAATGCAAATTAATTATTTTAAAATCATACAACGTGATTTTGCTGATTTTGTTTTTAGATTCTGTCTCTCACAGTGAAGTGAACCTATGATAAAACTTAGACCTCAACATTCTTTGTAGGTGGGAAAACTTGCAAAATCGACAGTGGATCAAATACTTATTTTCCCCACTGTATAAAACAAATAAAAGAGGTGAAAGGAAAATATATGTATTAGTCAATTTCAGAGTTCCAATTCACCTAGCCCACATTTCTTTAAGGTGCATTTGCACATAACCAAGACGCATTATGAATGTCATTTTTCTGTCATTCCTGACACATTCCTAACATTCTTAATGTGACTTAACGCATCTGAATAGGTTTCTTAATAGTGCGTGTTGGTGCGTGATATTCTTGATATTCGTGGAGCATGTTTTTGACTGTCAAAAAATTTTTCCACGAATGTCACACACCACCCTCATTTCATCTCACGTCATGGAGGTCGCAACTGAGCGTATTGATCCGTCTTGATGAGTAGTGATCCTTAATAGAACGTGACAACTTTCGTAGTGGTTCCTGTGATGGTTCTTGGAGCCCAAACTGTCATGCGTTATTACGAAGTGACACAGAAACTGTCACGTTTGACACGACTTGCAACGTGGCGTCACATTTCACTGCGCGCCAGGACGAATCAGTTTTCTGTCACTTGCGCACAATTAAACTCAGCTCCAAGTGTCATTCCACAGTTCCTGCTGAAGCTCCTCAGGACGCTCCTGCAGGTGTTCCACCTGCTGTTGTAACCAATGAGCGGGAGGACAAGTCTGAGCCAGAGGAACCAGAGGAGCGAAAGGAGAGTCACATGCAGCCAGACATCTCTGCATCTCCTCCAGTCACATCTGGCTCTGTCCTCCTCCTCTTCTCTGCACCACTCCATGGCACAGAGCCCAACTATGCATGCAGTCACAAAGTTCTTCTGAAAAACTGGAGCGATCTGAATTCAGTTGGATGAATATGGGTGTGTGTGTGTGTGGAGACAATTCACCTCATTCACAACGTGACAGAACTTAACGATGCGCTGTTATGCGCAATAGCGTGCAACAACGCGGAACACTATTCTTGACCGTGCGTAATGGTTCCTGATAATTCTCCAGCAACACATGCCATTAATCGTAACGTGTGGTAACAGGTTGTAGTAGTTCCTGGGGACACCTGACGCCTCTGCCCCGAATAATCACATTCGTGATCAGCGGCCAAGAATGTGTACTTCGTGGCATTCGTGACTTGTCGTCGTTATGTGTAAACGCAGCATTAGAAATGGGAGGAAGCCAGATCACCCAGAGGGAACCCTTACGAACATGAGAACTTGCAAATCCCACAGAGAAAGGACTAGGCTGACACTTTTGAGGACTGATTATTAGTATACGAGTCTTTGATCCACACATATCAACTATTGAAATTTTTTTTCCTGCTGAATTAAAACATATGCTTAAAGTGTGACCCGGCTTCTCAAATAATTCATAAATCTGATTTGAACCATGTTGTTTGGTCCTTTCTTCAGTAGGATCAGTTATTTTAGGACATAGTCAGTTGTTCATATCCATCAAGAACACCATTCTTTTTTCTTTTTCTGAACATATCAGATTGTTTTGGAAGGAGAAATGTGCAACATTTTCTTTCCGCGCTACAGGCATCTCTGGAATGCCATTTTTGTTCCTGCAACTCGGACTTGGTGCTGAAGTCGTAAGAATTAATTAGGGATGCACCGTAATTTTTCACTTCTGATCCTATCCCAATACCTGAATTTGGATATTTGCCGATACCAATACTTTTCCGATCCATTACCGGAGTTCTGTTTGCTTTAATATTTTTATCATCATTATTGTTGATTTTATATGATGATTTTCTTAACCGGAGACCTGAAAGTTCAGCTACAATTTGCCAGAAGGTTTATCTAAGATGAAAGCCTAGATTTAATGTTTTGGTGAAAGAATTGAGTGCTTTTATTTTTTTTATAGACTATTCTGCCTTATTTTTACAGACTTACAGAGAAAAGACAGCGCTCTCGCTCTCTCTCTCTCTCTCTGTCTCTCTGTCTGTCTGTCTGTCTGTCTATCTGTCTCTCCTCAATTTTAAATTTAAATGGAGCTTTATTGATATGGGAGACATGTTTACATTGTCAAAGCAAGTGTTAAGAGTAAAAATTAAGTCCCCTCTTTGTCTGTCTGTCTCTCCCTCTCTGTGTCTGTCCCTCCCTCCCTCTGTCTCTCTCTCTCCCTGTCTGTCTCTCTCCCTGTCTGTCTGCCTGCCTCCCTCTCTGTCTCTCTATCTCTCTCTCCTCAATTTCATTGGAGCTTTATTGACATGGGAGACATATGTTTACATTGTCAAAGCAAGTGTTAAGAGTAAAAATTAAGTCCTCTCTTTCCCTTTCATTCTCTGTCTTGTTCACTCTCTCTTTCTTTCTCACTCTGTCTCCCTTTCTGTCTCGTTTGCTCTCTCTCGCTTTCTTTCTCTCGCTTTCTTTCTCACTCGCTCTTTCTCTGTCTCTTGCTGTTTTCCTGCTAAGAGCAAACTTTGAACTTTTTGAAAATATGAAGCCTTTCAACTGGAAAATAAACCGCGAATTTCTAAAACAGCGACGCTTATGCAACGAACACTGGATTAATACTGAAGGAAGGACCCCCCTTTCAGCGGACAGAATCTCTTTTCAACTGTCCTCCTCAGATGTGCTCTGCGTTTGACACATTTTCAGCAACAATTCAGTTCATTTTTCAGAAAATCTGTGCTTGATGAACTTAACAGCTTGGCTTCAGAAACCTCCCCCTCAACCTCTCCTCGGCCTCAACAGCACACAAAGCAGAGAGCCACCAACAGCACTCGAGAGGATTAACATTGGCTCTTCTCCGGTATCGGAAAACGTTGTGGGTTGGATCGGTGTTTCCCGGTACTGAATTACATCACTATCGGAAGCCGATCCCGATGCTGGATCGGATCGGTTGCAACCTTAGAACTAATGCATTTTTCACAAAAATATATTTAAAAGTTTTTGCATATGAATGCTCATACTTTAACACACCAACCCCCAAAACACACATATACCCCAGAGTAGAAAAAGAGGAGGAAAATTGTACACAAACAGCGCCAGTGCATGGAATCATTCACGTTTAAGGTAGTCACTCTGGTGCAACTTGTAGTACAGTCTAGGGTTTGCACATCTCTCTGCAGTTTTTATAGTGTCTTTCTGTTTCTCAACAAAACACATTTTTTGGGTGCTGTGTCTTTGTTTTATTGGGAAAGTCATTATATAGGACTCTCCAAGCATACCTGCTATTTTGGGAGATATGGTTGCAATGGCATAATATGTAAATGATATGGCTGAACATGAATATCATTCAGAGGGTGTGGTGAATGATCATTATCATCTGAGACAGTGGCATCTGTTGTCGTGGCTTTTACATGGCATTGCCAATTATGGTTCACCGAGTTGCTTCATAGTGAAGAGTCACAGTAAAGAATGCTTCTTATTTTGAATCTTTCTTCTTTTAAAAGAATCATTAGGTAATTGTTGTACATTCCAGCAAGAGTTTATATTGACAGCTTTACAGAATCATCATTTTATTGGGAAATTGACCGTGCTTGGAAAAGCATGGTTGTGTCTGTTTGTGGTTAAGGTGTAGTCACACTAATTACTCCTGGAGTACTTTGCTTGTGTGTTTATTAAGAGCTGACGTAACTGTAATGTAATGTAAATTTCTCCACTGTGAGATCAATAAAGTCTTTGCTGATAAGTGACATTTTGGGTCTTCTTGCTTGGGAGCATGGAGCAATCAGGTAACTTTAGTGAAGCTAAATACAGAGAAGAAATAGAGCAAAAATACTGATAAATGACTGGAGGTGAAACAAAGTACTTAAAGTGCCACAAGAAGTTCCAGTATTGGAGTATATCTTTGTGCATGGTTGTCAAGACAGAATGCAAAAATCGCAGAAGTAAAACTCAGACCTTAGTATTCAAATTTCCACAAAAATGCAGCAGAGGCAGTTTGCTTTTATTACAGTGTTTGGAAAGAGGTGTCAATTGATTTAAATGGCATTTTGCTTTGAAGTTATTAATTCTGACTGGACTCTATCGTTCTAACTTGACTCGGCAGAGAGCTGCGCAGCGAGTGCAACATCCATTTTGGTGAGAAAAAAAAACCCAACTTTCTTTATTCAAAATTCATTCCAGTAGTATTCTGCTCTTACTAAGAGGCAGCAGTTTTCCAGCTTGACAGATAGTTCTGGAGGAAATCACTGAGGAAGTTCTGGAGGAAATCACTGAGGAAATTAACACAAATATGGTTTGACCGAAACAAATTGTCATTAAAAAATAAAAC
This sequence comes from Thalassophryne amazonica, assembly GCF_902500255.1. NCBI lineage: Eukaryota > Metazoa > Chordata > Actinopteri > Batrachoidiformes > Batrachoididae > Thalassophryne > Thalassophryne amazonica. Next base: position 81,797,897 of record NC_047107.1, read on the forward strand.
AGGGTTGAAGTGGAGGTGTAAGAGTCACTAGATGTTCACAGGAAACAGTTATTTATTTCTATATTTATTTATTTATTTATTTATGTTCATTGTTAGTTGGTTTTATATTTTCTGTTGTGTTTTTAATCAGGTTCTTTTTCTCTTTCTCTAAAATTGTATTGTACATTATTAGTTATTATTACTATTATTATTATTGTTGTTGCTATTATTATTAGGGCCCGAGTAGGCAACGTCCTACGAGGACCCTATTGTAATTGCGCTGTTTATTATTATTATTATTATTATTATTATTATTATTATTAGGGCCCAAGTAGGCAATGTCCTACGAGGACCCTATTGTAATTGCGCTGTTTATTATTATTATTATTATTATTATTTATTATTAGGGCCCAAGTAGGCAACGTCCTACGAGGACCCTATTGTAATTGTGCTGTTTATTATTATTATTATTATTATTATTCTCACTTTTGAAATCGAAATTTCGGCCTCTTCCCATGCTCAAAAACTCACCAAATTTCCACTACTTACATTTGAACAAACTAGTCCTAGGGATTTCATCCGATTGTCTTCAAATTTGGTCAAAATCATCACAACACAATGGTGATCAAAAGTTATCAAAAGATTCTAATTAAGTCAAAAGGCGTGGCTGCTAGGGGTCGTCAAACTTTGGCGACCTTTTCGGAGCACGCCATTTCACTTCGAACGGCTGTCACGCCCACATACTTCATCGTAGATCCTTCAAACTTGCTGAACATGATGAGGGCTCCACCCTGAACGTCTACATATCTTAAGTTCCCACCTGCACCATAACGCCCCCCCGGTGGTGGCGGGAAATGTCCTATTTTTACTTTAAGAGGTCCTGATGTCACATGCTTAACCCAATCAACTTCATTCCACTTCTAAAACATGCACAACAAATTGGTGAACGTAGGCGATGAACGCTGTGAAGTTACGAGTAATGGCGTCCGTGTGGCAGCGTGCCGAATATTGCCCATTCGCCATGAAATTACGTTCTTCCTTTTGACGGCTTTAATTTTGTCACATCATCATGAAAATTGATACACAGGTCGAGCACGACAACCTCTTACAATTCATATGGGCGTCGCCCATGGGCGGGGCAAATTGCCTCAATAGCGCCCCCTTGAAACTTTCAAAAACCCCTCCCCATAGGGGTTTTTTTGGAGTAGGGAGATGAAAATTGGTACACATGTGTGACTTGCATAGACGTACAAAAAAGTCTCTTGCACCATGGGTCTACTCTAAACAGGAAGTCGGCCATTTTGAATTTTCTTCTCATTTTAGCGTGATTTCCACATGTTGTATTTGAACGAACTCCTCCTAGGGATTTTGTCCAATGCACTTCAAATTTCTTCCACATCACCCACAGACGATACTGACCAAAACTTAGTGAAAGCTTTTCTTTATGTCTAAGGGTGTGGCCGGTATGGCGCCGGCATTTTGACCCTTCGCCATGGAACATTATACTTAAACAGGTCCTGATGTCACATACTTAACACCATCAACTTCCTTCCACTTCTAAAACATGCTGAACAACTTGGTGAACATAAGCGATGATCGCCATGAACTTACGAGTAACGGCTTCTGTGTGGTGGCGTACCGAATATTGCCCTTTCGCCATGAAATTACGTTCTTCCTTTTGATGGCTTTAATTTTGTCATATCATCATGAAAATTGATACACAGGTCAAGCATGACAACCTCTTACAATTCATAGGGGCGTTGCCCGTGGACGGGGCAAAATGCCTCAATAGCGCCCCCTTAAAACTTTCAAAAACCCCTCCCCATAGGGGTTTTTTGTACTAGGGAGATGAAAATTGGTACACATGTCTGCCTTGCATAGACTTACAAAAAAGTCTCTTGCACCATTTGTCTACTCCAAACAGGAAGTCAGCCATTTTTAATTTTCTTGTCATTTTGCCATCATTTCCTCACGTTGTATTTGAATTAACTCCTCCTAGGGATTTTGACCAATGCACTTCAAATTTCTTTGACAACATCCAAAGATGATACTGACCAAAAGTTATCGTAAGCTTTTCTCTATGTTGAAGGCTGTGGCCGCTATGGTGCCTCCATTTTGACCCTTTGCAATGGAACATCAAATCATGATAACTCCTTCATGCTTTGCCTGATTGACTTGAAACTTCACATGTATGATGACGGTTAGCCCCTGAACACACCCGGCCCCTCTGTTTGCACACTGACTTTTAAATGTACAATCCATTTGGCCACTTCTGAAGTTGGGAGAAAGAGAAGGCCATGTCAATAATTTACAGTCTCCTTCTAATTTGAATTTGTTTATTGTGTCCCACCGAATCTTAATAGAGAATTCAATTATTTGATTCTTTTCTTTGGGCTGTGGGCTGACTTTGTCACCCAGTCTTGATTGAGGTTTGCGTGTGTTATAATTAGTTTCAATGCTTTTCCATTTAGAATAGTATTCTGGAGAACACCAAAAAACAATATATCTTAATTGGGCTCCTAAAAAATATTCTTTAAAATTTGGAAGGGTGAGTCCTCCTTTGTTTTTACCCAGTTGGAGTGTTTTATACCTCACCCTAGGTTTTGCTCCCTTCCAAATAAAACTGCTCACTTGTTTGTCCCATTTTACAAATTGTGTATCTGGTATTTGGATTGGTAAAGAGATGAAAAGATATAATAGACAGAGCAAAACATTCATTTTAATTACCTCAATTCTGGAACTAATGTCCAAAATTAAGTTTGTCCATTTTGTCAGGTCTCTGTATACTACCTCATTTATTTTATCATAGTTAGCCTCAAATAATGTTTTGTTTTCTCTTGTCAGATAAATCCCTAAGTATTTGATTTGTTCTGAGTCCCAATTAAGTTTATATTTTTGTCTGATATGTTCAACTGGTCAGCATCGGTCCCGTTTTTAAGTTATAAAATACATCTATCAACTGTTTCAGAAGACCATAACAGGTCAGTTTAACATAAAAAGGTAAATATTAATCACATACATATTCTCCTTGGGGTTTTAGCTAGGAAAAATTAAGATAAAGCAAAATAAGCTAGGAGCTGAGGAGCTGAACACTTTTTTTAACCTGTTCAGTTCCCCCAGACCACCTGCTTGCCCCCACAGTCTCCCTCTGGCTCCTCTGATCATCGTCTTCCTGCTCCTCCTTCATGTGCTTCTCTCTCTTGCAAGTGACTGCCACTCCCATCTCGACTCCTCCCTCCATCAGGGCAGATCAGGTGGTTAAGGAGCTGCATCATCTCCATTTTAGGAAGGCCGCAGGTCCAGACCTGGTCAGTACACGGCTTCTGAGGGCCTGTGCTGCTGAGTTGGGAGACCCTCTGCAGGACATTTTCAACCTGAGTCTGTGGTTGGGGAGTGTTCCCTCACTGTGGAAAACGTATTGTTCCAGTCTCAAAGAAGGGTCCGCCTCAGGAGCTGAAGGACTACAGGCAAGTTGCTCTTATGTCGCACGTGATGAAAGTACTGGAGCATCTGGTCCTGTAGCTCGTACTACCTCAGGTACAGATGGGGAGGGACCCCCTCCAATTCGCCTACCAGGAGAAGGTGGGTGTTGTGGATACAGTTCTCTATCTCCTACACCGTGCACTTATGTACTTGGATGTTGGGGGGGGGGGGGGGGGGTGCATTGTGAGGATGTTGTTCTTTGACTTCACCAGTGCTTTTAATACAATCCATCTCAGCCTCCTGCAGGACAAACTTAACATCATGGCTGTGGACCCTCACCTTGTACGCTGGATTTCGGATTATTTGACAAACAGGCCACAGTTTGTTCGTGCTGGAGGCTGTAGGTCCTCCACATTGATCTGCAGCACTGGAACTCCTCAGGGCACGGTGCTTTCGTCCCTTCTCTTCACCCTCTATACTGCTGATTTTCAGTGCAACTCAGGTACATGCCACATGCAGAAGTTCTCTGATGACATTGCAATTGTGGCATGTATTAAGGAGTGTGACGGGGGAGTACAGGGGCTTGGTGGAGGATTTTGGGAGGTGGTGTCAGCAGAATAAGCTCTTGCTGAACACCACCAAGATGGAGGAGGTGATACTTGATTTCTGATGGAGGCCAGCCTCTCTGCAGCCCATCATTATTGATGGATTGGAGGTGGAGGTGGTTTCCACCTACAAGTACCTGGGGCTGCAGCTGGACAGCCAACATGGACGCTGTGTACAAGATGGGGCAGAGCAGGATGTACTTTCGTAGAAGGCTGGCTTCTTTTAGTGTCAGGCCGAACCTTCTGTACATGTTTTATCAGTCCATTGTGTCCAGTGTCCTTTTTTATGGTGTTGTGTGTTGGGGGGCAGTTTTAAGAAAAAAAGACATTTTCCGGCTGAAACGGCTCATTAAGAAGGCGGGCTCTGTGGTTGGACTGGGTCTGGACTCTGTGGAGAAGGTGGTGGAGTACAGGACGCTCTCCACGAACAGGGCGATCCTGTCCAGTCAGAACCACCCACTGAACTCGGTCTTCTCTCACCAGAGAAGCACTGTGAGATTCCTATCAGTGAGATGCTCCATGGAGAGACTGAAGAACTCATTTGTCCCTCGCGCTATTGGGCTGTATAATGCAACCATTTCAGTCAGGAGCAGGAGATGTGAGTCGGAAATGCTGTAAATGTCCCATGTAGGGCCTTAAACTCCTTCTACTTTTTTATTTGAATTTTATTGTGCTGTGTTATATATTGTTACTTTTATATGTAATTTTAATATGTGTGTTTTATCTGTGTGAATGGGAGCAACAGACCGCCACATAATTTCCTTCTGGATTAATAAAGTATCTACAGTAGTGTTCAGAATAATAGTAGTGCTATGTGACTAAAAAGATTAATCCAAATTTCTTATTGTTACATGGGAAACAAGGTACCAGTAGATTCAGTAGATTCTCACAAATCCAAGAAGACCAAGCATTCATGATATGCACACTCTTAAGGCTATGAAATTGGGCTATTAGTAAAAAAAAGTAGAAAAGGGGGTGTTCACAATAATAGTAGTGTGGCATTCAGTCTGTTGTGTGGGCCGTCAGAAGAGGAGGTACTGCTGGCCCACCACCAGAGGGCGCCCTGCCTAAAGTGCGGGCTTCAGGCAGAGAGGGCGCTTCCGCCACGGACACAGCCGGGGGTGACAGCTGTCACTCATTATCTCTTGACAGCTGTCACCCATCTACGCTTCATCATCTCACTCCATAAAACCTGGACGTCATCTCCACCTCATTGCCGAGATATCGTCGACCTGTTAAGGTAACATTCTCAGCCTTGATCTGTGCCGTACTGACTTTGTTTAGTAAACTCGTTTTTGCAGTTGTTTTCCTGCGGAGTGTTTTATCTGGAGATTGGCGTGACCGGCGACAGCTTTGCTTTACACCCCCACCAGATAAGTGTTGAGACAGGAGCTGCACGAGTGTGTGTTAGAGGTGGAGGTGGACTCTCCATCATTGTTGTTACTGGGTGTGCACACACCCACATCTTATTGTCTCTGCTCCTTGCCAGCAGTACCAGATCCGACATTCGGAGACGGTGGCCACCTGGGGACTCGACTTGGCGGCTCCAGTATTCTCCGGGTTCTGTGGCGGAGGAAATCGTGTGGTTCCGGTTCTTCTCAGGACAGACGTCTTCTATCCTCGAGCCTGCCCACACGTCACCCTTGTGATTGACTATTTGCAGAATTTCACATTCCTCTGTATTGTGGTTGTGCTCATTCACAGCAGTAAAGTGTTCATATTCGACTCTTTCATTGTCCGTTCATTTACGCCCCCTGTTGTGGGTCCGTGTCACTACACTTTCCCAACACAGTCAGTGAGTTCATCAATTTTGTGGAACAAACAGGTGTGAATCAGGTGTCCCCTATTTAAGGATGAAGCCAGCACCTGTTGAACATGCTTTTCTCTTTGAAAGCCTGAGGAAAATGGGACGTTCAAGACATTGTTCAGAAGAACAGCGTAGTTTGATTAAAAAGTTGATTGGAGAGGGGAAAACTTATACGCAGGTGCAAAAAATTATAGGCCGTTCATCTGCAATGATCTCCAATGCTTTAAAATGGACAAAAAAACCAGAGACGTGTGGAAGAAAATGGAAATCAATCACAAAAATGGATAGAACAACAACCAGAATGGCAAAGGCTCACCCACTGATCAGCTCCAGGATGATCAAAGACAGTCTGGAGTTACCTGTAAGTGCTGTGACAGTTAGAAGACGCCTGTGTGAAGCTAATTTATTTGCAAGAATCCCCCGCAAAGTCCCTCTGTTAAATAAAAGACGTGCAGAAGAGGTTACAATTTACCAAAGAACACATCAACTGGCCTAAAGAGAAATGGAAGAATATTTTGTGGACTGATGAGAGTAAAATTGTTCTTTTTGGGTCCAAGGGCCGCAGACAGTTTGTGAGATGACCCCCAAACTCTGAATTCAAGCCACAGTTCACAGTGAAGACAGTGAAGCATGGTGGTGCAAGCATCATGATATTGGCATGTTTCTCCTACTATGGTGTTGGGCCTATATATCGCATACCAAGTATCATGGATGTTTTGATATATCAAAATACTTGAAGAGGTCATGTTGCCTTATGCTGAAGAGGACATGCCCTTGAAATGGGTGTTTCAACAAGACAATGACCCCAAGCACACAAAATTAATGTTTTGGAGTGGCCTGCCCAATCCCCAGACCTAAATCCAATAGAGAACTTGTGTGGTGACATCAAAAAAGCTGTTTCTGAAGCAAAACCAAGAAATGTGAATGAATTGTGGAATGTTGTTAAAGAATCTTGGAGTGGAATAACAGCTGAAAGGTGCCACAAGTTGGTTAACTCCATGCCTCGCAGATGTGAAGAAATCATGAAAAACTGTGGTTATACAACTAAATACTAGTTTAGTGATTCAAAGGATTGCTAAAAAAGCAGTTTTAACATAATAGTTTTGAGTTTGTAGTGTCAACAGCAGATGCTACTATTATTGTGAACACCCCCTTTTCTACTTTTTTTTTTTACCAATAGCCCAATTTCATAGCCTTAAGAGTGTGCATATCATGAATGCTTGGTCTTGTTGGATTTGTGAGAATCTACTGAATATAGTGGTACCTTGTTTCCCATGTAACAATAAGAAATATACTCAAAACCTGGATTAATCTTTTTAGTCACACAGCACATCTATTATTCTGAACACTACAGTATCTATCTATCTATCTATCCATCCATCCATCCATCCATCCAACTAATAAAACGAAGCAGTGAATCGGATCAATGTTTCATTGCTTCAAGCCTCAAAGAAGAACCGCGCTGCAGAAACAGTTGATTACAGACCCTGCAGGGGTTCTGTAATCAACAAAGAGACATGATCATTTTCTCGACAAACACCCCCAAAACCAAAGGCTGCTCTGAAGCACTGATAAGGGAATCGTTAAGCAAAAAGGCTATTGATGTCGGTGGATCGAATCATTTATTGACGATACCAGAAAAGAACCAGTTCTTGATACCCAACCCTATGCATGCCACATTAACCCCAAAAATAGTGAACAGATGTGTAGGGTGAATTTCACTGTCATGAAAATACCTACTTGTTGTGTTGCATGCGCAGTAACAAATTCACTGAATCTGTATTGTCACTTTAAAATAATCTGCAGTTGTTGTTTATATTTGTTTTTTTAACGTTAAGAAATCTGACCATTTGAGGTAGATATTACCTCAAATGTGCTGCTCCACAGCCTGTCTAGTGGATTTTTATTTTGTTTTAGCACTGTTGTCGTGCGTTACCTGTGCTGCTCCACAGCCTGTCTAGTGGATTTTTATTTTGTTTTAGCACTGTTGTTGTGCGTTACCTGTGCTGCTCCACAGCCTGTCTAGTGGATTTTTATTTTGTTTTAGCACTGTTGTCGTGCGTTACCTGTGCTGCTCCACAGCCTGTCTAGTGGATTTCTATTTTGTTTTAGCACTGTTGTCGTGCGTTACCTGTGCTGCTCCACAGCCTGTCTAGTGGATTTTTATTTTGTTTTAGCACTGTTGTCGTGCGTTACCTGTGCTGCTCCACAGCCTGTCTAGTGGATTTTTATTTTGTTTTAGCACTGTTGTCGTGCGTTACCTGTGCTGCTCCACAGCCTGTCTAGTGGATTTTTATTTTGTTTTAGCACTGTTGTCGTGCGTTACCTGTGCTGCTCCACAGCCTGTCCAGTGGATTTTTATTTTTATTTTATTTTATTTTTTAGCACTGTTGTTGTGCGTTACCTGTGCTGCTCCACAGCCTGTCCAGTGGATTTTTATTTTTATTTTATTTTATTTTTTAGCACTGTTGTTGTGCGTTACCTGTGCTGCTCCACAGCCTGTCTAGTGGATTTTTATTTTATTTTAGCACTGTTGTCGTGCGTTACCTGTGCTGCTCCACAGCCTGTCCAGTGGATTTTTATTTTTATTTTATTTTATTTTTTAGCACTGTTGTTGTGCGTTACCTGTGCTGCTCCACAGCCTGTCTAGTGGATTTTTATTTTATTTTAGCACTGTTGTCGTGCGTTACCTGTGCTGCTCCACAGCCTGTCTAGTGTCGGATTCCCTGTTTGGGAATCCGCTAGCTTAGCGTAGCTACTAGCTCTTAGCCGTTTTAGCATGGCGGCTTCTCCTGTCTCTCCCGTACTTTTCTGCTCTGGGTGTGAAATGTTTAGTTATTCCTCTGCCTCTTTTAGCAGTAACGGTACATGTAATAAGTGCAGCTTATTCGTAGCTTTGGAGGCCAGGCTGGGCGAATTGGAGGCTCGGCTCCGCACCGTGGAAAATTCTACAGCTAGCCAGGCCCCTGTAGTCGGTGCGGACCAAGGTAGCTTAGCTGCCGTTAGTTCCCCCCTGGCAGACCCCGTGCAGTCGGGAAGGCAGGCTGACTGGGTGACTGTGAGGAGGAAGCGTAGCCCTAAACAGAAGCCCCGTGTACACCGTCAACATCTCTAACCGTTTTTCCCCACTCGACGATACACTCGCCGAGGATCAAACTCTGGTTATTGGCGACTCTGTTTTGAGAAATGTGAAGTTAGCGACACCAGCAACCATTGTCAATTGTCTTCCGGGGGCCAGAGCAGGCGACATCGAAGGACATTTGAAATTGCTGGCTAAGGCTAAGCGTAAATTTGGTAAGATTGTAATTCACGTCGGCAGTAATGACACTCGGTTACGCCAATCGGAGGTCACTAAAATTAACATTGAATCGGTGTGTAACTTTGCAAAAACAATGTCGGACTCTGTTGTTTTCTCTGGGCCCCTCCCCAATCAGACCGGGAGTGACATGTTTAGCCGCATGTTCTCCTTGAATTGCTGGCTGTCTGAGTGGTGTCCAAAAAATGAGGTGGGCTTCATTGATAATTGGCAAAGCTTCTGGGGAAAACCTGGTCTTGTTAGGAGAGACGGCATCCATCCCACTTTAGAGGGAGCAGCTCTCATTTCTAGAAATCTGGCCAATTTTTTGGGATCCTCCAAACTGTGACTGTCTAGCGTTGGGACCAGGAGGCAGAGCTGTGGTCTTATACACCTCTCTGCAGCTTCTCTCCCCCTGCCATCCCCCTATTACCCCATCCCCGTAGAGACGGTGCCTGCTCTCAGACCACCAATAACTAGCAAAAATCTATTTAAGCATAAAAATTCAAAAAGAAAAAATAATATAGCACCTTCAATTGCACCACAGACTAAAACAGTTAAATGTGGTCTATTAAACATTAGGTCTCTTTCTTCTAAGTCCCTGTTGGTAAATGATATAATAATTGATCAACGTATTGATTTATTCTGCCTAACAGAAACTTGGTTACAGCAGGATGAATATGTTAGTTTAAATGAGTCAACACCCCCGAGTCACACTAACTGTCAGAATGCTCGTAGCACGGGCCGGGGCGGAGGATTAGCAGCAATCTTCCATTCCAGCTTATTAATTAATCAAAAACCTAGACAGAGCTTTAATTCATTTGAAAGCTTGTATCTTAGTCTTGTCCATCCAAATTGGAAGTCCCAAAAACCAGTTTTATTTGTTATTATCTATTGTCCACCTGGTCGTTACTGTGAGTTTCTCTGTGAATTTTCAGACCTTTTGTCTGACTTAGTGCTTAGCTCAGATAAGATAATTATAGTGGGCGATTTTAACATCCACACAGATGCTGAGAATGACAGCCTCAACACTGCATTTAATCTATTATTAGACTCTATCGGCTTTGCTCAAAAAGTAAATGAGTCCACCCACCACTTTAATCATATTTTAGATCTTGTTCTGACTTATGGTATGGAAATAGAAGACTTAACAGTATTCCCTGAAAACTCCCTTTTGTCTGATCATTTTTTAATAACATTTACATTTACCCTGATGGACTACCCTGCAGTGGGGAATAAGTTTCATTACACTAGAAGTCTTTCAGAAAGCGCTGTAACTAGGTTTAAGGATATGATTCCTTCTTTATGTTCTCTAATGTCATATACCAACACAGAGCAGAGTAGCTACCTAAACTCTGTAAGGGAGTTAGAGTATCTTGTCAATAGTTTTACATCCTCATTGAAGACAACTTTGGATGCTGTAGCTCCTCTGAAAAAGAGAGCTTTAAATCAGAAGTGTCTGACTCCGTGGTATAACTCACAAACTCGTAGCTTAAAGCAGATAACCCGTAAGTTGGAGAGGAAATGGCGTCTCACTAATTTAGAAGATCTTCACTTAGCCTGGAAAAAGAGTTTGTTGCTCTATAAGAAAGCCCTTCGTGAAGCTAGGACATCTTTCTACTCATCACTAATTGAAGAAAATAAGAACAACCCCAGGTTTCTTTTCAGCACTGTAGCCAGGCTGACAAAGAGTCAGAGCTCTATTGAGCTGAGTATTCCATTAACTTTAACTAGTAATGACTTCATGACTTTCTTTGCTAACAAAATTTTGACTATTAGAGAAAAAATTACTCATAACCATCCCAAAGATGTATCGTTATCTTTGGCTGCTTTCAGTGATGCCGGTATTTGGTTAGACTCTTTCTCTCCGATTGTTCTGTCTGAGTTATTTTCATTAGTTACTTCATCCAAACCATCAACATGCTTATTAGACCCCATTCCTGCCAGGCTGCTCAAGGAAGTCCTACCATTATTTAATGCTTCAATCTTAAATATGATCAATCTATCTTTGTTAGTTGGTTATGTACCACAGGCCTTTAAGGTGGCAGTAATTAAACCATTACTTAAAAAGCCATCACTTGACCCAGCTATCTTAGCTAATTATAGGCCAATCTCCAACCTTCCTTTTCTCTCAAAGATTCTTGAGAGGGTAGTTGTAAAACAGCTAACTGATCACCTGCAGAGGAATGGTCTATTTGAAGAGTTTCAGTCAGGTTTTAGAATTCATCATAGTACAGAAACAGCATTAGTGAAGGTTACAAATGATCTTCTTATGGCTTCGGACAGTGGACTTATCTCTGTGCTTGTTCTGTTGGACCTCAGTGCTGCTTTTGATACTGTTGACCATAAAATTTTATTACAGAGATTAGAGCATGTCATAGGTATTAAAGGCATTGCGCTGCGGTGGTTTGAATCATATTTGTCTAATAGATTACAGTTTGTTCATGTAAATGGGGAATCTTCTTCACAGACTAAAGTTAATTATGGAGTTCCACAAGGTTCTGTGCTAGGACCAATTTTATTCACTTTATACATGCTTCCCTTGGGCAGTATTATTAGACGGTATTGTTTAAATTTTCATTGTTACGCAGATGATACCCAGCTTTATCTATCCATGAAGCCAGAGGATACGCACCAATTAGCTAAACTGCAGGATTGTCTTACAGACATAAAGACATGGATGACCTCTAATTTCCTGCTTTTAAACTCAGATAAAACTGAAGTTATTGTACTTGGCCCCACAAATCTTAGAAGCACGGTGTCTAACCAGATCGTTACTCTGGATGGCATTTCCCTGATCTCTAGTAATACTGTGAGAAATCTTGGAGTTATTTTGATCAGGATATGTCATTCAAAGCGCATATTAAACAAATATGTAGGACTGCCTTTTGCATTTACGCAATATCTCTAAAATCAGAAAGGTCTTGTCTCAGAGTGATGCTGAAAAACTAATTCATGCATTTGTTTCCTCTAGGCTGGACTATTGTAATTCATTATTATCAGGTTGTCCTAAAAGTTCCCTAAAAAGCCTTCAGTTGGTTCAGAATGCTGCAGCTAGAGTACTGACGGGGACTAGCAGGAGAGAGCATATCTCACCCGTGTTGGCCTCCCTTCATTGGCTTCCTGTTAATGCTAGAATAGAATTTAAAATTCTTCTTCTTACTTATAAGGTTTTGAATAATCAGGTCCCATCTTATCTTAGGGACCTCATAGTACCATATTACCCCATTAGAGCGCTTCGCTCTCAGACTGCGGGCTTACTTGTAGTTCCTAGGGTTTGTAAGAGTAGAATGGGAGGCAGAGCCTTCAGCTTTCAGGCTCCTCTCCTGTGGAACCAGCTCCCAATTCAGATCAGGGAGACAGATACCCTCTCTACTTTTAAGATTAGGCTTAAAACTTTCCTTTTCGCTAAGGCTTATAGTTAGGGCTGGATCGGGTGACCCTGGACCATCCCTTGGTTATGTTGCTTTAGACGTAGACTGTGTTTCATAATTATTGTATGGCCTTGCCTTGCAATGTGGAGCGCCTTGGGGCAACTGTTTGTTGTGATTTGGCGCTATACAAGAAAAAAGTTGATTGATTGATTGATTGATATTATGTTGCATGTGTAGACGACATTGTTTCTACCTATAGCATGCGGCACCCAGTGTGTTGTATGACATTGGTTGGCCTGTCGTCATTATTCCCTGCATGCTGAGATTCAAACATGTCGTCTTCTCATTTATGCTATCTTAATAATGCATGAGCCTCTGCTGCCAGAGTATACGAGGGCTGTCAATAAAGTATAGGTCCTTTTTATTTTTTTCAAAAACTATATGGATTCATATGTTTTTACGTCAGACATGCTTGAACCCTCGTGCGCATGCGTGAGATTTTCCACTCCTGTCGGTGACGTCATTCGCCTGTGAGCACTCCTTGTGGGAGGAGTCGTCCAGCCCCTCGTCGGAATTCCTTTGTCTGAGAAGTTGCTGAGAGACTGGCGTTTTGTTTGATCAAAATTTTTTCTAAACCTGTGAGGCACATCGAAGTGGACACGGTTTGAAAAATTAAGCTGGTTTTCGGTGAAAATTTTAACAGCTGATGAGAGATTTTGAGGTGATACTGTCGCTTTAAGGACTTCCCACGGTGCGAGACGTCGCGCAGCGGTCCCAGGCGCTGTCGTCAGCCTGTTTCAAGGTGAAAACCTCCACATTTCAGGCTCTATTGATCCAGGACGTCGTGAGAGAACAGAGAAGTTTCAGAAGAAGTCGGTTTCAGCATTTTATCCGGATATTCCACTGTTAAAGGAGATTTTTTTTAATGAAAGACGTGCGGACGGGTCCGCGCGTCGGGACGCAGCCGGCGCGGTGCGGCGGCACAGGAAAAACACCTCCGTGTTGATAACCATTTGTAAAATCCAGGCGGCTTTTGATGGCTTTCAGTGGAGTGAGTATATGAGAAATTGTTTAACAGCTGGACATGTTCCAACTTGTCCTTAAGGCTTCCAACAGAGGTGTTTTTCCAGTGGCGGAGCGTCGCAGCGGCTGCGAGCCGACGCTGCAATCCGTCCGAACGTCTTTCATTAAAAAAAATCTCCTTTAACAGTGGAATATCCGGATAAAATGCTGAAACCGACTTCTTCTGAAACTTCTCTGTTCTCTCCCGACGTCCTGGATCAATAGAGCCTGAAATGTGGAGGTTTTCAGCTTGAAACAGGCTGACAACGGCGCCTGGGACCGCTGCGCGATGTCTCGCACCGTGGGAAGTCCTTAAAGCGACAGTATCACCTCAAAATCTCTCATCAGCCGTTAAAATTTTCACCGAAAACCAGCTTAATTTTTCGAACCGTGTCCACTTCGATGTGTCTCACAGGTTTAGAAAAAATTTAGATCAAACAAAGCGCCAGTCTCTGAGCAATTTCTCAGACAAAGGAATTCCGACGAGGGGCTGGATGACTCCTCCCACAAGGAGTGCTCACAGGCGAATGACGTCACCGACAGGCGTGGAAAAACTCACGCATGCGCACGAGGGTTCAAGCATGCCTGACGTAAAAACATATGAATGAAATCCATATAGTTTTTGAAAAAAATAAAAAGGACCTATACTTTATTGACAGACCTTGTATTAAACTATTTTAATGCCTTCAGCTTATTAAAATGTTTTTTTTTTCCTACCCAGTTGTGTCTTTCACCAAATGCTATTCTCTTTCCTCATATTCACTCCAGCTCTCCCTCCCACCATGTCTTAACTGTCAAATCTGTCCAGTGGAAGGTCGTTGACCCCTGTTAGGGAGGGGTTGCTGATGCTTGGCCTTCATCTTCGAGGAGACAGGCAGTACTCTCCTCTTGTTGACACGGGCCTTCTGCTCTAAGCCACAAAAGGACACTGAGCTCATTTCAGCAATAATACACTTCTGTCTGTGAAGGTCTCATCGGTTATGTAGATCCAAGGACAGAGAATGTTGTTTCTTGTAGATGATGTGAGGGGGGGCACCATTGTAAAGCACTTATAGTGTCTGCAACAAATGGGAAAGTGTTGTAGAACTGCAGTCCATTTAACATTCTAAGTTTCTAATGATTTGACTGAGGAAATGCCTAAGGTGTAGTTCATGCATGCATGCACAGTTTTATATTCCTATTCATGATATTTTACACTTATTCTTTCTTGCACTTTCTTCTAGTTGAGCCAGCCAAGTCAGTGTCCAGAGATGCTCTTCTTTCTCTGCAGTATGTTGGCTGGATATCTCAGTGCACTGTGCCGCACCACCGCTTGCCTCGACCTCCTACACACACCTCTGCCAAGTATGTGAAAGGCAGAGAGCCTATCTTTGATTAGTGTTGTGGTTAAAGCATGAACAGGGAACCTCTAGATACTCCTTCATTTGTGCATACTGTGACTGACACCTAACTTATTCAATACAGTGCAAAGATGAATAGGTGAGGTGTTTATGCTAAAATGGTTTTAGTTTGCTTGAAGCCTGTTATGCATAATACTGGTGTGAAATATTTGTGTGAAAGTTTAAAAATTCTGAGGCGCCTTCAATGCTGAGATGATGGATTTGTAAAAAGTAGTCTGTTCCTTAGCTGAGGCAGCAGAGCTCATTGACTTTGTTCAGTTTATTTTATAGAGAATATTAAGGAAATGTTTAAAGAAAGAATAGGCAATAAGCTATGAACGGAGTTTTGACAGGTTCTTCAAGTCTTGAAGAATTTAAAATGGCACACATATTGAAAGCATGTCTCAGTATTGGATATGCCCCAGGGCCAAGCATCAGCCCCCTTTTTTTGCAGAAAGTTGTTTAAACTCCCACCTGAAATTAAATTAAACAAGAGCAGCCTGACTACTGACATCCGCCAGTCTGGATCCAAATCACCCCCAAAATTCAGTGGAGTCTTCCATGCCCTAATAGCTATCTGTGGGGCAAATTCGGTGAGAATCAGTGAAGTAGTTTTGATGTAATCCTTAAAAGCCTATAAAGTGGAATCCTGAGCCAGAATCTGGATCTGGATCACCTCCAAAATTCAGTACAGTCTTCCATGCCCTAATATCTATCTGTGGTGCAAATTTGCTGAGAATCTGTGAAATAGTTGTGACGTAATCCTGCTAACAGTAATCCTTCAAAGCCTATATAAATTGAAACTTGATCCAGAATCTGGATCCGGATCTCAACCACCTAAAAAATTTAATGGAGTCTTCCTTGCCCTAATATCTATCTGGTGAAAATTTTGTCCAAATCGGTGCAGTAGTTTTGACATAATCCTGCTAACAGACACACGGACAAATAAATAAATAAACACCAATAATTTTATTACGTCCTTGGTGGATATAATTACACGGAAAAGGACAAACATGGACACAATCAGGTGAGTTATTTGTGATATATTTTTTATTTGTGATGAAATTAGATATTTTATTGAAATTGGCATTCCGATTTACATGATACTGGCCAAGCTCGTGCATCTTCAGGCAGAATTTCACATGGAGAGCCCTGGGCCTTGTGATGGGAGAATGGGGTATTATATAACAATGTGAAATCTCACAAAAGACTGGAGAGATTTTATATTTGTTTGTATTTTTTGTATCTGAGCAGTTAGCTCTGTCATCTTACCAGCACATGATATTGACTGAGGTTAAGGTTCAGGTGTGTACTTCAGGGCCAAGACAGGCCTTTTTGTGTCCCAAGCCTTTTGTGCTTGAGACTCCGGTAAGGGTGGTCACATCTCCTCCTCTCTCCTCCAACCTTCAAAGTCCCTACTTCACTGGACTGTGAATTCTTCAAACTATATTGGATTAACCATGGAATTGATCATCTGGTTTCAGAACGCTATTGATGCCATTTTTTCAAGAAGGAAATCAGGAATGGGGGGCCCTGCGTGCCCAGATGGAACCTACCCTGTGGGCTATGTTCTTGACCTTTGGGAGAAATGGAGTGTCGCATGCTTGGTGCCACTTTCTGTGGAGGATGTCGAAGATTTATTTATATTTGGTTTTATCATAGGAGGGCTGGTACTTCTTGTTTATGTGGTGCCCTGACCTACCGGAGAATTGGCAAGATGGCTGCCACCAGAACCACGACACCTTACTTGTCCGTCATGATTAATGATTTGGGCAAGGCGATACATTCTCAGACTGCGTTAGTCCTTGAACTTAGACGTAAGTTGGATAACATCTCGGAGCAAATGTACGCCTTGCAAAGGAGAATGTCGGAGACCAGAGAATACTCACAAATTGGATTTGGTTCTTCATGAGAGCTGCAGATGTGTTTTCTCTGCTCAACCATAAGCATGGCAGGCTTATCAGCCTCTGAAGGTCAAAATGCCCTGCTGTTTTCCTCCAGAAGAATTTCTACGGCCTTGGTGATCCATTCAGCTGCCTTCTTATCCTTTGCAACTCCAGCACACACGGACAGAAACTGACATAAAATTAACTCATCTGCCACTCACACATGGACAGTGACTGATACGCATGCTCCCACCCCCTACCCCTCCTTTGTGTTCCTGTTCTCATCCCCCACCCCATCCTGGCCCCGACTCAAACCACTCCCTTCCCCCTCCGGGGCGCAGCGCGGCTTTAGTTGCAGCAACTCCCCCCCCCCCCAAGCTGTATGTGCTACCACGCATTGCTGTGCCCCCCCCCCCCCACATTTCTTCAATTCGGATGACATACTGTTTCAAAGTTTAGCATATATACACACACACACACACTCATCTTCAACCACTTAATCCAATTAAGGGTCACGGGGGGCTGGAGCCTATCCCAATAGTCATAGAGCGCGAGGCGGGGTACACCCAGGACAGGACGCCAGTCTGTCACAGGGCCACAAACAAACATATTCACACCCACCCGCACACCTACAGACAATTTAAAGATCCCAATCCACCTAACCTGCATGTCTTTGGATGTGGGAGGAAACCCACTTAAACACGAGGAGAACATGCAGACTCTACACAGAAAGGTCACAGGCGGGAATCGAACCCATGACCTCCTCACTGTGAGGCAACAGTGGTAACCACTAATCCACCGTTCTGCCCAGTTTAGCATACATAAACAATTAAATGTATATGTGCGGTTGTTTCAATTCTAATGTGTGCCATTATTACGTTCAACTTGTAATAACTGTGGATTAATTGCTGTCTGAGGTAATTGGGTGTGAAATAAATTGCCCTTTCAGGGATCAATAAAGTTGTCTGAGTCTGAGGACTGACTACTTCTGCTTCTGTATCAGATTTTTGTTGAAGTAATTATGGTCAAAAAGACAAAAACCAACACCAGTCGTTGTTTTAAAGAAGTGTCTCGGGTGGAGAGAGGGTCTTGCTTACATCTAGCTTAAGTTGCATTAACTAAAGCCCCCGTCACACATAGCAAGAATGTGCAGGAACCAGGCCAACACAGCAAATATGGTCATAATCTGGTCATAATCCGGATGCAGTCGGGAGGAAAAGAGGCGTGGTCAACCATGTCAGAACGCATCCAGACTGCCTCGTGCACACCTGCAGGATGCAGCCCAAATATATTTCAGACAACAATCAGATGGCACAGACTGCTGTCAGATGGCACAGACATTGGAGCTGTCACTCACCCACCCACCCACTCACTCACCCACTCAATCAAATCTTCGCTCATCCTCACATTCCCAGCGCTAAACTGACCTCTCATCAGGAGGAGGGTGCGCTGGCAGGAGTGTATGTTTCTCACATGATGGAGTGCGTGTGTGTACATGCATAGCACAAGTGATCCAAGCAGCATTTGAGTGTGGCCAGATGAAAAGTTCGCTCAGCTGTGTGTGTGTATTCATAAAGGCTGAACGAGCCGCTATGCGCACATGCCCGCCTGCGTAGAACAGGTTATCAAAGCAGTGTGCGAGTGTGTGGCTGAAATGTTCGCTCAGCTGTGTGTAAGTGTGTTCATAAAGGCTGTGCCATTCACTCTGCGTGCACACATGGGGCACACGTGTGCATGCGTGTGTGTGCAAGCACAGGAGCTGTCCATCCAGAGAGCGCACAAAAAGGCTGACACCTGTCAGTGATCGTGTGCCTTTACGTGTTTGATCAGTATATACTTGCATTGCTGGATTTTATTTGTCCAGCTGGACTCTCTAGCTGCTGCTGAACTGTGCTGGCAGTGCGCCAACTTCCCAAATGTATGCAACATTCTTTGGACACAGCCAGTGGACTTTTTCTTCTCTTTTTTTTTAACTCTTTTTTGTGGTCATTTTACTTGATACGCATCTTAACACAACTGCAGTTGGATTATCGGTGCGGAACGGCACTTCACATGGGATTTACAGTGAGGAAAATAAGTATTTGAATACCCTGCGGTTTTGCAAGTTCTCCCACTTAGAAATCACGAAGGGGTCTGAAATTTTCATCTTAGTGCATGTCCACTGTGAGAGACATAATCTAAAAAAAAAATCAGGAAATCACAATGTATGATTTTTTTAATAATTTGTGGTGTTTTCTGCCTCTCGATGGCGGCTCGGAGCGCGGCGCACCGTGCGCCGTTGTGGGGCGTCCTTAAAGCTGTAGTAACAGTCCTTATTCTCTGTGAAGCCCGTAAAATTTTCACTGAAAGCCAGATAAATTTTTCGAATGGTTTCCAGCTGCTTGTCTCTAATAGTTTCTGAAAAAATTCTGATGGAAAAAAGCCCAAATCATTCCACCATTTCCTCACAATGAAACAACGAGGAGAGGGGTGGAGCAGTGCTCACTCAAAGCCTGCCCACAGGCAAAGGACGCAACCGACAGGCGTGGAAAAACTCACGCATGCGCACGAAGGTTCAAGCTTGGCTGACGTAAAAACATATGAATCAAATCCATATAGTTTTTGAAAAAAATAAAAAGGTCAGTTACTTTTCTCACAGACCTCGTAGACTGCGATCAAATGATGCAAAAACTGTATGTAGACCGCCGTCAGATGTGCGTTGCATCTCAGTGGTGCCAAGAATGTTTTGATCATGTGCAACACACTCGGGACAGTCGAGCGAATGGGACCAAATATGTAGATGTTCACAGACTGCCATCCATTGGTCTTCAGACTGCACCTCAATATTTCCACATTGTGACCGGATGTGTCTTTCTGATGCCATTTGGCCTCAATTGGCATATGCGTGATGAGGGTATAACAGTTTTCAGCATGAGGAATTACTTTTTTTTTCTTTTTTTTTTTTTTTTACAGAATCATCCTGATTTTTGGAATGTTACATATTGTGCAAAATTAACTTAATTTCACGCAATGCTATTTGAAATTGTAGGTTTACAATTTTAGTGAGAAACAGAGCAGATTTTTAAAAATTCAGATTTTTCCAATTTTGTTCAGTTCTTGCCTCTATACTACTTCATCACAGATCACAGCATTAACAGCAGATGTGCCAACAACAACCACAGACCTCAGAGTAACATTTGTATGTACAGCCATGCTGAAAACGGAGTTACTCTGTAGCACACTGATGTGAAGCAGCCTATAAGTCAAAATCAGAGTAACAAGCCATTGTAGGAACAGAACTGGTTGATAGTTAATTCACTGTCTGTGTTGGGTTTAAACTCTGTATTTTTATACCTCTCCCAAGTAGATGTTTTGGGAGTATTTAGTGATCACAGTGTGCATCCACCTGTCTGTCTGTCCTTGAGTCTTGTAAGCACAACTCCATTGGTGTATGGATTTCAACAAAATGTCATGTAGTAGTGGAACACCATAGGATTAGTGCATGAAGGAAAACAATTCTGATCCAGCGAGATGTAAAAAATTTCCGTCTCACCTGATTGAGTAGCTTTTTTTGTTGTTTGTTTGCCAAAAACATACACAGTCAGGTGTCAAATTTGAGCAATGGGTGCCTGGCTTAAGTCTGTCTCCTCACCTGGGACCACTTTGCATTGGAACCCCCACCAGGAGCCAATGCTCCAGACACTCAGGATCGCTCAGGATCACTGGCGCTCACAAATCCTTCCATCACATTAAGGAGGGGTATCCAGGCTTAGACTTTAGGAACAGGGTGAGAAGTTCAAATATTAGTGCCCCGGTATTTCCCTTGAGTACGGTTTTAGTATTAATTTGTATGTTAGCACCATTTGCTTTCATTAGCAGATATCAATGCCTTTGTGTCATTAGCTCAACTGATGGTATCACAATTGCTGAGGCAATATGCCAGTCACAGTTTTTAATGTCTGTACCCAAGCCACCTGTTAAGAAAATCACCATTCAGCTTGCATAAATATGCGTTAATAAAACACCCAAATAAACGTTAACCTGTTAGCCTTAGCTTTCTTGATAGCTACGAGATGGTGGTGCATTTGGGCTTCATTTGTCCCACCCAGGTCATGTTGATTTTGCCCCCCTCCACCTCTTTCCCCATTTATGAGTTGGCCACGGCTATATTTTTATTACCCTGCGTGTTGGTAAAGTGGTGAGGAGGGTATTGGTTTCAGTGGCATGTGTCTGTGTGTCCGTGTGTCTATGGACAAGATAACTTAAAAACACAGCTCAAATCATATCCTTCAAACTTAGGGGGAATATTACTTAAATACGAGATAGATCGTAGATATCTAGAGGTGATAAGACTAAGGAAAACATTTGTCAGGCTGAGAGGAAGTGAGGCACAGACAGAGGCTGGACACAATATGCAGACTGTCAGGTGAGGCATGTGGATAAAAAGAGCTGGATCTTTAATGTATGCAAAGGTACGGTACATAGGTAAGCAGTCCACGGGGCAAAGGTAACAGGCAGGGGTGAGGCAAAAAGACACGGTCAAAAACAAGCAGAGTTCGGTAGTATGAGCCAACAGGGTTATCAGCGCTGAGGCAAAAGGTGAGATCCAAAAAGCAGAGCAGAATCAAGACACGGCTTGGCAAAAACAGAACTGACATGAAGACCTGGTAGGTGAACAAGGTCAACAAACGAGCAAGGAAAGAGTGAACTGAAAGAGCTTGTGGGGGAGATGATGGTCTAGTGGTTAAAGCGTTGGGCTTGAGACCAGAGGATCCTCGATTCAAATCTCAGCTTGACCGGAAAATCACTAAGGGCCATTGGGCAAGGTGGTTAATCACCTAGTTGCACCCAGTGTGTAGTGAGCGCCTTGTATGGCAGCCCCCTCACATCGGGGTGAATGTGAGGCATTATTGTAAATCGCTTTGAGTTCATTTTACCATTTAGCTTAAAAAAGGAAGGCAGTGATTGGATAATGAAACGCACCTGTGAGAAAAGGATCTAGAAAGGGGGCATGGCAGAAAGATGAGGGCCAGGGCAGTGCAGGTGAAAGAGGGTGAGGTGGGAAAAACACAAAGCAGACAGAACCAGAGTAAAGTGATGAAAGACACAAAGTCACCAGAGCAAGTGCACGATGACAGCCATGAAGAGACATGACAACCAAAGATAAATCAAAAACCCAAGACGGAACAAAATACTAATATGAAACGAATTGCACCAAGAAACAACGATAAAAACCGAAAAGGAAACAACCAGTAAATAAATGCTAAGACCAAACAAGAACAGAAGTCACTAATGATAAAAGTCAATAAACAGATAATTCAACATATGATAACCAGTGACTAAACTAATGATTACACAATGAAGACACAGGTTGGCAGGACAAAACTAGACAGGGCTGAACAATGACTAGAGTATGAAAAGTAATAAAGAAAATAAAGTTGCAAAAAAGGCAACATGGAGGATAATACAAAAATTGACACCATAGAAGACAATAAAAACAACGGACAAAAAGAATAATGAGAACCAAATAAGGATGAGAATTAACAAGTAACAAAAATAAAATGACTATTAATCCAAGACCGGAGCAGACAGTGGGAAAAGAAAAGAGGACAAATAGACTGGAACATAAACAGGACCTAAATCTGACAACATTGTCTGAAAAACAGTTTTGTGTGTGTGTGCAACTCAAGAACCAAAAGTCTAGATGGATCGAACTTGGTGCAACAATTACTTGAATAGATATCTAGAGGTAATTAGATTTTGGAGTGGTTTGATCAAAGGTCAGAGGTCAAAAGCAAGGAAAATGTGATCCAAAAAACTTTTTTGCATAGCTCAACAACCATGAAGCCTAGATGGATGATATTATTTATTTTATTTATTTATTTTTAGTTCACATCAGTTATTCACAGATAATTTACAATCACTGATACACTCAGTGGTAGAGCAGTGAATGAGAAGAGTATCATTTCGTGTGCATGATCACAAATCTCTAGCGTTATTTGTACGTTTCTTGACTTGAACTTATATGTGATTACATTATAATTTGATCCTTATAAAAAGCATTGTTCTCCAGGCTCTTCTTCAGAATAAAAGAATACCTCTTCAACTTATTTGTTCTTTTTCTTGTATATTTTTAACCCTAAACCTTTTACAGTGACATCCTAAATGGACCTTTAATTATACACATTTGTTGGTTTGTCATTAAACCAAGAGAAGTCCATGTAACATCTTGGTAGGTTTTGTCCCCACTGTTCTTAAAGTATAATACGTGTCCCCATTTTCATGTTTCCTCCTGCAGAGGCTGAGTTTCTAACTAAAGTACACTCCTATCTGTGTGACACAGCAAGTAAGAACAAACAACAGTACGGTAAGCAACCAACACGTACTCTCATCCACACACAGGATTAATTTCTTTCTGCACCGTGGCATTAAAAACGTAATTTGTCACATTAAATCAGTACATGTGAGAGGTACAGAGGGGAAAAAAAACCCTGATCAGCTACCTTTTTCACATCACATGCAGTTTTTTTTCTTGGAAACATTCAAGACAGTCAAACTACACAAATGGCACTTTTCAGTAAAAGACAGTATAAAGATTGAATTCAATGCTCCCGCTGGTAATGGCTTTGTTCTCTTTTTCTGGTGACCTGGTTTTTCTATATTGGATATCCGTCTCTTTTGATGCGTGTGTGTCTTTGTGTCACATCTTATAGAGAGCTGCTCTGAGGAGACTGCACACAGCGCCGTTAGAACACTAATAGACCTGGGGGTGAGTGACAGACTCTGTGTGTGATTTAAATCCATGGAAAAGCCAATGCAGATTGAAACCGCAGTTCAGGACAGAAAATTTGAGCACTCTGAAAAGTTCTGTTTCAAGAGCAGTCTGGTTCCAATGAGGCTTTAATCCAACTAAATTCTAAAATTGAAAAGGTCAAATGCTAATAACAGACTCGAGCCCCAGGCTCACTGTGAACAGGAAGCCAACAACAATTACTCAGTGGGCCAAAATCTATTAAAAGTCATAAAAGGGAAGAGTTATTCTTTGTCCACAGTTGTTGTCCACAGTGAAGTTGTTCATGTGATACGTTTAATTTAATTAATTGAACCTTTATTTAACGGGGTTAGTCCCATTGAGATTGGGATCTCTTTTACAAGGGAGAGCTGGACAGTTACAAAGTTTCCAGTTCACCTAACCTGTATGTCTTTGGATGTGGGAGGAAGCCGGAACACCTGGAGGAAACCCACGCAAACACGAGGAGTACATGGAAACTCCACACAGAAAGACCACAGGTGGGAATCGAACCCATGGCCTTCCTGCTGTGAGGCAACAATGCTAACCACTATGCTCACCGTGCTGCACAAGTTAAGTCTGGTTTGTCAAGAGAATTTGTGTGTCATGCGGACTAAAGCCTGCTGCATGCGAGAGAGAAATCATCTGCATCCTCGGCCACTTATGGCCGGGGGTGCAGCAAATTCCTGTCCATGTGCGGAGGTGATGTTGTTGCACCACATGTATAAGCACGTGATTTCACAGAAATGTTATGTTATTCACAGTTGTGCAACATGCTGAAAACTGACCAAGCTGATTATAATTGATAAGGTTACGACATGCTAAAATTACGTACCTCTGGAAACCGCCACTATTGGTCAGCTACGCAGACGGCACAGGGCAGAGGACGTGCAACCTGCGCACACACTGTTCCACTGATCTGGCGTGGCTGAAAAAAATCAAACACACTACATCATGGTGCAGCAACGTCACCGCTGCACACATAGAGGAATTGGCTGCGCCCCCAGCCATAAGTGGCTTAGGATGCAGCCACTTTCTCTCCGTGTGCGGCAGGCTTTAAAACCCTTTTATTATCCCCCTGGTTCATCCATTTTCACTTGTTAGCACGATATCTCAAGAACCAGTTGACCAATTTCATTCATGTTTAGCAAAAGGATGTACTTGGGTGATTCCCTGACACCAGTCAATTATGGTGATCTTGGGGTCAATTTCAAGGTCACAGTGACATATAAATGATATTGTTGTTGCCACCCTTGTTAGTGTGATATCTCAAGAACCAGTTGACCAATTTCATTCATGTTTAGCATGAGGGTGTGTTTGGGTGATCCCCTGACACTTTGTATTACTGCTTTGTGGGGACCGGGGGGATATGTCATCTCCCAATGACTCTTGTTAATATTATCAGTGCCTCATCAGCATTTCCTCCATTAGATGGAAGGAAAATAAATGTACACAATGCCAAATGGCATAAAATTAACTGCAAACAAAATCAAATTGTGTCTATCAATGGACCAGTATTCCCAGACATCTGTAATATTTAGGGGTGTAGTGGTACACAAATATCACAGTTTGGCCTGTGCCGTGGATTTGAATATGTTGTCACTGCAGTGGAAACAAAAGGTACAACATTAAATTGCTTGTTGTTGTTTTTTTGTTTTTTATTCCACGTAATGGGACTCGACTTTCAGCAAGCAAGCAAAGCTGAGTTGAATGGTATGTTCCAGCTTTCACCAAATTAAATATTCGTTCCATTGAAAGAATTTAAAAACATTCATTATTTGTTTTATATAACAGCTAAAATAGATTCTTGTCATTTGATATTTTATTAATTTATAAACAACAGAAAAGGGACTTACATTTTGATGTTCCACTGCTGCTAAAGTCCAAATTGTGACATGTAGTGCATGATGCTGTGCACTGACTTTGGACTTCCATAAAAGTGTGTAGTTCCTCAGTCCAGCCAAAAATCACATCAGCTCCGGAGTGTGTGTGTGTGTGTGTGTGTGTGTGTGTGTGTGTGTGTGTGTGTGTGTGTGTGTGTGTGTGTGTGTGTGTGTGTGTGTGTGTGTGTGTGTGTGTGTGTGTGTGTTAGTTACAATAACTAGCACCGTCAGTTAGCTCAATTAAATGGTCTTGCTTCTGTCAAGCACGCTCACACAAAAGGGATGCTCTTGTGCATGCGTGTACTACCAAAGAAAGAACTGGGTACAGTAGTGTTCAGAATAATAGTAGTGCTATGTGACTAAAAAGATTAATCCAGATTTTGAGTATACTTGTATTTCTTATTGTTACATGGGAAATAAGGTACCAGTAGATTCAGTAGATTCTCACAAATCCAACAAGGCCAAGAATTCATGATATGCACACTCTTAAGGCTATGAAATTGGGCTATTAGTAAAAAAAAAAAAAAAAAAAGTAGAAAAGGGGGTGTTCACAATAATAGTAGTGTGGCATTCAGTCAGTGAGTTCGTCAATTTTGTGGAACAAACAGGTGTGAATCAGGTGTCCCCTATTTAAGGATGAAGCCAGCACCTGCTGAACATGCTTTTCTCTTTGAAAGCCTGAGGAAAATGGGACGTTCAAGACATTGTTCAGAAGAACAGCGTAGTTTGATTAAAAAGTTGATTGGAGAGGGGAAAACTTATACGCAGGTGCAAAAAAATTATAGGCTGTTCATCTACAATGATCTCCAATGCTTTAAAATGGACAAAAAAAACAGATGCGTGGAAGAAAATGGAAAACAACCATTAAAATGGATAGAAGAATAACCAGAATGGCAAAGGCTCACCCATTGATCAGCTCCAAGATGATCAAAGACAGTCTGGAGTTACCTGTAAGTGCTGTGACAGTTAGAAGATGCCTGTGTGAAGCTAATTTATTTGCAAGAATCCCCCGCAAAGTGCCTCTGTTAAATAAAAGACGTACAGAAGAGGTTACAATTTGCCAAAGAACACATCAATTGGCCTAAAGAGAAATGGAGGAATATTTTGTGGACTGATGAGAATAAAATTGTTCTTTTTGGGTCCAAGGGCCACAGACAGTTTGTGAGACGACCCCCAAACTCTGAATTCAAGCCACAGTTCACAGTGAAGACAGTGAAGCATGGTGGTGCAAGCATCATGATATGGGCATGTTTCTCCTACTATGGTGTTGGGCCTATATATCGCACACCAGGTATCATGGATCAGTTTGGATATGTCAGAATACTTGAAGAGGTCATGTTGCCTTATGCTGAAGAGGACATGCCCTTGAAATGGGTGTTTCAACAACACAATGACCCCAAGCACACTATTAAACGAGCAAAATCTTGGTTCCAAACCAACAAAATTGAAATACTAAAAAACTAAACAAAACTAAATACTACTTTAGTGATTCACAGGATTGCTAAAAAAGCAGTTTGAACATAATTGTTTTGAGTTTGTAGTGTCAACAGCATATGCTACTATTATTGTGAACACCCCCTTTTCTACTTTTTTTTACTAATAGCCCAATTTCATAGCATTAAGAGTGTGCATATCATGAATGTTTGGTCTTGTTGGATTTGTGAGAATCTACTGAATCTACTGGTACCTTGTTTCCCATGTAACAATAAGAAATATATTCAAAACCTGGATTAAACTTTTTAGTCACATAGCACTACTATTATTCTGAACACTACTGTATTTCCTCAGTGCCGCAAAAAAATTAGAGAAATTAGTCCAGCTTTTCATTCTAACTTCATCCTAACAGCCTCCAGACAGCTTACAGTGCAGTGGATTTGTTTTGTGTGGGTGTGTGTGCGTGTTTTGTGTGTGTGCGTGCGCACTCACACGCATTTGCGTGCGTGTGTGTGTGCGCATGCAGAGTGCAATGGTACCAAATGTATGGAACTAAATTTGCGAATCAGGTGTCCCCTAATTTTAAAAATGTTAGTTTACCATCCTTGACATCAGAAAAAATGATGAGGATGTGCAGATTTTTATTTGATTTTTTTTTTTTTCTTAGAAACAGGTTTTGCATTTCAAAACTGAAAAATGACACACAAGCACCTGTGAGGGACTGAAAATATCAGCTGTTTTTATAATAAAGCTTGTTTCCTTCTTGAATACAGTCAGTGTACTGTACGTTAGTAGCGTGATAAACATGCTGTGTGAGTGAAACGCAGCAACATCAGCTGTTCTGCCGTCCATGAAATTCTCGAAAAAATAAAAATAAAAAAATTATGCGGGCCGATTTTGGTATACGGGCAGGGATAATAAACTAATGTTTTGTTTATTTTTTTAAATGGGGTCTAATGAGAAGGCCATCTTGCGATATACGTACCCAATGACTCTTGTTAATATTATCAGTGCCTCATCAGCATTTCCTCCATTAGATGGAAGGAAAATAAATGTACACAATGCCAAATGGCATAAAATTAACTGCAAACAAAATCAAATTGTGTCTATCAATGGACCAGTATTCCCAGACATTTGTAATATTTAGGGGTGTAGTGGTACACAAATATCACAGTTTGGCCTGTGCCGTGGATTTGAATATGTTGTCACTGCAGTGGAAACAAAAGGTACTATATGGGCCTATATATCGCATACCAGGTATCATGGATCAGTTTGGGTATGTCAGAATACTTGAAGAGGTCATGTTGCCTTATGCTGAAGAGGACATGCCCTTGAAATGGGTGTTTCAACGACACAATGACCCCAAGCACACTATTAAACGAGCAAAATCTTGGTTCCAAACCAACAAAATTGAAATACTAAAAAACTAAACAAAACTAGATACTACTTTAGTGATTCACAGGATTGCTAAAAAAGCAGTTTGAACATAATTGTTTTGAGTTTGTAGTGTCAACAGCATATGCTACTATTATTGTGAACACCCCCTTTTCTACTTTTTTTACTAATAGCCCAATTTCATAGCATTAAGAGTGTGCATATCATGAATGTTTGGTCTTGTTGGATTTGTGAGAATCTACTGAATCTACTGGTACCTTGTTTCCCATGTAACAATAAGAAATATATTCAAAACCTGGATTAAACTTTTTAGTCACATAGCACTACTGTTATTCTGAACACTACTGTATTTCCTCAGTGCCGCAAAAAAATTAGAGAAATGAGTCCAGCTTTTCATTCTAACTTCATGCTAACAGCCTCCAGACAGCTTACAGTGCAGTGGATTTGTTTTGTGTGGGTGTGTGTGCGTGTTTTGTGTGTGTGCGTGCGCACTCACACGCATTTGCGTGCGTGTGTGGGTGTGTGTGCGCATGCAGAGTGCAATGGTACCAAATGTATGGAACTAAATTTGCACTCTAAATGGAACCAAATCGCACTCTAAATGCAATGCAACACAAATCCATCTATCCATTTTCTTCCGCTTCATTCGAGGTCAGGTCGCGGGGGCAGCAGCTCGAGCAAAGCTGCCCAGATCTCCCGATCCACACACACCAGCTCCTCCGGGGGAACCCCGAGGCATTCCCAAGCCAGCTGCGAGACGTAGTCCCTCCAGCATGTCCTGGGTCTTCCCCGGGGCCTCCTCCCGATGGGACATGCCCGGAACACCTCTCCAGCGAGGCGTCCAGGAGGCATCCGAAAAAGATGCCAGAGCCACCTCAGCTGGCTCCTTTCAACATGGAGGAGCAGCAGCTCGACTCTGAGCTCCAAGTGACCGAGCTCCTCACCCTATCTCTAAGGGAGCGCCCAGGCACCCTGCGGAGGAAACTCATCTCGGCCGCTTGTACTCGCGATCTTGTTCTGAGCCAAATCTCATGACCATAGGTGAGGGAGAGAACGTAGATCGATCCCTAAATCAAGAGCTTTGCACCCCCTGCTCAGCTCTCTCTTTGCCACAACGGTCCGATACAGCAACTGCATCACTGCCAATGCTGCACCGATCCGTCAGTCAATCTCATGCTCCATCCGTCCCTCTCTCGTGAACAAGACCCTGAGATACTTAAACTCCTCCATTTGAGGCAAGGACACTCCACCGACCTGAAGAGGGCACAGCACCTTTTTCCCGGTCGAAAACCATGGCCTCGGATTTGGAGGTGCTGATTTTCATCCCGGATGCTTAACACTCGGCTGCAAACCGCTCCAGTGCACGCTGAAGGTCAATTTGACGTAGCCAACAGAACCACATCATCCACAAACAGCAGAGACAAGATTCTGTGGTTCCCAAACCGGACCCCCTCTACACTCTGACTGCGCCACGAAATTCTGTCCATAAAGGTAAGGAACAGAACCGGTGACAAAGGGCAGCCCTGACAGAGGCCGACGTGCACTGGAAACAGGCTTGACTTACTACCAGCAATGCGAACCAAGCTCCTACTGCGGTCGTACAGGGACTGGATAGCCCTTAACAAAGGACCCTGGACCCCGTACTCCCGGAGCACCCCCACAGGGCACCTCAAGGGACACGGTCGAACGCCTTCTCCAGATCCACAAAGCACATGTGGACTGGTTGGGCGAACTCCCATGAACCCTCGAGCCACCCATTGGAGGGTGTAGAGCTGGTCCAGTGTGCCGCGACCAGGACGAAAACCACACTGCTCCTCCTGAATCCGAGGTTTGACTATCGGTCGAATTCTCCTCTCCAGTACTCTGGAATAGACCTTACCGGGGAGGCTGAGGAGTGTGATCCTCCTGTAGTTGGAACACACCCTCCGGTCCCCCTTCTTAAACAGAGGGACCACCACCCCGGTCTGCCAATCCAGAGGCACTGTCCCCGACCGCCACGCGATGTTGCAGAGATGTGTCAACCAAGACAGTCCCACAACATCCTGAGATTTAAGGTATTCCGGACGGATTTCATCCACCCCAGGAGCCTTGCCACTGAGATGCTTTCTGACCACCTCGGTGATCTCGGTCTGGGTGATGGATGAGTCCGCCTCTGAGTCCCCAGTCTCTGCTTCCTCTTTGGAAGACATGACGATGTGATTGAGGAGATCCTCGAAGTATTCCTTCCACC
Organism: Thalassophryne amazonica; assembly: GCF_902500255.1. NCBI lineage: Eukaryota > Metazoa > Chordata > Actinopteri > Batrachoidiformes > Batrachoididae > Thalassophryne > Thalassophryne amazonica. Next base: position 81,828,418 of record NC_047107.1, read on the forward strand.
GCCCGACAACATCCCCAGTTAGGGTCAACAGCTCAGACAGTTTTGGTGGAGAGCTGCTTCCACCTCCAGAGGCGTTGGATGGTTTGCCAGAATTTCTTTGAGGCCGACCGATAGTCCAACTCCATGGCCTCCCCGAACTCCTCACAGGCCCAGGTTTTTGCCTTCACAGGCTGCGGCACCTTTTTCTTCTACTGCTCATGTTTACTTCGGTTGATGTTTGATGTGCAAACAACTCCATATCCAACTATAGACCAATGCTGCAAAATAGCTTTTGCCAAATCAGCGTGTCTTTGTCCATTGTCATAATTATTAAATGAGGAACTGCAGTGTTCCCAAACAGCAAGGCTGCATGCATGGGCTGAAATAACATACGGTTCTTTGCTGAAGTTGCTTGGGGGAAACATTGAGAAAGTGAATTCTGCACACAGAATAAAGTCTGCACGTGCAGTAACTGTATTCATTCAGTACCAAACCAAAAGGCCCATACTAACATTTTTCACAGCTACATGTTCAATAACACCCTTAATATTATTACCTACCACAGCACACTGAGATGAATGTGAAAACTAAAGAACATGAGCTCAAAAGTATGAACTGCAGCTTAATTTGAAAAATGTACATATAAATCACGTGAATGGTGTAAGAATTCAGCCAGTTTATATATATATATATATATATATATATATATATATATATTACAAGGTTTGAGGACAAACGCATTTTTGCCTCCACTGCCTTTGTAACCTGCGATGTTAAAAAAAGAAACTAGCACTAATGTATAGAAACATGTTGTGTTCATTTATTTTTGGATTTAAGATGACAGATTACTGTTATTTTTATTCATGAGTTAGCGTCATGGTTTACTGCCATGAGGCTTCCCTGTGCTGGTCACATGATGTGAAGAGGAAAAACCCATCCAAATACCCATGCTTGTCAGTTGGTTAAAGTTCCCTGAAGACTGCAAAAGCTGCTGCAACGTAAGGGCGACCAAGACATGCTGCTGCACAGCTGTCGATCTGCTGGAAAGAAATAACCTTGCCACACAACTTTTAATTGACCGGAATTAAATCACCTCGCCGCACAGATTTCGATCGTCTGTGATTAAATCACCTAGCCACACAGATTTCGGTCATTTGTGATTAAATCACCTCGCCACACAGCTGTCGATCAGCCAGGAGGAAATGGCACCACCGCACAGCTGCTGGTCAGATGGGAGGAAATAACCTCGCCATACAGCTTTCAGTCGACTGGGATTAAATAGCCTCGCCACGCAGTTTTCGATAGGCTGGGATTAAATAACCTTGCTCTACAGATCTGGATCGCACGGGAGACTCTGGGGTGCTCTTCGCTGGTTCAGAGCCCACACCAGAGGCGCCTGTGAAGGCACAAGCAGAGCCCGTCCCTGTCAGACCCACAGAGCCAGTTGTTGAGGTTTTTTGGGGGGGCTTGCTTGTATTTGTATGTCATAGATAAACAAGATTTTGAGGGATTTTAAATAAAAACATTTATTGCTTAAATTATACTACTTATTGCAAGAAATTTTTTCAACTGTGCTCCTGTCATATTCCTGCATTGTCATGCTCCTCCATAGCGCCAGACTTCTAGCTAATGCACGCAAACTTCTAGCTAATGCATGTGGAAAGTAATGGTAAACAAACGCTAAAAAAATTTTAAATAATGCAGTAAATCAGACAGGCATGGTTAAGCGAAAATCTTCACCATTCCATTTCAGTGCTGCAGGAAGTGTTTCTGTCAGCAAAACAAACAAAAAACAATGTTGATGATGCAGTGCATTCTGGGTCACCATTTTCCTATATGCGGTAGGGTGAAATACAGCACCTTTGTGTGTACCTAGCAACTACAGATTAAATTCTTTTATTGTGAAATTGAGAAATACAGTGGGGAAAATAAGTATTTGACCCCCTGTCAGTTTTGCAGGTTTTCCCACCTACAAAGAATGGAGAGGTCTGTAATTTTTATCGTGGATACACTTCAACTGTGAGAGACAGAATCTAAAGAAAAATCCAGTAAATCACATTGTATGATTTTTAAATAATTAATTTGCATTTTATTGCATAAAATAAGTATTTGACCCCCTAGAAAAACAGAGCTTAACAATTGGTACAGAAACATTTGTCTGCCATTACAGAGGTCAGACGTTTCCTGTAGTTCTTGACCAAGTTTTCACACACTGCAACAGGGATTTTGGTCCACTCCTCCATACAGATCTTCTCCAAATCTTTCAGCTTTGGAGTTTCAGCTCTTTCCAAAGATTTTCTATTGAGTTCAGGTCTGGAGACTGGCCAGGCCACTCCAGGACCTTGAAATGCTTCTTACGGAGCCCCTACTTAGTTGCCCTGGCTGTGTGTTTGGGGTCATTGTCATGCTGGAAGACCCAGCCATGACCCATCTTCAGTGCTCTTACTGAGGGAAGGAGGAGGTTTGCCAAAATCTCGCAATACATGACCCCATCCATCCTCCCTTCAATACGATGCAGTCGTCCTGTCCCCTTTGCAGAAGACCACCCCCAGAGTATGATGTTTCCACCCCCATGCTTCACGGCTGGGATGGTTTTCTTGGGGTTGTTGTCATCCTCTATACATGGTAAGTGGAGTTGATTCCAAAAAGCTATATTTTGGTCTCATCTGACCACATGACCTTCTCCCATGCCTCCTCTGGATCATCCAGATGGTCACTGGTGAACTTCAAACGGGCCTGGACATGTGCTGGCTTGAGCAGGGGGACCTTGCTGCCCTGCAGGATTTTAAACCATAACAGCGTCATGTGTTACTAATGTAATCTTTGTGACTGTGGTCCCAGCTCTCTTCAGGTCACTGACCAGGTCCTCCTGTGTAGTTCTGATCTTTCTCAGAATCATCCTTACCCCACAAAGTGAGATCTTGCATGGAATCCCAGACCGAGGGAGATTGATGGTCATCTTGCGTTTCTTCCACTTTCTAATAAATAGTCATAACAGTTGTTGTCTTCTACCAAGCTGCTTGCCTGTTGTCCTGTAGTTCACTGCAGCCTTGTGCAGGTCTACAGTTTTGTCCCTGGTGTCCTTAGACAGCTTTTTGGTCTTGGCTATGGTGGACAGGCTGGAGTGTGATTGATTGAGTGTGTGTGAACTGGTGTCTTTTATACAGGTAACAAGTTCAAACAGGTGCAGTTAATACAGGTAAAGAGTGCAGAATAAGAGGGCTTCTTAAAGAAAAATGAACAGGTCTGTAAGAGCCAGAATTCTTGCTGGTCGGTAGGGGATCAAATACTTATTTTATGCAATAAAATGCAAATTAATTATTTAAAAATCATACAATGTGATTTTCTGGATTTTTTTTTTTTTTTTTTTTTTAGATTCTGTCTCTCACAGTTGAAGTGTACCTATGATAAAAAATTACAGACCTCTCCATTCTTTGTAGGTGGGAAAACCTGCAAAACTGACAGGGGGTCAAATACTTATTTTCCCCACTGTATATAAAATGAGACAAAACATTCTTAAAAAGATGTCAACAGTATTAATATGTTTTGTCATGTTTGTGAAAAACATTGCACATATGTAATACATTTCATCATGTGTGACAAAGTACAGCCGAGATGTGTAGACGTGAAGTGCTTGTGAGCACAGAGGTTTTCTACAGTTTGGAAGCTGAAACTTGAAGTAAATAAGCTGAGAACAGAGCATGGCTGAAGCCTATATAAAAGATGTGAGTAAATGCACAGCTGAAATTTTTTTAACTATATGTTGTCATATTTAGCAAAACATTTTTAACAGAATGATGTAATATAAATATTAAAAAGAAAGAAAATACACCATTGCATTCTATTAGTTTTATCTAAGAAGGGGAGACACCCCTTACTGGTCTCTGCTCTGCATAAATGTTGATAATTAGCTCACAGTAATTTTTTTGTAATGTTGCCTGGACTGATTATTTCATTTCCAAGTAAACAAATTAACAGTGAGAGTTGATTTCAAGGGATGCATTAGCATTTGGAAATTATTGCTGTTAACCAACAATCTGAAGTCCAAAGTGATGCTGCTGCCAGTAAAGCAAGCCAGTACTAGTCTGAAAAACCTAAACAGACCCATTGGAGGCTGAACAAAAACATTAGTTCTTCTGGCAGTATCAACTTTATCTTTTTTCTGTTTAGAAAGCATGCACTTGGCAACATTATTTTGTCAAATCCATGAGCACAGATCATGCATTTTCTTGCAGTGTAAGAATAAGATTTATTTAAATGATCACAACACAGAAGTGGGTTAATGAGTTAAATACATGATTGAAATGAAATTACAGCAAAAGTCTAACAGCAGCAAGAAAATCCCACAATCCAATTGACTTTACATGTGTATTATGACATAATGTGGCAACCTATACTTGGTATCCATAGAGTCATGATGCCAGCGTCTTTTTTCCAATTGTTCCAAATTAGAATGAAGCCTATGCAGTTGCAAGCAGACAAATATACTGTAAATATAACACCTCACCCTGTCTTTCTTCAGAGCGGCCTGCTTTTTTGTGTGCCACGTCTGAGCAATTTGAGTAATTTTAACTTGAAATCTTCATAACCCTACACCTCAAAAATCATCATCATGCCTCCACCTCAAAATTCATCATACCCTCACCTCAAAAATGATCATACTTCCACTTGAAAAATGATCATACCTCCACCTGAAAATTTATCATACCGACACTTCAGAACTCATCATTCTCCCACCTCAAATATCATTATACCCCACCTGAAAAATCATAACGGACACCTCAAAACTCAATAGACCCCCACCTGAAAAATCATCATATCCAACACCTCAAAACTCATCATATCCAACACCTCAGAAATCACCATATCCTCACCTGAAAAATCATCATATCCAACACCTCAAAACTCATCATATCCAACACCTCAAAAATCGCCATATCCTCACCTGAAAAATCATTATACCCCACTTGAAAAATCATCATATCCAACACCTCAAAACTCATTATAAGCTACACCTGAAAAATCGTCATACCCTCACCTCAAGAATCGTCATACCCTACACCTCAAAAATCATCATAACCTACACCTCAAAAATCATAACATACTGCTCAAAAATCATCATAGCCTCACCTCAAAAATCATACCCCCCACCTTAAAGAGTAGGTGACACAGAAAAATGTGCAGAAATAACTACTAAAAATGATGAAATATTGATATTTTTAAAAAATCTTGAACAATAAAAGTTGATAAGTGCGCTGGTGAAAGGTAAATCTTAATAACAGCTGTCTGAAGCCTGCGCTCTATTGCAGGTGTCAGCTGTGGCCATGTTGTTGCTACATCATCAGGAGAGACATGACCAGCTGATTTAAGCCCAAATAGTGCAGCAGATAAGTGAATATTTACTGAGGGATCCTTCAAATTGTGATGCAAGCACCAAATTTGGCACACATACTCCTTAGACATTACTCTTTTAAAAATGCCTATATGCATATGTCACATGTCATAGAATCCAATGGATGCTGATATTGTTTAACCTTTACTTTGCAAACCAAGCACGCAACACAGTCAAAACTATTCTATTTATTAATCCTATTAGCTCAACCAGTAATTTGCACCACTTTTTACCAAAATTGGAGCAACATTAACTTTTGACCCCTGTACAAACTGAAATTGACCTTTCTCAGTGTTCTTGCTGTTTTTACCCCATAACTCCAGACCATTCATTCACAGATAGTCCAAACTATACCTTTTTGGAATCTTTATGATCAGACAAATAATATGAAATACCTTTCAATATGATTGGAGCATTTTTAAATTTTGACCCCTGTGTAATACTTCAATTGACCCCTTCTTGGCCGCTTATTGAAAGTTCACGTGGGTACCCTGCATTTTTAAAAGAGTAATGTCTAAGGAGTATGTGTGCCAAATTTAGTGCTTGCATCACCATTTGAAGCATTTTTTTCAGTTATCCGCTGCACTAAAATCGATTGTAAACACGGCGGAGGTTGAACTGTTTTCAGGCAATTTTTTCTAGTGTGGATTGTTGACTTCTTTTGTGAAGTCCAGTCTGAAGGTGATTCTGAAGATGTCTCTGAAGAAGTTGTGGGGATACAGCCTTATCATTTTGAGCCTTATTTAGACGACCATGAGGGAGAAGAAACCTTGGAGGAAGACCTTCAGTCTGACAACAGTGACAATATTGGCAGCGTTCAGAACACAGAATAGTGATTATAACAAAAAGTAATAATAATAATAATCAATGCAGGCTGATTTCTGCATTGGGGGGTGGGGGGGGGTGATGAACTTTATTTTTATTTTTTTTATTGCCAGCTATTTGGTCATAATCAACCCCATTAAAGGCCCCATTAAAAAAATGTTAGTTTACCATCCTTGACATCAGAAAAAGTGATGAGGATGTGCAGATTTTTATTTGATTTTTTTTTTTTTTTTTTTTTCTTAGAAACAGGTTTTGCATTTCAAAACTGAAAAATGACACACAAGCACCTGTGAGGGACTGAAAATATCAGCTGTTTTTATAATAAAGCTTGTTTCCTTCTTGAATACAGTCAGTGTACTGTACGTTAGTAGCGTGATAAACATGCTGTGTGAGTGAAACGCAGCAACATCAGCTGTTCTGTTTATTTGTTATTATCTATCGTCCACCTGGTCGTTACTGTGAGTTTCTCTGTGAATTTTCAGACCTTTTGTCTGACTTAGGGCTTAGCTCAGATAAGATAATTATAGTGGGCGATTTTAACATCCACATAGATGCTGAGAATGACAGCCTCAACACTGCATTTAATCTATTATTAGACTCTATTGGCTTTGCTCAAAATGTAAATGAGTCCACCCACCACTTTAATCATATCTTAGATCTTGTTCTGACTTATGGTATGGAAATAGAAGACTTAACAGTATTCCCTGAAAACTCCCTTCTGTCTGATCATTTCTTAATAACATTTACATTTACTCTGATGGACTACCCAGCAGTGGGGAATAAGTTTCATTACACTAGAAGTCTTTCAGAAAGCGCTGTAACTACGTTTAAGGATATGATTCCTTCTTTATGTTCTCTAATGCCATATACCAACACAGTGCAGAGTAGCTACCTAAACTCTGTAAGTGAGATAGAGTATCTCATCAATAGTTTTACATCCTCATTGAAGACAACTTTGGATGCTGTAGCTCCTCTGAAAAAGAGAGCTTTAAATCAGAAGTGCCTGACTCCGTGGTATAACTCACAAACTCGTAGCTTAAAGCAGATAACCCGTAAGTTGGAGAGGAAATGGCGTCTCACTAATTTAGAAGATCTTCACTTAGCCTGGAAAAAGAGTCTGTTGCTCTATAAAAAAAAAAGCCCTCCGTAAAGCTAGGACATCTTTCTACTCATCACTAATTGAAGAAAATAAGAACAACCCCAGGTTTCTTTTCAGCACTGTAGCCAGGCTGACAAAGAGTCAGAGCTCTATTGAGCTGAGTATTCCATTAACTTTAACTAGTAATGACTTCATGACTTTCTTTGCTAACAAAATTTTAAGTATTAGAGAAAAAATTACTCATAACCATCCCAAAGACGTATCGTTATCTTTGGCTGCTTTCAGTGATGCCGGTATTTGGTTAGACTCTTTCTCTCCGATTGTTCTGTCTGAGTTATTTTCATTAGTTACTTCATCCAAACCATCAACATGCTTATTAGACCCCATTCCTACCAGGCTGCTCAAGGAAGCCCTACCATTATTTAATGCTTCGATCTTAAATATGATCAATCTATCTTTGTTAGTTGGCTATGTACCACAGGCTTTTAAGGTGGCAGTAATTAAACCATTACTTAAAAAGCCATCACTTGACCCAGCTATCTTAGCTAATTATAGGCCAATCTCCAACCTTCCTTTTCTCTCAAAAATTCTTGAAAGGGTAGTTGTAAAACAGCTAACTGATCATCTGCAGAGGAATGGTCTATTTGAAGAGTTTCAGTCAGGTTTTAGAATTCATCATAGTACAGAAACAGCATTAGTGAAGGTTACAAATGATCTTCTTATGGCCTCGGACAGTGGACTCATCTCTGTGCTTGTTCTGTTAGACCTCAGTGCTGCTTTTGATACTGTTGACCATAAAATTTTATTACAGAGATTAGAGCATGCCATAGGTATTAAAGGCACTGCGCTGTGGTGGTTTGAATCATATTTGTCTAATAGATTACAATTTGTTCATGTAAATGGGGAATCTTCTTCACAGATTAAGGTTAATTATGGAGTTCCACAAGGTTCTGTGCTAGGACCAATTTTATTCACTTTATACATGCTTCCCTTAGGCAGTATTATTAGACGGCATTGCTTAAATTTTCATTGTTACGCAGATGATACCCAGCTTTATCTATCCATGAAGCCAGAGGACACACACCAATTAGCTAAACTGCAGGATTGTCTTACAGACATAAAGACATGGCTGACCTCTAATTTCCTGCTTTTAAACTCAGATAAAACTGAAGTTATTGTACTTGGCCCCACAAATCTTAGAAACATGGTGTCTAACCAGATCCTTACTCTGGATGGCATTACCCTGACCTCTAGTAATACTGTGAGAAATCTTGGAGTCATTTTTGATCAGGATATGTCATTCAAAGCGCATATTAAACAAATATGTAGGACTGCTTTTTTGCATTTACGCAATATCTCTAAAATTAGAAAGGTCTTGTCTCAGAGTGATGCTGAAAAACTAATTCATGCATTTATTTCCTCTAGGCTGGACTATTGTAATTCATTATTATCAGGTTGTCCTAAAAGTTCCCTAAAAAGCCTTCAGTTAATTCAAAATGCTGCAGCTAGAGTACTAACGGGGACTAGAAGGAGAGAGCATATCTCACCCATATTGGCCTCTCTTCATTGGCTTCCTGTTAATTCTAGAATAGAATTTAAAATTCTTCTTCTTACTTATAAGGTTTTGAATAATCAGGTCCCATCTTATCTTAGGGACCTCGTAGTACCATATCACCCCAATAGAGCGCTTCGCTCTCAGACTGCAGGCTTACTTGTAGTTCCTAGGGTTTGTAAGAGTAGAATGGGAGGCAGAGCCTTCAGCTTTCAGGCTCCTCTCCTGTGGAATCAGCTCCCAATTCAGATCAGGGAGACAGACACCCTCTCTACTTTTAAGATTAGGCTTAAAACTTTCCTTTTTGCTAAAGCTTATAGTTAGGGCTGGATCAGGTGACCCTGAACCATCCCTTAGTTATGCTGCTATAGACGTAGACTGCTGGGGGGTTCCCATGATGCACTGTTTCTTTCTCTTTTTGCTCTGTATGCACCACTCTGCATTTAATCATTAGTGATCGATCTCTGCTCCCCTCCACAGCATGTCTTTTTCCTGGTTCTCTCCCTCAGCCCCAACCAGTCCCAGCAGAAGACTGCCCCTCCCTGAGCCTGGTTCTGCTGGAGGTTTCTTCCTGTTAAAAGGGAGTTTTTCCTTCCCACTGTAGCCAAGTGCTTGCTCACAGGGGGTCGTTTTGACCGTTGGGGTTTTACATAATTATTGTATGGCCTTGCCTTACAATATAAAGCGCCTTGGGGCAACTGTTTGTTGTGATTTGGTGCTATATAAAAAAAAAATTGATTGATTGATTGATTGATTCTGCCGTCGATGAAATTCTCGAAAAAATAAAAATAAAAAAATTATGCGGGCCGATTTTGGTATACGGGCAGGGATAATAAACTAATGTTTTGTTTATTTTTTTAAATGGGGTCTAATGAGAAGGCCATCTTGCGATATACGTACTGCATGTTTAGCCAGCTGGTCCACAGCTGTCAAACTTCTGGCTCCAGCTGAAGTCTCAGCCTGTTGAGTCCCCGGTGGAAAAATACTCGGCACTACTGGCAGCAGCAGTATTTTGGGATGCTGAACATGAAACCAAGCTCTTTCCTCCTCAATGGGAAAGTGTCAAAATGTGCGGAGCACAGGACGGGCGAGTCGCTCGGTGACCCACTTAACTTCTTTAATCCACTCATTCCGACACACGTGATCCTTAGAAAACTTAAATAAGCTGACTCTGTCTGCACGGGTGTTCGAACAAAAGCCTGCAATACATCGAGCCGGCATAACTCCAGAAATGAAACACTTACACACAGAAATACGTTTGATCACTAACAAAACAAATGGAACTGCTAAGACAATAGTTCTCCCGCTGATGTCACTTCCTCCTCCTTCTCGTGACTTGCCTAGAAGTTCCTGGTTTTTAGTGGCGCATAGTTGAAAAACTGAATATTTATCTCTTCAGTAACTGCACACTGGGAAAGCATTCATTTCAAACTGTTGTTTTTTTGTTTGGTTGGTTTTTTTTTAGCATTTCAGACAAATTAAACATTACATATCGTGTCACTGTCATGCTTGACCCTGGCTTGGGGTTTAGGTCCGGATTTTCGACTTTGTCCTCTATGGTTTTCTGGTTTTAGTTTTCATATGTTTATACTTTCTCATGTACATCTTAGTTTGGTTCTGTTTATTGCTTTTCTTTGTTTTGCACCTTTGCCACATTCTTTGGTTATCATCTATTTTGTAGCTGGTTAGTGTATTCCTTCACTCTGGGTCCTTTAAGTTACTTTAGTCTTAGTTTCGTTCTGTTTATCACATTTATTATACAACCCATGGAAATAATTATGGAATCACCGGCCTCGGAGGATGTTCATTCAGTTGTTTAATTTTGTAGAAAAAAAAGCAGATCACAGACATGACACAAAACTAAAGTCATTTCAAATGGCAACTTTCTGGCTTTAAGAAACACTGTAAGAAATCAGGAAAAATAATTGTGGCAGTCAGTAACGGTTACTTTTTTAGGCCAAGCAGAGGGAAAAAAATATGGACTCATTCAATTCTGAGGAATAAATTATGGAATCACCCTGTAAATTTCCATCCCCAAAACTAACACCTGCATCAAATCAGATCTGCTCGTTAGTCTGCATCTAAAAAGGAGTGGACTGACATGAATCATGGCTCCAACATGAGAGATGTCAATTGAAACAAAGGAGAGGATTATCAAACTCTTAAAAGAGGGTAAATCATCACCCAATGTTGCAAAAGATATTGGTTGTTCACAGTCAGCTGTGTCTAAACTCTGGACCAAATACAAACAACATGGGAAGGTTGTTAAAGGCAAACATACTGGTAGACCAAGGAAGACATCAAAGCGTCAAGACAGAAAACCCAAAGCAATATGTCTCAAAAATCGAAAATGCACAACAAAACAAATGAACGAATGGGAGGAAACTGGAGTCAGCGTCTGTGACCGAACTGCAAGAAACCGCCTAAAGGAAATGGGATTTACATACAGAAAAGCTAAACGAAAGCCATCATTAACACCTAAACAGAAAAAAAACAAGGTTACAATGGGCTAAGGAAAAGCAATCGTGGACTGTGGATGACTGGATGAAAGTCATATTCAGTGATGAATCTCGAATCTGCATTGGGCAAGGTGATGATGCTGGAACTTTTGTTTGGTGCCGTTCCAATGAGATTTATAAAGATGACTGCCTGAAGAGAACATGTAAATTTCCACAGTCATTGATGATATGGGGCTGCATGTCAGGTAAAGGCATTGGGGAGATGGCTGTCATTACATCATCAATAAATGCACAAGTTTACGTTGATATTTTGGACACTTTTCTTATCCCATCAATTGAAAGGATGTTTGGGGATGATGAAATCATTTTTCAAGATGATAATGCATCTTGCCATAGAGCAAAAACTGTGAAAACATTCCTTGCAAAAAGACACATAGGATCAATGTAAATGGCCTGCATATAGTCCGGCTCTTAATCCAATTGAAAATCTTTGGTGGAAGTTGAAGAAAATGGTCCATGACAAGGCTCCAACCTGCAAAGCTGATCTGGCAACAGCAATCAGTGAAAGTTGGAGCCAGATTGATGAAGAGTACTGTTAGTCACTCATTAAGTCCATGCCTCAGAGACTGCAAGCTGTTATAAAAGCCAAGCGGTGGTGCAACAAAATACTAGTGATGTGTTGGAGCGTTCTTTTGTTTTTCATGATTCCATAATTTTTTACTCAGAATTGAGTGATTCCATATTTTTTTCCCTCTGCTTGGTCTAAAAAAGTAACCGTTACTGACTGCCTGACTGCCACAATTTTTTTTCCTGATTTCTTATAGTGTTTCTTAAAACCAGAAAGTTGCCATTTGAAATGACTTTAGTTTTGTGTCATGTCTGTGATCTGCTTTTTTCTACAAAATTAAACAACTGAATGAACATCCTCCGAAGCCGGTGATTCCATAATTTTTGCCAGGGGTTATATAATGCTTGGTCACAGGTTTTTGTCATTGTTTATTAGTCCAGCAGTTAAGGGACATGTTTTGGCGAAATCGTTCACATTGTGATAAAAGTGCCAGATTTGGTACAGAAGTAGCTTAGGGTATTAGGTTTCATATAAAATCAAGACCCCAGCTGGATCTTGCTTGTGAGGGCAATTATATGGATTTGAATATATACCGCAAATTTTTGCCAAAATATCATAATACTATAACGCATTTCTCAAATATAGTTACTTCTAGCATGCTCATACACATGATTGTGGTGCCCAAAAGCCATTTTAAAGGCAAGGAGGTAAAATATTATATCACCAGTGTCTACACTTGATCTCTTGTCATAGCAAATATGCACCGCTTGCATGTACAGGAGCTTTGGGTTGCATTTGGAGTTGGAAAACACCAACGGTATATACCAGCTCACAATTGCTGGCATTCTTGGGCATAAAACATGTCTATCATTGCCATTTTTCCATGCAGTCACTGGGTGTGACACTGTCTCATCTTTTGCTGGAAGAGGGAAGAAATCTGTTTTCGAGACCTGGAAAGTCTTTCCAGCTGTCACTCCTGTCTTCTCTGGTCTGTCAGCATGTCCTGAGTTAATACAAGGTGATGATCTATCTTTGCTGGAAAGATTTGTAGTCCTTCTGTACAAGAGGACCAGCCCTGATACCAGTGTAAACAAGGCCCGACAAACATTATTTGCACATGATGCCCGGACCATTGAGAACATACCACCAACTCAAGATGCTCTTCAGGAACACCTTAAGAGAGCTGCATATCAAGGTGGGCATATCTGGGGACAGTGCCTACAATCACTACAGCAGCTACCTAGCCCACAAAACTGGGGATGGCAACTCACTGATGAAAGATGGACTCCAAAGTGGACCACATTACAAGAAGCTTCAAAAGCTTGCCAGGAGCTGATTAAATGTGGATGCAAGAAAGCATGCAGGGGCCTCTGCAAATGCTATAGAGCAAGTTTACCATGCACTGCTCTTTGCTTTTGTAGTGGTAGCTGCCATCAGGGCTAAATTACTATAATATCACCATTGCTGTTTGACAGTTGACCCTCCACAACTGAGTTGGTATCATCCTCTGATGTTTTTCAATGGAAGAGTTAAAATTGTTTGAAAAACCAGTTCAATGCTTGAATGACCAGAGTGGTCACTTGGATATGTGCCCCTTGTATTATTTCTTGACAAGCCCATAAGCCTATTTTTGCTGAATTTAGCAGTTAGAATTGACTTAATAGTTCAGAAATCAGCATTAATAATTTATGTAATAAACATACATAATCTCAGTATTTATTTGATATATCATTTGTCCAGAAATATTTATACATGTTCATTCAGAACAGGATTATATCACCCCTACCCCTTAATTACAGTGACACATGGCACTTTTTAGGTAGTTTTACAGTTGTTATAGATGGCTGTTATTATTACAGTAAAAAGAGGTAGAAAATTTATTAGGTACTTTCTGGGATTACACACAATTATCTGGTCACAACATGAAGTTTTGAAATGCAATCCACTCTATCATAAAATTTGTTAGGGATCTTTTCCTGTACCCCTTATCAAACCCAGCAAACCGCTTATCCAAGGCTTAATGGAAAATTAGTTGGTATATTTTAGTATATTTGGATATTTTTGACACAAATAGCTAATTTGGACACTTCATTTGGTTGTAACAGTCAGTTACAAGTTATTGTTGAAACCTATCCACCTCCTGGAATTTGCACGATTTTCACAATTTTGCTATTTTAGGCCTAAAATTGTTTTTCTCTGGTCTGACTAACCAAGGTAGATTTTGATGTGGGTCCCTAGCTTAAATTAATCTCCATATCTTAAAGAACATCTCTGCCCATTTTGGTGCTTTTATCACATTTTGAACGATTTTTCCCTTATCCGCTGGACTATATCTTCAGTGTTGCTTATCTGATTATGTCCCATTTGTTATTCATTGCATTTTCTGTTCATATGTTATCTTGTTTTATTTATTGCATTATTCTGTATTCACCAGGTTTTGTTTATTTGCAGTTTAACCAATAGTTTGTTTTGCCTTCATCAGTTATTGTATTCTCTTTTGTCTCAGCCAGTAGCCGTTTCGTCCTAGTTCCTTGTTTTTTTCCCCTCTTTAGACGAGTCACATCATTTCTTACTTTTGCCCCTTTTTGTTATGCTCACGCATTGTTTGTCTAGAACACGTCACGTTATTCAGTTTTTCTGTCACCTACTTATCTTGCTTTGCACCACTTTGTTTTGCCCTCCCGCACTCTCTTGCCTTTCTTCCGTCTTCTTCATTCACTAAGCCACACCTCTTTCCAGAACCTTCCACACACCTGCTTCACATCACCCCGATTAGTTTGCTCCTATTAAAACCCTCACAGTTCCACAGCTTACTGCCCAATTGTTGACTACTATCACTTTCTCACTTCTCGTTCTTTTCTAGTTTGCTCTTGTGTGTTTTGACCTTGTTTTTGTGCTCCGACCTTGGCCTTGCCGTATCCTGAACTGTGTTTTGACTCTGCCTTTGTTTTGCCTGCTTTATACCTCAATGCCGTGTGAATGAACCCTGCCTGGTTTATGGACCATGTCCCAGCCTGTACCATGTCTGATACCTCTGCTCCCATTTCTGACTACCTGTGTACTGAACCCAATGCCTGGTTTCAAGATAAAGCCTTTTATTCATCTAAAACAACCATGCCTGTGAGTCTGCACTGGTCTCCTACTGCTTCCAGTTTCAGCCCACCATGAGTCCTGACAGTCACCTACACTTTAAGAATCATCATACCCTCACCTCAAAATTCATCATACCCTACATGTTTAAAATTATCATACCCTTCACCTCTGAAATTATCATACCCTACACCTCTAAAATTCTCATACCTTACACCTCCCACAACACACAGACACGGAGCGGGTGATATTATCTTATTACCTTACCTTAAAATTCTAAATCCCTACACCTCTGAAATCATCATACCCTACACCTGAAATCATCATACCCGACACCTCGAAAGTCATAATACCTTACACCTCAAAAATCATCACACCCTACACCTCTAAAATCATCATACCCTACACCTCTAAAATCATCATACCCTACACCTCCCACAACACACAGACACGGAGCGGGTGATATTATCATTATTATTATTATTATTATTTTCATGAGGGACAGTAACTTTAGTTTACGAACCAGAGAGGCAGGAGATATTAATGTTCCATTCCACGGCAGAGATCCGCATCATTGGCTGCCCCACAAAAAAGGCACATTAATAACAAAAAAAAAACTGTCCATGTGAAGCGGTGGACGATCGTCGCAGAATCATGCAGCGTGAGGATACGTAACGTAGCTGACAGTACAGTGGAAGAACTGCTGGCACAAACATGACAGCTGGACTGGATGTTGCATTTCTTCCTGTGTAGTAGACAAAAATGAGGAAGGAGTTTTTGTTTATTTTTTTAATTTTTTGCAAAACATTTTCATCTCGTTTTTATTTGTCAACAATAACACACATTTACACAGTTTTAGTCAGTGTTTTTAGAACATTGGCACCGTCTCATCTTAGTTATGGAGAAAACGGTTGTTGATGAACATATTTCATCTTGTTTCGTCTGACGAAATTAACACTAGTCCATTTTACCAGAGTTATGGCCCTTGATTAACAAATCTAGACTGTCAGTTTCATGAGTGGATGCCTGCATTCTGAAATCAACTCCTTGCACACTTTGAGCAGGAATATTGTGAAATGCGATACAAGTCCTTGTTATAGGTTTGTAATATGCATAGTATCGTATCGTTGGGGTTGGACCCATTTTATCAGAGTTACGCCCCTTGATTAACAAATCTAGACCCCGTCAGTTTCGTGAGTTGGTACCTGCATTCTGAAATCAACTGATCTCACACTTTTAGGAGGAATTTTGTGAAACCTGGTACAAGTCCTTGTTATAGCTTGGTAATATGCATATCATATTGTTTGAGTTGGACCTATTTTAACAGTGTTATGGCCCTTGATTAACAAATCTAGACTCTATCAATTTCATGAGTGGGTGCCTGTCTTCTGAAATCAACTCCTCTCACATCTTTAGTAAGGATTTCATGAAACTTGGTACAAGTCCTTGTTATAGGTTGATAATACACATATCATCATATTATTCGAGTTGGGCTCATTTTACCAGAGTTATGGACCTTGATTAACAAAGCTTGATTCCATCAGTTTCATGCTTGTGTGCTTTTGTTCTGAAATCAACTCCTCCCACACTTTTTGAGATGGAAAAAGTACAGAAGAGTTGGGAGGGAGAGGATTAATATGCATATTGTAATATTGTACAAGATTGACACATTTTGGCAGTGTTATGGCCCTTGATTAACAAACATGGACACTGCCAGTTTCATGAGTTGGTGCCTGCATTCTGAAATCAACTCACATATTTCAGATGAATTTTGTGAAAATTCATTCAAGTCTTTGAAATGTTATCTGAATGTAGCAAGCACTTCTACCAATTTGTCAACGGGGCATATTGCACTCTCAAAGCACTCTTGTTCATAATAAGGTTCCTGTATCGTTAGTTAGCATGCTGACATCGCCACAAGATGTCTTGTATATCACTTGAGAGATATTATGTGGTTAAAAATACACTGTTTTTAGTTTTATTTTTTGGTAGTTTTTGGTAGAAAAATGGCAAACAGATTTATACAGAAATACAGCTGTTTCGGAGCACATTCTGCCATCTTGAGTTATTTTGTACGAGTGAGCAACCAGCTAATGTCATGCAGATTTTTCCTCTGATTGCCAGTCGCTGTGTCACATCACTCAGAATTTGCAAAAAAAATAGACTTCTTTCTCAACTATTTTGGCCCCACCAAGCTGGTGGGTTAGGGACCTTTGTCTCTTGTTGCTGCAAAGCATTCACGGATTGAAAATAACATGGCTGTGAAAACTCCGCGGATCCGAGGAATTCCACAGATTTCATCATGGGGGGGGGGGGGGGTGTTAGTGTTGTACTCTAATTGTGATCATCACTGAGTTTTTAAAATGCCTGTCACAAAGTGTTTACTTTTTTATGACATCGTGCAAGTTTTCTAAGTCCGCAGATATTGATCTGTGCTCTCAACTTTTTAAAAGAAGAATTTTGCAGCATGTCTGTGTCACGGAGCGACATCAGACAGAGCGAAGATGGAGAGAAAGACCGTTTGATAAGGACAAGAATCCGTGGAATTGTCGCTGGCTTCATAAACACACCTGAAAGATAAACGGGAAAAGCGAACTGTGCCATCAAGAAACACGGTAACAATTTTTCTCTCCCTGGAAAATAAACATTGTGCTGTTCAAACAGGATTTTAGACTAGATGATGTGACTTTTTTATTATTAATCTAGACTTTCTTTCATTTGGAAAAAAGACATTGTGGCTTTGAATGGATTTAAAGGAATTTGCACAAGGATATAAATTAGTTTTTATTAATGTAGACTTTTTTCATGGGGAAAAAAGACATTGTGGATTTACAGGAATTTACACAACATGTCACATTTTTACAAATAAGGTATGTTAGTGATATTTTACCCTGATTTTTAAAATATTCTACAAGCTTTAGCTGTGGTTTTTGAAATCCTTTAACAGTCTTTTCAGTCTTCATGTAGTTTAATGTTCTGAGTTAATGCATAATTTGGTTTACGATTAAAAGGAAAATCATTCCAGGTCCTACTTCCACGTCATATTCTGTTATTTCATCATTAACATTGACAGTTCAAATGAAAGATTGAGTCTAGGATAATTTAAATATGCACTTCTTTTGACTTTTTTTCTTCCAGGAGATGCTGAAAATGTATCATTAAATACAAAATTAGTTTGGTTTCTGGGGCCCACGGGCCCTCAGATTTCACAATTTTCATTTCACAGCCCTGAAATAAACGGCAGCTTGTTGCTTTGCCTCAATTTTTTTTGCTGTTGCTTGTAGCTAATGTGACTGTGGAGTAACTCTTCTGAGGGGATCCTGAGGCATTCCAAAGCCGTCTGAAAAATATAATCCCTTCAGCGTGTCCTGGGTCTTCCCTAGGACCTCCTCCCAATTGGATGTGGCTGGAACACCTCCCTTTCTCACCCTGTCCAGCAGTGTAAGCCCAGATACCCAATGGAGAAATATTATTTCTACTGCTTGTACAGTAGTGTTCAGAATAATAGTAGTGCTATGTGACTAAAAAGTTTAATCCAGGTTTTGAGTATATTTCTTATTGTTACATGGGAAACAAGGTACCAGTAGATTCAGTAGATTCTCACAAATCCAACAAGACCAAGCATTCATGATATGCACACTCTTAAGGCTATGAAATTGGGCTATTAGTAAAAAAAAAAAATGTAGAAAAGGGGGTGTTCACAATAATAATAGTGTGGCATTCAGTCAGTGAGTTCGTCAATTTTGTGGAACAAACAGGTGTGAATCAGGTGTCTCCTATTTAAAGATGAAGCCAGCACCTGTTGAACATGCTTTTCTCTTTGAAAGCCTGAGGAAAATGGGACGTTCAAGACATTTTTCAGAAGAACAGCGTAGTTTGATTAAAAAGTTGATTGGAGAGGGGAAAACTTATATGCAGGTGCAAAAAATTATAGGCTGTTCATCTACAATGATCTCCAATGCTTTAAAATGGACAAAAAAAAAAAAAACAGACGTGTGGAAGAAAACAGACACCAACCACCAAAATGGATAGAAGAATAACCAGAATGGCAAAGGCTCACCCATTGATCAGCTCCAGGATGATCAAAGACAGTCTGGAATTACCTGTAAGTGCTGTGACAGAAGACGTCTGTTTGAAGCTAATTTATTTGCAAGAATCCCCCGCAAAGTCCCTCTGTTAAATAAAAGACATGCAGAAGAGGTTACAATTTGCCAAAGAACACATCAACTGGCCTAAAGAGAAATGGAGGGATATTTTGTGGACTGATGAGAGTAAAATTGTTCTTTTTGGGTCCAAGGGCCGCAAACAGTTTGTGAGACGACCCCCAAACTCTGAATTCAAGCCACAGTTCACAGTGAAGACAGTGAAGCATGGTGGTGCAAGCATCATGATATGGGCATGTTTCTCCTACTATGGCATTGGGCCTATATATCGCATACCAGGTATCATGGATCAGTTTGGATATGTCAAAATACTTGAAGATGTCATGTTGCCTTATGCTGAAGAAAACAGACCCCAACCACCAAAATGGATAGAAGAATAACCAGAATGGCAAAGGCTCACCCATTGATCAGCTCCAGGATGATCAAAGACAGTCTGGAGTTACCTATAAGTGCTGTGACAGTTAGAAGACGCCTGTGTGAAGCTAATTTATTTGCAAGAATCCCCCGCAAAGTCCCTCTGTTAAATAAAAGACGTGCAGAAGAGGTTACAATTTGCCAAAGAACACATCAACTGGCCTAAAGAGAAATGGAGGGATATTTTGTGGACTGATGAGAGTAAAATTGTTCTTTTTGGGTCCAAGGGCCGCAAACAGTTTGTGAGACAACCCCCAAACTCTGAATTCAAGCCACAGTTCACAGTGAAGACAGTGAAGCATGGTGGTGCAAGCATCATGATATGGGCATGTTTCTCCTACTATGGCATTGGGCCTATATATCGCATACCAGGTATCATGGATGTTTGGATATGTCAAAATACTTGAAGAGGTCATGCCCTTGAAATGGGTGTTTCAACAAGACAATGACCCAAGCACACTAGTAAACGAGCAAAATCTTGGTTCCAAACCAACAAAATTAATGCCTCGCAGATGTGAAGAAATCATGAAAAACTGTGGTTATACAACTACGAGGTCTATTAGAAAACTATCCGACCTTATTATTTTTTTCAAAAACTATATGGATTTGAATCACGTGCGATTACATCAGACAAGCTTGAACCCTCATGGGCATGCGTGAGTTTTTTCACGCCTGTCGGTTGCGTCATTCGCCTGTGGGCAGGCTTTGAGTGAGGAGTGGTCCACCCCTCCCGTCTATTTTTTCATTGTTTAGGAATGGCTCAGAGACTGCCGCTTTGCCTGATCAAAATTTTTTCAGACACTGTAAGGCACATCTGAGTGGACACCATTCGAGAAATTCAGCTGGTTTTCGGTAAAAATTTTAAGGGCTGATGAGAGATTATGGAGTGTTACTGTCGCTTTAAGGACAACCCACGGAGCCGGAGGGCGCGCCGCACTCCAAGCCGCCGTCGTCAGCCTGTTTTGAGCTGAAAACTTCCAAATTTGAGCCTCTGTTGACCCAGGATGTCGTGAGGGAACAGAGAAGTTTCAGAAGAGGTCGGGATCAGCAGTTTATCCGGACATTCCACTGTTAAAGGAGATTTTGTAATGAAAGATGTGCGGATGGATTCGCGCGTCGGCAGGCAGCCGCTCATGGCCCGGCGCCACAGAGAAACACCTCCATTGGAAGAGTTACGGGACAAATTTGAACATGCCCAGCTGTTAAACAGTTTCTCGGATACTCACTCGACTGAAAACCATCGAAAGCCGCCTGAATTTTACGAATGGCTATCAACACGGAGGTGTTTCTGTAATGGTCTGCTGTAATGGTGAAAATGCAGACAGACTTCCTTCTTTGGTCATATAGTGACTGGATTGTACGATACAGCGAATTCAGTACCCCATTCTCCTGCACCACCCCTCACAGGTTACCTCGAGGGACCCAGTCATACACCTTTTCCAAGTCCACAAATCACATGTAGACTGGTTCGTCATGCTCCCAAGACCCTTCTCTTTACCCTTTACCTAACACTTCCCGAAAATAAAATGAGAAATGAATTTTGATCTTATTTTAGTGATAATGTCTTATATCAAGTGTAATTATATATTTTAAGCAGAAATTAGACTGTAGACTAGTGTAATTATCTGCAATCAGCAAGGCACATGTAGGAACAGATCAGGTGGGTGGATCAGAGTTGTGATTTTTGTGGCAGAATCAAAGTAGAACAGAAATGATGCGGAATTAATCAGGAACACCAATTGGCTCAGCAGAATACAGGTAACAAGTGTGATTAAAAACAAAAATACAGTGAGGTAGATTGACAGCAATCCCCAGGAGGTATGAATATCTGTGTCGCCATCAACAATCAAGAGAAGATTTTACCCAAGTAACCAAGAATAGAGTTTACTGCAACATATTAACAATGAGTAAGCTTCAAAATCACGTACAGGTCTGTGGAACCTTCCTACACACAGCTGAGACAAAGGTCAGCTTGTTCCATAATGATGGGAAAAGAGGAGTGTGTTGAAGTGAATAAGTTGACGAGCATATTAATTCATCTGTGAAGCATGATGGTGGTTGTGTTCCGGCGTGGGTGTGGATGGCTGCCAGTGGAAGTGGTTTCCTGGTGTTTATTGATGATGCGACTCCTGACAAAGGCACCAGATTGAATTCTGAAGTGTTTTAAGACTGCATTATCCGCTGACACTCAGCCAAGTGCTCTAAAACTTGTCGGTGGTTATTTCAGTGCCAATAATCAATGGTATTACTGTGAAAGCTAGCCAAAGCTTTTTTTTTAAGGCAAAGTGGGATATTCTGTAATGGCCACATCATCAGCATGAAGAGAAAGGATGATGTACGAGTATTTTATGTGTTGAGGGCAAAATGTCCAGAGTACCATCAAAGAAGTAATCTAGCATCTGATTGGGTTCAGGACTTAAAGCAGTCCCTGACTGACTTTTTCTCTTTTCAAAAGGGAAGTGATGTGCGCAAACTATTGTAATACCTACATTGGTGGCCTGATTTGCATGCAAATGACTCTAAATTAAAGAGGCAGTGTGTAGGATTTAGTGGTATTTGTTAGTTGGCATTCATAACCATCTGTTCATTATTGTTTAATTACCTGCAACAACAAATCAACAGCATTATGTAACCTGCAGCCTCACCACTAGGTGACACCATATCCTACACACTGTAGCTTTAAAGCTAAACATCTGCACTTTGACCTTATCTTTCTTTGAATATAATGTGGCACAAACTAAAATATGTTGGTCTCCAAAAATGTGACTACAGAACAAGCTTGTGCAGGGATGTTTATTCGCCATCTTTGTACAGTTTTCTGTCTTTTTGTAAATTTTTGCTGTCTGAAAGAAATAGCGTAACATTATTTTTTATTTCTTCAAATCGACAAACTAATATTTTGCCGTAAAATGCCCAAATGCCTTTGAAATCGATCATCATAAAGCGATTTGTTTACCGGAGAAATGAGGCCTCACTCTCACTGCCTCCAATGTGCTTACCGAGTCTGTGGACTCAGTAAGCGCCGCAGCGGGACACTCACAACGCTCCCGTCTGCTGTGCGGAGCTGCGGCCATCTCCAGCAACAGGTCCAGAGACTGCTCGAACATTTCTACACGAGCGGGCATGGAAACACCTCTGTTTTGATGCGGAGCACTCCGGCAGCCCGCAGGGATAGACTTCTTGCGGAAAAATCCTCTGCGCCACAGGGTCTCAGTAACCGCAGCCACAGAGCTCCGTGGCCACTGAGAGAGGTTTGTATCTTTTTAATGACTTGGATTCTCTGCAGAGGCAGTGTGAGCGAGGGGTGACAGCGACTCTCCACGCGGAATCGCTTTTCATTGTACTCTCTTGTGAAGGTAATAAATGTGCAACAATGTCTCAGTGTTCCAGGCAATTTCCTGCCTGCTTCCCGCGCCAAATCTCATAGCATCGTTCAACCAATTTTCTACCTCGTCAGTTTCTCATTGTTTATTTCCAATATTAGACAAGATAAATACAGGTATGGCAATAATGTAACGCTGATATCATTTAAACAAGTAAATTCTGTGATATTTTGGTATTGTTATGATAAATGTAATGCTTAGGGAGTAAAGCACGGCAATCATAGAAGTTTGTTACCACCAATGGCACCATCCACCACACATTTTCGTATGTGGCCGTGTCTTTTATTTTTGGTTGTTAAACTGTTAAATCGCCTGCCAAATTGATGGACTCTTTGATACAAGCTTAAATAGTTCCTATTTAGCCTCTTTCCTTAAGAAATACATATTGTATTGAAAAACATGAAACAAATTACACACACTGGGGGTAAACCCCTGTTGAAAAAGAAAATCAATAAATTTCTGTATAAAATCGAAAAAAAATTTCAGGTTCAGATTCTTAGAGGTGTTTGGGCTTAGACTGAGATGGGTCATTTAAACAAATTTAACATTTTATTGTTGTGCATTATTGAATGAATAATCGTAATTGAGTGGCTTCAGTATTATATGATATTATGATATCTCTTTACCTAGTCTGAAAGCAGTTATGAAGTTATTTATAGCATGTTAGTTGAGAGTTATGATTTTTAATTGCCTAGTCTTTGGGCCCAATCAAAAACAAAGTAACTAAAGTTTTCATCAAGATTTAGCTATATTTGTAAACTATTGTTATAATCTGTACATGCTCCTACAGGATGGCACAACATGCATTCAAAAGCCACGTTGTGCCATCCTGCATTAGATCACAACAGAAATTTAACGCTGTTTCAGGTCCAAATTTAGTCCAAAGAATGCACCACAGGGCACTTATATTATCAAAATTTCCAGGAGGGGGCAACTCCCCCCTTAGGTTTCCAAACACCTACGGCGTTCGGGGTAACTTTTGCTGTCTTGAATATTATAGATCAATCACATTGCTGTCTTTTTTTTTCTCCTCGGCATCCATGCATGTGTCGCATTCACTTTATAGTGCATGTGACACATGACTAATGTGTGGATTTTAAAAAGTGACTAACCTATTAAATGCTTTCAATCTTAAATATTATTTACACTAAATTATTGCTTATTTGTGTTGTACCTTGAAAGGCCCAAACTTGAAACAAGGCTGCCTTAAAATTTGTTGCATTTTGAAGTACGGCTCAGACTAACAATGACCATTAATCCAAATTTTT
The DNA here is from genome assembly GCF_902500255.1 of Thalassophryne amazonica. Lineage (NCBI taxonomy): Eukaryota > Metazoa > Chordata > Actinopteri > Batrachoidiformes > Batrachoididae > Thalassophryne > Thalassophryne amazonica. The sequence goes on from NC_047107.1 coordinate 81,852,610, forward strand.
TTATATCATTTGAATGTTTGTAAAGGCACTTATTTTTCTTTGGTTAGCTGGTATAAAATGACTTGCATCAGGCAAACTAGGACTGAAAGAGAAGCTTTGACTCCATCAGATAAGAGTCACTGGCACTGTTGTGATGTATTGTCAAGCAGGTGCGATTTTCAAGTATATGAAAGTTGTTTTTCCCCAAACACTGCAGGAATCAAGGCAGTAAGTGGTTTGTCTTCCAGACAGGAATATGAGACATGTTATCAACACATGCACTGTGTAAACAACGGCAAGGAATAATGGTTTTAGAAAAAGAAAAAGTGGAAAGACTGTTGGCAGAAATCTAAAACATGAAATGATCCTTTAAAGCACTCCAGGTAATTTAGTGCTCTGTCTTCCATGTTATGAGGCAGTGTGCACCCATCAATCTCCATCGGGCTGAGGGTTGGAAATCTCTTCTTAAAAATAGTGTTGACCCATTTATCAGCAAGGGGCTTAAGAGACAATTAGGAACTTTCTTATTAATGTTACCATTTAAAATCTGGCGTCTTTTATGTTGGATTTGATAACTAATTCCAGGGGAGGTGATGGTCTAGTGGTTAAGCATTGGGCTTGAGACCAGAGGATCCTCGGTTCAAACCCCAGCCTGACCGGAAAATCACTAAAGGCCTTGGGCAAGGTCCTTAATCCCCGAGTTGCTCCCGGTGTGTAGTGAGCACCTTGCATGGCAGCACCTTGACATCGATATGTTTGTGTGAATGTGATGCATAACTGGAAAGTGCTTTGAGCATCTGATGCAGATGGAAAACGCTATATAAATCCAGTCCATTTATTTACCATTCCTTGATGTTAAACTCTTGGTTATTATGTTTCCTTATCAAATTAGGATTTTGCTTGGAATGTTCATGCAAGTGGAAAACAACAAATATATTGAACATCACCTTATTATTTTAGACCTCGCAGTGTCAGCCAAATAGTTCTGTGTTATATATGCAATATATTTTCATTTTTTAAAACCCTTTCCTGTTTTGTTTTTTTTATCTTTGTTTTCTTTGTGCAGGATATTTGTTTGGTCTTGTTCGGAATGTGCAAGTTGAGGAGACAATTGCAGTGCTCTGTTCGAATAAAGGTTACAAAGTAGAAAACATTGCAACCATGTTGTTTGTGTTTACTCAGGTGCTTCTGGAGGAGCGGCAGAGTGGAGGCATTTTCCTGGGTGTCAGCCCTTTGTTCCAGTTATCAGAAAACCGTCAGAAGCTGCACCGATTTATCTCGCAATACCTCTACAATTAGAGTTACATGCTTCTGTGAACAGCAAGGCCTCCACGTTACACTGTTAGGGTGCACATGACCTTGTTTCCTGCCTGTCAGTTAAGTGTAAAACATGCTCGCTGTGTTGGGGCGCTTCCACCTCTAGGTTAATTACATTTTGATTCATCTTTGATGAGAAAGTGATATTAAGTTTATCTTTAGTAATGGCATTAGCATAAAGCCACAGGAGATGTGGCTTTTGAAGTCCCTGTAATCAGTTGTGAGGATTTGCTTTCGGATGTGGGTTTGTGTGTTTATGTTGGAAATAAGTGTTTGAGTCTAAACATGTTTTAGTTTTCCACAAGGTTATCAGGTTCTTTTTGTTGATCAACACATACTGTAGTTCTTTAGTGGTTGCATTAAAAACTAAGTACAAATCTTTTTCTCTCTCTCCAAGACGATTATTCAGGATTTTGCTCATTCTGCCTCTCCTGAGTCAGGATTTAGTCTGAGTCAGGCCTCAGCTACAAAAACCTCTTGACTCTCAAGATGCAGATACAAATCAGTGCTTCACTTTGAAAAGCACTGAGCATTGTCTGGCAGGCATAACATTTTCAGGTTCACAGTTATGAATTTGTACAGTCAGCGTGGCTGTTTTGCGTCAAAGCTGTTGCAGATTAGCATGAAATTCTAGTGCCGCCCAGTGTTGGACTGCAGGTACTGCTGAATCCTCAATACAAGCAACACAATCACCTCACTTCATATTTAATATGTTTTATTTGTAGTCATTGTGTGACAGCTTTCTGCATTACATGTAATATCGACTCCTCAAACAACACAACTGCAGTATGCATCACTTCCTGAGAGTATCTAAATCTAATGTAGCCAAGATGCCATTAGTTGCCATTTGTAATCCTGCATATTAGTCACAAATTCTGAATCACAGTTACTGATTTTAAAATTAACCAGCAGGTTTCTACTATAGAACGTAAATGGGTAGTTCCTGACAGGGTGTTTAAGAGCCGGTGATGAGTAAACAACAGTTTACAAACACCCTGTTGAGTCACATAATTATACACTGCATCAAAGAGTAACAACGTCACACACTCACTCCATACAATTATGGAAGAAATGTGAAACACGTTGCTTAAAATATCTTCAGTTGGTCCTCCGTGATTAGGACAGAAAGCTTTCTCTGAATAATAGTTTGTGATCAAAGCTACTTATTATTTTTAGTTGGTGTATTTTAACAGATGAGTTGATGATTCAGTGAGAAATTGGTGTTCTGAGCAGTTTGTCCCACAGTTTAGACCACTCTGTTGATTATAGATCCTAGCTGGTCTATCTGGCATTCCACCACGTCTCCTTTCTGAGGGGGGAAACAAAGACAGCAGACACTTCAGTACAATATGTACAGTCTTCCTCAGTTTCACTAAACATGCACATATTTATGCCGTTGAGAGATTCTGGTGTATGAAGTGAAAGGGAAACTGGTCTGCAAACTGGTTCTGTTTTCTGCTTCTTAAATCACCTTCAGGAATTTTGGTGGCTTTCTGAACACACCCACACCAGGAGGGGTTCCTGTCAAGAACACATCACCGGGAGTTAATGTCACGAACCTGGCATGAAGAGCAGAAACATGTAAAGCCCAGATTCGGAAAGATGAACTGCACATGACAGCATCAAAATGACTGCTGCACACGAATAAATCCTTTTTACTGTATGTGCACACAAATTATCACCTAATTATCCCAGTGGAGCTACACAATTGTGCAGAGTCAGAATGGCTAAATGAGACTGTGTCACCAGCACATCAGGGAAGTGAGGGATTATTTTTATGCACAGTACCACAACAAAGAGAACTCCAGTCTGTCAGAACACCTTAAGCCAAAAGAGTGCCAGCTGTGGTGGGTGAGTCAGAACTGAAGCATGTAATTTCTGCTAAAGCGTTAGTGGAAATTTCTGGCATTGGGCTGCTTTTTTATGATTACTTGTATATATTTCTGGCAAGATTTACATAATTAAATGAAATGCTTGTGTACTCTATTTGAATTCCTGAGTCATGGAGGGTGTGTCAACCCCAGGTCCTGGCGTTACAGATGAACCCCCCGGAAAAAAAAATCTGTCCACCCTGCCTTCACTGCGCATAAGTCATTTCGGAGCGTCGACAGGTTATCACCTCGCTTCTGCTTAAAACTGCACTCCAGTCATCATCTATGTCAGCGACAGATATCTGAAGCTTTTGTACAACAATCATTTCCATGTAAATTTAGCATTATTATACAAATAATGAATGTTTGAGTTCAATGGTACAAATATTTCATGAGGTAAATGGTATGTTCGCCTTGTTGAACGGTACGTTCCAGCTTTCACAGAATTAAATATTTGTTCCATTGAAAGAATGTAAAAACAATTATTTGTTTTATATAACTGTTGTGCTTTCTTTGTTGGCTGCTGTTTGCTGCTCGATCTGCCTCACTACCCCTCCCTTCCTGTCTCTGCTGGAGCCACCTGTGGTACTGATTGGAGTCACCTGTTCACACTCATCAACCACCTGTACAAATACTGCTTCTCTTCACGCTCTCAGACGCCGGAAACTACAGTTGTCTCCAGGTTTCCACGGCCTTGTCGCTGCAGCATTTTCTGTCCTGGTTTCTATGTTGTGAACTCAGTGTCAGCCTGGTCCTGTTCTGAGCTGGTTCCGGATGAACTGTGTTGGGGTGTGACGTTCCTGCCTCCTGTGTGGCCTCTACTGGTGGTTGGCTCACTGCGGTATTGTATCACTTCCTGTTCCGGAGCACAGCGGTGTTTTGCTGTATCTGTTAGCTGTTTAATCTGCGCAGTTAGATTGATCTAGTTACCTAGATAACGATTTGTTTCACAGTGTAATCTTCACGTGCCTTAACTAAAGCACTCCCTCTGCTGAATCACCTCTAAATTATTTACACATTATTCACTTTGTGTGTTTTTAGGAATCCACTAGCTTAGCGCAGCTACTAGCTCTTAGCCGGTTTAGCATGGTGGCTTCTCCTGTCTCTCCTGCACTTTTCTGCTCTGGGTGTGAAATGTTTAGTTATTCCTCGGCCTCCTTTAGCAGTAATGGTACTTGTAATAAGTGTAGCTTATTCGTAGCTTTGGAGGCCAGGCTGGGCAAATTGGAGACTCGGCTCCGCACTGTGGAAAATTCTACAGCTAGCCAGGCCCCTGTAGTCGGTGCGGACCAAGGTAGCTTAGCCGCCGTTAGTTTGTCTCTGGCAGATCCCGAGCAGCCGGGAAAGCAGGCCGACTGGGTGACTGTGAGGAGGAAGCGTAGTTCTAAACAGAAGCCCCGTGTACACCGCCAACCCGTTCACATCTCTAACCGTTTTTCCCCACTCGACGACACACCCGCCAAGGATCAAACTGTGGTTATTGGCGACTCTGTTTTGAGAAATGTGAAGTTAGCGACACCAGCAACCATAGTCAATTGTCTTCCGTGGGCCAGAGCAGGCGACATTGAAGGAAATTTTAAACTGCTGGCTATATAAAAAAATTGATTGATTGATTAACCTGGTCTTGTTAGGAGAGGCGGCATCCATCCATGTTATTATCTAAATCAAATCAATTTTATTTATATAGCGCCAAATCACAACAAACAGTTGCCCCAAGGCGCTTTATATTGTAAGGCAAAGCCATACAATAATTACGGAAAAACCCCAACGGCCAAAACGACCCCCTGTGAGCAAGCACTTGGCAACAGTGGGAAGGAAAAACTCCCTTTTAACAGGAAGAAACCTCCAGCAGAACCAGACTCAGGGAGGGGCAGTCTTCTGCTGGGACTGGTTGGGGCTGAGGGAGAGAACCGGGAAAAAGACATGCTGTGGAGGGGAGCAGAGATCAATCACTAATGATTAAATGCAGAGTGGTGCATACAGAGCAAAAAGAGAAAGAAACACTCAATGCATTATGGGAACCCCCCAGCAGTCTAAGTCTATAGCAGCATAACTAAGGGATGGTTCAGGGTCACCCGATCCAGCCCTAACTATAAGCTTTAGCAAAAAGGATAGTTTTAAGCCTAATCTTAAAAGTAGAGAGGGTTTCTGTCTCCCTGATCCGAATTGGGAGCTGGTTCCACAGGAGAGGAGCCTGAAAGCTGAAGGCTCTGCCTCCCATTCTACTCTTACAAACCCTAGGAACTACAAGTAAGCCTGCAGTCTGACAGCGAAGCGCTCTATTGGGGTGATATGGTACTATGAGGTCCCTAAGATAAGAAGGGACCTGATTATTCAAAACCTTATAAGTAAGAAGAAGAATTTTAAATTCTATTCTAGAATTAACAGGAAGCCAATGAAGAGAGGCCAATATGGGTGAGATATGCTCTCTCCTTCTAGTCCCCGTCAGTACTCTAGCTGCAGCATTTTGAATTAACTGAAGGCTTTTCAGGGAACTTTTAGGACAACCTGATAATAATGAATTACAATAGTCCAGCCTAGAGGAAATAAATGCATGAATTAGTTTTTCAGCATCACTCTGAGACAAGACCTTTCTAATTTTAGAGATATTGCGTAAATGCAAAAAAGCAGTCTTACATATTTGTTTAATATGCGCTTTGAATGACATATCCTGATCAAAAATGACTTCAAGATTTCTCACAGTATTACTAGAGGTCAGGGTAATGCCATCCAGAGTAAGGATCTGGTTAGACACCATGTTTCTAAGATTTGTGGGGCCAAGTAGAATAACTTCAGTTTTATCTGAGTTTAAAAGCAGGAAATTAGAGGTCATCCATGTCCTTATGTCTGTAAGACAATCCTGCAGTTTAGCTAATTGCTGTGTGTCCTCTGGCTTCATGGATAGATAAAGCTGGGTATCATCTGCGTAACAATGACAATTTAAGCAATGCTGTCTAATAATACTGCCTAAGGGAAGCATGTATAAAGTGAATAAAATTGGTCCTAGCACAGAACTCCATAATTAACCTTAGTCTGTGAAGAAGATTCCCATTTACATGAACAAATTGTAATCTATTAGATAAATATGATTCAAACCACCGCAGGGCAGTGCCTTTAATACCTATGGCATGCTCTAATCTCTGTAATAAAATTTTATGGTCAACAGTATCAAAAGCAGCACTGAGGTCTAACAGAACAAGCACAGAGATGAGTCCACTGTCTGAGGCCATAAGAAGATCATTTGTAACCTTCACTAATGCTGTTTCTGTACTATGATGAATTCTAAAACCTGACTGAAACTCTTCAAATAGACCATTCCTCTGCAGATGATCAGTTAGCTGTTTTACAACTACCCTTTCAAGAATTTTTGAGAGAAAAGGAAGGTTGGAGATTGGCCTATAATTAGCTAAGATAGCTGGGTCAAGTGATGGCTTTTTAAGTAATGGTTTAATTACTGCCACCTTAAAAGCCTGTGGTACATAGCCAACTAATAAAGATAGATTGATCATATTTAAGATCGAAGCATTAAATAATGGTAGGGCTTCCTTGAGCAGCCTGGTAGGAATGGGGTCTAATAGACATGTTGATGGTTTGGATGAAGTAACTAATGAAAATAACTCAGACAGAACAATCTGAGAGAAAGAGTCTAACCAAATACTGGCATCACTGAAAGCAGCCAAAGATAACGATACGTCTTTGGGATGGTTATGAGTAATTTTTTTCTCTAATAGTTAAAATTTTATTAGCAAAGAAAGTCATGAAGTCATTACTAGTTAAAGTTAAAGGAATACTCGGCTCAATAGAGCTCTGACTCTTTGTCAGCCTGGCTACAGTGCTGAAAAGAAACCTAGGGTTGTTCTTATTTTCTTCAATTAGTGATGAGTAGTAAGATGTCCTAGCTTTACGGAGGGCTTTTTTTATAGAGCAACAGACTCTTTTTCCAGGCTAAGTGAAGATCTTCTAAATTAGTGAGATGCCATTTCCTCTCCAACTTACGGGTTATCTGCTTTAAGCTGCGAGTTTGTGAGTTATACCACGGAGTCAGGCACTTCTGATTTAAAACTCTCTTTTTCAGAGGAGCTACAGCATCCAAAGTTGTCTTCAATGAGGATGTAAAACTACTGACGAGATACTCTATCTCACTTACAGAGTTTAGGTAGCTACTCTGCACTGTGTTGGTATATGGCATTAGGGAACATAAAGAAGGAAACATATCCTTAAACCTAGTTACAGCGCTTTCTGAAAGACTTCTAGTGTAATGAAAGTTATTCCCCACTGCTGGGTAGTCCATCAGAGTAAATGTAAATGTTATTAAGAAATGATCAGACAGAAGGGAGTTATCAGGGAATACTGTTAAGTCTTCAATTTCCATACCATAAGTCAGAACAAGATCTAAGATATGATTAAAGTGGTGGGTGGACTCATTTACATTTTGAGCAAAGCCAATTGAGTCTAATAATAGATTAAATGCAGTGTTGAGGCTGTCATTCTCAGCATCTGTGTGGATGTTAAAATCGCCCACTATAATTATCTTATCTGAGCTAAGCACTAAGTCAGACAAAAGTTCTGAAAATTCACAGAGAAACTCACAGTAACGACCAGGAGGACGATAGATAACAACAAATAAAACTGGTTTTTGGGACTTCCAATTTGGATGGACAAGACTAAGAGTCAAGCTTTCAAATGAATTAAAGCTCTGTCTGGGTTTTTGATTAATTAATAAGCTGGAATGGAAGATTGCTGCTAATCCTCCGCCTCGGCCCGTGCTACGAGCGTTCTGGCAGTTAGCGTGACTCGGGGGTGTTGACTCATTTAAACTAACATATTCATCCTGCTGTAACCAGGTTTCTGTAAGGCAGAATAAATCAATATGTTGATCAATTATTATATCATTTATTAACAGGGACTTAGAAGAGAGAGACCTAATGTTTAATAGACCACATTTAACTGTTTTAGTCTGTGGTGCAGTTGAAGGTGCTATCTTTTTTCTTTTTGAATTTTTATGCTTAAACAGATTTTTGCTGGTTATTGGTAGTCTGGGAGCAGGCACCGTCTCTACGGGGGGGAGAAGCTGCAGAGAGGTGTGTAAGACTACAACTCTGCTTCCTGGTCCCAACCCTGGATAGTCACAGTTTGGAGGATTTAAGAAAATTGGCCAGATTTCTAGAAATGAGAGCTGCTCCATCCAAAGTGGGATGGATGCCGTCTCTCCTAACAAGAGGTCAGGTTTTCCCCAGAAGCTTTGCCAATTATCTATGAAGCCCACCTCATTTTTTGGACACCACTCAGACAGCCAGCAATTCAAGGAGAACCTGCGGCTAAACATGTCACTCCCGGTCCGATTGGGGAGGGGCCCAGAGAAAACTACAGAGTCCGACATTGTTTTTGCAAAGTTACACACCGATTCAATGTTAATTTTAGTGACCTCCGATTGGCGTAACCGGGTGTCATTACTGCTGACGTGAATTACAATCTTACCAAATTTACGCTTAGCCTTAGCCAGCAGTTTCAAATTTCCTTCAATGTCGCCTGCTCTGGCCCCCGGAAGACAATTGACTATGGTTGCTGGTGTCGCTAACTTCACATTTCTCAAAACAGTCGCCAATAACCAGAGTTTGATCCTCGGCGGGTGTGTCGTCGAGTGGGGAAAAACGGTTAGAGATGTGAACGGGTTGGCGGTGTACACGGGGCTTCTGTTTAGAACTACGCTTCCTCCTCACAGTCACCCAGTCGGCCTGCTTTCCCGGCTGCTCGGGATCTGCCAGGGGGTAACTAACGGTGGCTAAGCTACCTTGGTCCGCACCGACTACAGGGGCCTGGCTAGCTGTAGAATTTTCCATGGTGCGGAGCCGAGTCTCCAATTCGCCCAGCCTGGCCTCCAAAGCTACGAATAAGCTACACTTATTACAAGTACCATTACTGCTAAAAGAGGCCGAGGAATAACTAAACATTTCACACCCAGAGCAGAAAAATGCGGGAGAGACAGGAGAAGCCGCCATGCTAAACCGGCTAAGAGCTAGTAGCTGCGCTAAGCTAGCGGATTCCTAAAAACACGCAAAGTGAATAACGTGTAAATAATTTAGAGGTGATTCAGCAGAGGGAGTGCTTTAGTTAAGGCACGTGAAGATAACACTGTGAAACAAATCGTTATCTAGGTAACTAGATCAATCTAATTGCGCAGATTAAACAGCTAACAGATACAGCAAAACACCACTGTGCTCCGGAAGAGGAAGTGATACAATACCGCAGTGAGAGCCAACCACCAGTAGAGGCTAGACTAGAAGTCTTTCAGAAAGCGCTGTAACTAGGTTTAAGGATATGATTCCTTCTTTCCTTCTTTTGGTTTTTTTCCCGGTTCTCTCCCTCAGCCCCAACCAGTCCCAGCAGAAGACTGCCCCTCCCTGAGCCTGGTTCTGCTGGAGGTTTCTTCCTGTTAAAAGGGAGTTTTTCCTTCCCACTGTTGCCAAGTGCTTGCTCACAGGGGGTCGTTTTGACCGTTGGGGTTTTTACGTAATTATTGTATGGCCTTGCCTTACAATATAAAGCGCCTTGGGGCAACTGTTTGTTGTGATTTGGCGCTATATAAATAAAATTGATTGATTGTGTGCTCCAGTGGTCTCTCCTTTCTCCAGCACCTGGCTTCCCGGTTTAAACTATCTACAAAACTTCTCAATAAATCATTATAATTTGGTACTTAGGCCTGTTTTATGCATTTTGGGTCCAACTACTGTCCCGTGGGTTTTTTTCCCCTAACAGGAGTTTCCGGCCACCAAATGGACTCAGCGGAAGCAGAGCAACTTCGCCTGGCCCTCAGATCGCAGGCACAATTACTCGGGCAACAACAGCAACTTCTGTCCGCCTTATCCAATCAACAGCAATCCCTTGAATCACAGGTATCTCAGCTATGCACCAGCACTCTCTCAGCGTTTAACAGATAGCTTAGCTTTAGCCGCCCCAGCAACAGCGCCGTCAGCTGAGCCAGCTGCTGCTAGCGTCACCACAGTCGCGTTAACACCTCAGCGTCAAGAACCTTTCCTTTGTCACTTCGACCCTTACACCGGTTCAGTAGACAAATGTGCTTCATTCCTGCTTCAATGTTCACTTGTTTTTCTCAAAGACCATCCATGTACACCACAGATAAGGATACGATAGCTTACCTGGTTGGCTTGCTTCGGGGGGAGGCCCTGGAGTGGCAACCGCATTATGGGAGCAGCAGTCACCAGTGTTAGCTTCTTTTTGCCAGTTTAAGCAGGAGTTCCAGACGGTCTTCAATCATCCGATGCGGGGGCAAGTGACCTCCCAGTGATTGTTGGCCCTCAAGCAGGAGAACCGTAGTGTGGCAGCATACTCCATTGAGTTCCGCATCTTGGCAGCTGAATCGGGCTGGAACACCGCCACGTTGTGAAGCGTTTTTGTCAATGGATTATCCGAGACGCTTAAAGATGAGCTGGCGGACCGCGATCTTCCCTCATCCCTCGATGACCTCATCTCTTTAACCATTAAAATAGATAATCGTTTAAGGGAAAGACGGTGGGAGAGAAGCCAAAGGGCGGCGCGCATGGCTTTCCCTCAGATCCCTCCGCAGGCAGATCCTGTTCCTTCTTCCTCACGTTCCACCAGGAACGCACTCCCCGCGCTCACAGCGCCCCCTGCCAAGGAACCAGTGCAGCTCGGCAGGGCTCGTTTGACACCTGAAGAGCGTCGACGGCGCTTGTCAGCCGGGGAGTGCCTGTATTGTAGTGCCCGGGGACATATTATTCGCGAATGCCCGGTTTGGCCAAAAGAGAACGATCGCCAATAGGCCCCAGGCTATTGGTGAGCCTCACTCGTTTGGTAGTGGGCAATGCTTCACGTACCCAGATCCCGGTCACACTGTTCTTTTCTAATCAGTCATTAAAACTCCAGGCCCTTTTAGATTCTGGTGCTGACGCCAATTTTTTGGATCCAGGCCCACATTCCTGTGGTTGAATTACCCTCCCCATCCAAGTTTCAGCACTTAAAGGCACTCCGCTCCCCGCGATAACTCATTAGACAGTTCCTGTGTCATTGCTAGTTTCTGGTAATCATTGTGAGTCTAATCAATTTTTTGTTTACACATCCACTCCACCGATTGTTTTAGGGCACCCCTGGTTATTATTACACAATCCGGATGTTGATTGGCCGACCGGGTCCATTTCCCGGTGGAGCGAAGCCTGTCACCTCCGTTGTGTCCATTCGTCTGTTCCACCCACCCAGAAGTCCAGGGAGTCAATCATTCCTCCCATAGACCTCTCTTTAGTTCCTAAAGAGTACCTTGACCTCCAAGAGGTCTTTAGTAAGAGCCGTGCACTATCATTGCTTCCTCACCGACCGTATGACTGCTCCATCGATTTGCTTCCGGGTGCGGAGCTTCCTTCCAGCCGCCTGTACAATCTGTTGCGCCCGGAGAGGGAAGCGATAGAGCAGTACATTCAAGACTCCCTGGCAGCAGGTCTTATTCGTCCCTCCTCCTCACCCTTAGGGGCAGGCCTCTTTTTTGTGGGGAAGAAGGACGGGACCCTCCGTCCCTGTATTGATTTCCGTGGGTTAAATGCCATAACTGTTCGTAACCGGTGTCCTTTGCCTCTGTTAAACTCCGCATTCGACTCTCTGCAGGGAGCAGCCATCTTTTCCAAACTTGATCTTAGAAATGCCTACCACCTAGTCCATATCAAGGAGGGAGATACGGACACACCCTTAGGGCATTTTGAATATCTCGTTATGCCCTTCGGTCTCACTATGCTCCCGCCGTCTTTCAAGCTTTGGTTAACGATGTCCTCCGGGACTTTCTTAATTGTTTTGTTTTTGTCTACTTAGATGACATTCTCATTTTTTCTAAGAACTTGCCTGAACACATTCAACATGTCCGTCTAGTTCTGGAACGTCTCTTAGAGAACAGTCTATTTGTCAAAGCCGAGAAATGTGCCTTCCATCAAACCTCTGTGTCCTTCCTGGGATTCATATTTGAACACAGATTAGACCAGATCCAGCCAAAGTCTCTGCTGTAGTGAAATTGCCGACTCCCTCCGATCGCAAACAACTTCAACAGTTCCTAGGATTTGCTCATTTTTACCGTCGCTTCATATGTAACTTTAGTCAAGTAGCTGCCCCTCTCCATACACTCACTTCTTCCAAGTCCAGTTTTCAGTGGTCCACTGCAGCCGAACGAGCTTTTCAGTCCCTTAAACATAGGTTTACCACTACTCCTGTCCTCATTCAACCCGATCCGGACCGCCAGTTCGTTGTGGAGGCCGATGCCTCCGACATCGGGATCAGGGCCGTTCTCTCCCAGCGGACTGAGGGCGACAATCTATTGCACCCTTGTGCTTTTTTTCTCCCGGCGGCTCTCTCCTGCTGAGTGCAACTACGATGTTGGTGACCGGGAGCTCTTGGCCGTGAAGGAGGCACTGGAGGAGTGGAGACACTGGCTGGAAGGTACGTCAATTCCATTTGTTGTTTGGACTGACCATAAAAACCTGGCTTACATTCAAAATGCTAAGAGACTCAATTCCAGACAGGCCAGGTGGTCCTTATTTTTCGGTTGATTTAACTTCACCCTCACCTACAGACCTGGCTCCAAAAATGTTAAACCCATTGCCTTGTCCCATCAGTTTGCTCCTGAGAACTATTCCCCTACACCAGACTGCATCCTTCCCAGCCACATGGTTGTAGGCGCTCTCTCCTGGGACATTGAGCAAGTCATCCAGGAGGCCCAGAGAACTCTTCCTGACCCTGGAGGGGGACCTCCTGGCCGGCTGTTTTTGCCTCCCTCAGTCAGATCTGATGTCCTACAATTCGTTCATTCCTCTAAATTCTCCTGTCATCCCGGTATTCATAGAACCATACACCTTGTTCAGCAGCATTTCTGGTGGCCAACTCTCCAAGCAGATACCTGTGAATTTGTCAACGCCTGCACCATCTGCGCCCGAAATAAGTCCTCTCACCAACAGCCATCTGGTCTTCTTCATCCGCTTCCCACACCTGGTCGACCATGGTCCCACATCTGCCTGGATTTCGTCACTGGATTACCTCCCTCAAATGGAAATACAGTTATCCTCACCATCCTGGACCGGTTTTCAAAGTCAGCACACTTCCTGGCCCTGCCCAAGTTACCCTCGGCGCTGGAGACTGCAAACCTCCTGGTCCACCATGTGTTCCAGTTGCATGGCATCCCCCTGGACATAGTGTCGGATCGAGGCCCCCAGTTTACATCTCAGGTCTGGAAGGCCTTCTGCGCGGCCTTGGGGGGCTTCAGTCAGTCTCTCGTCTGGATTCCATCCCCAGACCAACGGGCAGGTGGAGCAGGCTAACCAGGAATTGGCAGCCGCCCTTCGCTGTGTCACATCCTCCCACCCATCTTCCTGGAGTACTCACCTGCCATGGGTTGAGTATGCACATAATTCCCAGGTGAGCTCAGCCACCGGCCTGACGCCGTTTGAGTGTTCTTTGGGTTATCAACCTCCTCTATTCCCTGCTCAGGAATTAAACCTCTCAGTGCCTTCAGTCCAGGTCCATCTGCGGCGTTGTCTGGCAGACCGCCCGCTCCGCCCTTCTCCGGACGAGGGAGAAGACTATTCACCATGCAGACCAGCATCGTGCCCCGGCCCCCCACTACCGGCCTGGCCAGAAGGTCTGGTTATCTGCCAAGGATGTGCATCTTAAGGCAACTACCAAGAAGCTGGCTCCTCAATTCCTGGGTCCGTTTATTATCGAGAACATTGTCAACCCTGCAGCCGTTAGCTCAAATTGCCTCGGACCCTCAGGATCCATCAAATGGATGGATGTCTTCCACGTGTCTCATATTAAACCGGTCTGTTCCAGCACCTTGTGTCCAGCTGCCGTTCCTCCTCCTGCCACCCGGATGGTGGATGGCCATCCTGCCTGGATGGTGAGCCGTATTCTCGACGTTCATCGCCGGGGCTTCCAGTATCTGGTGGACTGGGAGGGGTATGGCCCAGAGGAGCGTTCCTGGGTCTCACAGGGCCTTATTTTGGACCCTTCCCTCATCTCTGAATTCTATCGGGCTCGTCCGGGTCGGCCTGATAGGTCGCCTGGAGGCTCCCGTTGAAGGGGGGGGGGGGGGGGGGGGGGGCTGCTGTTTGCTGCTGGATCTGCCTCACTACCCCTCCCTTCCTGTCTCTGCTGGAGCCACCTGTGGTACTGATTGGATCCACCTGTACAAATACTGCTTCTCTTCACACTCTCAGACGCTGGAAACTACAGTTGTCTCCAGGTTTCCTCGGCCTCGTCTCTGCAGCATTTTTTTGTCCTGGTTTCTACGCTGTGAACTAACTCAGTGTTTCTTGTGTTCCCAGTGCTCCTGGTTCTGTTGCCACCTGGTCCTGTTCTGAGCTGGTTCTGGATGAACTGTGTTGGGGTGTGACGTTCGTGCCTCCTGTGTGCTCCAGCGGTCTCTCCTTTCTCCAGCGCCTGGCTTCCAGGTTTAAACTATCTACAATACTTCTCAATAAATCATTATATTTTGGTACTTAGGCCTGTTTTCTGCATTTTGGGTCCAACTACTGTCCCGTGGGTTTTTTCCCTAACAATAACGGCTAAAATAGATCCTTGTCATTTAATAGTTTATTAATTTATAAACAAGAAAAAGGGACTCTGGTCCTTTGACATCAACAATCCAACACAAACTTTAAATAGGAGTACAAAACTGTTCTCAGTCAACTTGCAAAAACAGTTGGTTCAAAAATAATTGTGATGAGTCTGTGATACTCCCCCCTCCCAAAAAAAAGACTGTACTTCCTCAGTCCAGCAAAAGATCGTGTCAGAAATTAGTCCAGATTTTCATCCTAACAGCTCTTCATGCCTTCAGATGGCTTATGGCGTAGTGGATTTGTGTGTGTTTGTTTTAAAATAATTGGCACCGTCAATTAGCTTGTTCAAATCGTCCATCAGCAAAACAAACTCTGCCATATTTAGCTATACACTGCCCCCACTAGTGTGTGCGTGGGCAGTGTTCACAGTGTGCAATGGTACAAAACGTATGGAACAAAATTTGCACAGTAAATGGAACGAATAATCCATGTCACGTGACATACAAAGCATCAATCAGATGACAAGGATCCACTCAGCCGTTAAATAATTCATCAAAATACGGGGGACATATCAGAGCACCACAACAGCACGTCTGAGTCTGACATGCTGCTTCTGAGCGCTAGTAGTGATTCACCAATTATCGCCTTGTTTCTGCTTAAAACGGCTTTGTTTCTGTATAAAACTGATTTTAGAATGATTTAAGAGGTTTTATTTTATCATCTGATGGTTAATAATCACATTATTCCCTTTGATCGCTTTGGGTGGGGAGCGTCAGTCTTAAATACATGCGCAGTGAAGGCAGGGCGGACCAATTTTTAGGGGGGACCATTCAGTCGGCACCAGTTTCATAAAGCAATCTAATCTTTTAGTCAACTAAGGTTAGTCGCCCACCATTAGCTGTCTAATCTCTGTTTTGGCTAAACTGGTAGATTAGTCATTTTATGATAGTCTACGATTTTCACTCGCATAGTAGCCTCACGAGTACCGCTGCCAAGAAACGCCTCCAATGCGAGAGAGTTTTGTTTACTTCCAGAATATCATCTGCTACAACCATGGCCGAGGCGGGCGGAAGCAGTATCACTGTTGAACCTTGGCGTCCGTAAACATCTCCAGTGGATTATTCCAGTCCCGAACACCCGCTCCCACCGCAAGGCTCTCCTTCCTTTCTGGTCCTTCAAGTGGTGGTACATGATAGCCGGCATTTTTGTGGTACGATGCTGACGTTTTGTTGACTAAAATAAGATTAACCTCCTCTGTACCAGGCTAAACACTTCAGTCGGCTAACGTGAAACTTTAGCCAACTAAGCGCTTTGTGCAACGACTAACGTCAAAAGATTAATCGACTAAGTTTAGTTGACTAAACAAGATTAGACTGCTTTTTGAAACCGGGCCCTGATGTGAAACTGTGAACTGGACCCTTACCAAAAAGTAGTATATGCAAGTATGTTTCAAGTATACTTCTAGTTTACTTTTCTATACTTATCAGTACTATTTTTTGGTAAGGGGAGACAGTGTCTCTGCAAACTGCTTTATGCAAAAACACCATTATCATGAGCAACATCTGGATGTGTTTACTTTGAGACCCAGGCAACCAATGCCTCAGTCTTGAAGATCATCTGATCAGTGTTGCTGTTCTGGACTCTCTCTCTGTTAACAAGACAGCGGATCCCCAGGCTGTGAGGATCTGCAGGAGGAAAAAATATTTAAACAATCCTGTTTGTTGACAGTTTGTGGTGCTCAGACTACATTTTTTCTTTTCAGATAATTGCAGCTTGTTCACATGGTGACTGCATGATTCACATTCCTCTGTCACCCTCCCTGTAGTGTTGCTCTCTGTTTCACCTGTCACAGCTGCAGTTGTTACTAAGGCGGGACCAAGAGGACAGAAGCTGTCAAATGTTTTTCCCAGCAGCCACTGCTTCCCATTGCGGTTCAACTGCCAGTCACGCGCACTGACGTCATTGGCCACAGTAAATCCTGCCACGTAGGAGAGAGCATCTTCCTCCTGAACAACGTGAAGTGACAGTCTGATACAATACTGCAGAAGCTCCCCTCACGTGTGTGTGATGTGATGGTACCTTGATGTGTTTTCCCCGTCGTCCAATCACGAAGGCCAGCTCAACCTCCCAGTCCACCTCCTTTAAACACATAAAATCACAATAAGGCATCAGATAGATCTCAGCAACACCTACAGATGACACAAATATAGAAATCAAATCTGTATTTGACTGAAAACTGTAAGCCTGCCAGTGGGTTTGAATGTTTTTACTCATTTATGATAAATTTAACGTGAATTTTCCAGAATAACTGAAACGGATTTTGACTTTTTGTTTCAGGCTATTTACAATGTTCTAAAGTAAACTTGATACTCCCTGGGCCTCATGCAAGAATATTTGAGTAAAATTATGTCAAATGTCTTAGTTTTTCCTCTTGTACAATTGTGCCACAGCATATTCAGCAAACGCGATGAATTCTGCTTGTTTGTAAATAAGCGCACAGTCAAGAATGAAGTACTGTAAATAATGCCCCCAAAAATACCAAATAAGGCTAATTCTAATCCAAATACATTTTTTCCACATATCTGATTAGTTAATCATGTGAGATTTCAGACTATAAAAAATATCGTGTGGATGGGGGAAAAAAATTAAAAGTTTCACATTTGATGGTGCTGCCAGCTGAGACAGACAGAAACTAGTGCAGCGACAACAATGTCAATGTGTGGATTTAATGGATTTAACTCAATGCAGCTGACGAGATGGAGAAATCTGTGGGTCTGCTCACAGAATTTCCAGTTTGGCATGAACGCGCTGTTGATACGGTAAGCTTTGATGAGCCAACCACACTCTATCACAACAATTCGCCGACCGAATTACTTACAGAAAAATAAACCACGCAAACAATGGAATTGGATTAGAATGGGAATAACTGTTGTGTGTGATGATTTGTGGACGTTTATGCTCGATTTTACGGTCGCAAATTGAGTTTTACAGGCTACACGTTAGGGTTATTCCCTAAGTGCCCCACCCGTATATTACCAGAGGTGTCCACTAGGGGTTCCGGTTCTTACTAACGATTCACATTCAATTCAAAATGTTCAACAATTGATTTTTAAAATAACATTGTCTCTGTTTTTGCTTGTTTCTCATCACTGCAGTAAACCCAGTCTCTAACATTTCAGGGAGTCGCTGCATTTGTTCCCGTCTCCTTTCTGCAGAAGGCAGAGTCAGCCTGCTCTGTCTGTGAGGGGCACTAGAGAGGACGGTGTACAACAGCTGCATCACTCCATCCAGAAAGTTTAGGAAAATAAATAGAATTTGTTGCCTTACTTTTTTAATCCCAAATTAGGAACCGAAAAGCTAAATTGTACAGATCCACATTTGTGTTGAATCACTGTTCACGTATGAGACCAGACCAAGCTGCAGCTGCATTTAAGACAACACCAACTTATTACAGATCTGACATCATATATGAATTGCTGTAAAATTTCAGATGGGATGTTCGCTGAATAGTCACTCAGTTGGGACCACCCTGGACCAATGAGCCTGTCACTCACCTACCAACCACAAAAAAAAAAAAAAAAATGAAGCTGCCAGATTACAATTTGTACAAATTTCCAATATAGATGATTGATAATTATATTGATAAACACACCATGCTTTATGTATTTTTTACTAAAAGAATTGTGAATAATTTGATTGGTTCATGAAATGATCTGAGTAAAACGGAAACATAAAACGAAAATAATAGGTGCAGAGTTTGTTTACTGGACCTAGCTGTGAAAGAATGAGAAGTGAAAAAAATCTAAGCTAAACTAAAAGATTTATATACGGCATTTCTTTAATGAACGATCATGGAGACTTCACTCTTAGAAGAGAGTGAGAAAAACTGGTGAATTTCACTTGCAGATATCTCACGTTGGGTACGAGTTGTTTGTCCTGCTGGTAACAATAATAAATACTTTATAGAATTTTTAGCCTATACATACATTTGGTGCATAAAGGACGTTTTTAAGTTTTTAAAATCCTAATCAGTAGCCCAATATGCTCTTTCCATCTAAAACTATGTTACAATTGCATATTCAATAGTTTAATTTTTTAAATATCCAGGGAGAGAAACCCTCGATTAAATAGGATTTTACACTTCTGGCCTAAAAAAAGTGCCCCCCCTCAGAGCAATGCAAGGCCACTGCAAATCTGTGACTCGCCCCAGGAGAATAGCAACGCTGCTCATGATTATAATCTGTACACAGTGATGCTTCATGACAAGCTGTTATTTACGCAAAAAAAAAATCAAAAACTTAAAATTGACAAAATACTGATGGCAGTATGGCACAACACGTAGTAGGATGAGTCAAAAATAAAAATGTACTACAGAGAAAATTCATCCAATGTAAATGACGAGCTATAATCCAATTAAAAAACGTAATGAAAAAAGTTTATACTGTCTCACAGTGTTAAGGTGGCAGACAGAGCGCTCTGCTGCTTACAAATTAAAGCTACTGTATTCAAGTTTTTGAACACAGGATCTATGAATCTGTGAATTCACCTGGAGGAGTCTGTGTCAAGAGTTTGATTTACTGTAAACTCTTGGCACTCTTTCTAGAATCAGTTGGAGACCACTGCTTTAGAAAAGGTGATCTATATCCCATGCAGATCTAGTGGGTTTTCTTTTAGTGTCATCACAAAGTGGACTGACCAGAGGATAAATTACTGTTAAATCTGTGTGATCTTTGGATAATACTGGGAACTGTCAGGGAATCTGCTCCATGACCACAGTGACAAGCGTGCAAATGTTGCCTTTGTCAGTAACTGTAGTGCTGATCAGTGCCGTTGTTCTGCACACGTGCATCATGCACTGCGCATAGGGCACCAAACTGCCTGGGGACACCAAAAAAAAATCAAGCTTCTGGATCGGCATAATCAGAAATGGATAAAAACGTGCGCCTGTCTCCGTTATCTCCTGTGAATGAAATAGAGAAGCAGTAGAGGGTTTTTTTGTTTGTTTTGTTGTTGTTGAATCTGGACTCGATCTGTCAGTGCGATTGTGGTAAACACGTCTCCCAGTGCGCCTGTTTAACTTTTATTCTTCACAAAGTGGTGATCTCTGCACCTCTTCTACCTCAGACTTCTTTCACTCTCTCTCTCCCTCTCTCTCTCTTTTTGCACAAACCGAAGAGACTTGCATGTTTTTCCCTGCATTAAGGGAAACTGCTTAAACTTTTGACATTTAAGAAAAATAAATAAGAGGATCGGATTGCATTTTCCCTTTCCCTTTCAAACATTTTGGAGGTGATGTCATTGCGCTGTGTTTTGGCTGGTATTATGTTGGGAGGGCGCACGGAGAACTGCAGCAGTCAGGTGGTAACCAGCGGCTGAGGATCGTGGGGAAGTGCGACTGTCATTTCCTCGCAGGGTCGAGGAAATGACCCTGCGAGGTCAAAAATTATTTGCGCCGTTTTCAAAACACTGATAAATTATTATTAAAATAATAACTCAGTATTAATTTGAGTATTGAGACATTGTTTTGGAAATAACAAATTCTGAATTATTGTTCATTCCGAGGGGGCACCACAAAGCATTTGTGTTTAGGGCACCCAAATGGCTAGCACTGGCCCTGGTGCTGATGATGTAATCCACAAAATGCTTCACTTGTCAGTGCGTGTGAGACTTTGTTTCCGCATTTTGATTTGTTTTTTAATTCAGTGCAGAACCCGACTAGGCTGCAACACTCCAAATTTTCTGGAACTCCTACACTGACATACACGTATAATAAGAACAAAACTCCCTCCTATATTTACGCATTAGTGCAGGAGTGATGGCGGCCAGAAAGAGTCGCATATGGTAGGGAGAGAGTGGGAGGAGCCAAACACAGCAGAGCAAGCTGCTACACAGGCTCTCTCACCTTGCTGTCTGACGGGAGAGTGATGTCATCATACGGCCCTGTGATGGCACTGGGGAACTTGCTGAAAATGATGGGTTCTTTCGGGATTGGGGCGTTCTGCTCCAAGCAGTGGTCGCGGTAGTTCAGCCCCACACATACCACCTTGTCTGGAGACAACACCGGAGACAGCAACCTGATGTCCGACTGCTGCACCACACACTGACCAGACGACAAGGCTCTGAGGAGGAACACTGAAATTCACCATTTGTAAAGAACGATGATGGTATAGAATATGACGACGATGATGGAAATTAAAGAAGTTGATCAAAAATGCATTTATTGTATAAACAGTGATGAGGTTTGGAAAAACAAAACTTTCTGTTGTAGATATTTGTGGGAGATGCACTTTGACCGTGTGATTTTTTTTTTTTTTTTTTTTAAATCTGCATGCTCTGTGGTGCATTCTGGTGCACTTTGGCAGCAAATGTTTGTGAACATGTTCAGTTCAAAATCAGTGAAAAAATAAAACCCTCAGAGAAATAGGGCCAAATGTTTGATCAATTCTGAGTATTTGTACCTCTCATAGATGCACATACAACAACGGACTGAGTATGCAGGTGTTGTCATTCTGTAGCTCAAATATATTAATCTCAAGGAAATACGGTTATAACTTTACTGAATTTTTTTGCCATCGCTTATTGTCTTTTACAACACAATGGTACATCTGTGACGGATATGAATACAAGGATTTGACCATATTCTTTGTGAGATGTGTATAAACAAGAACAGCAGAATGAGAACATCTGTGTGTCAGTTACTCTCTTTCACAACAATTTACAGGATGTCTTCAGAAAGTAAACACTTATTAACCTTACATATCTTTAATCATTACAGAAAATGACTTCATTATATAACTTATTTCATCATGCTCATTTGTAATGTCTTTATGGCAGGTAAAGTCAGTGCAGCACATCATATCTGACGGCTCTTGGTGCGATTTAATTTTGGCTGAACAAAAACCAACTCCAGCAGCACAGGGAGGTTCCTCTATAGAGGGTTTTATGTAAGAGTTCAATCAAAAACCACTGAGACGGTAAACTACCAGTGCGAGCTGCAGAACAGCCACATGAACCAGCAGGAGTCCACTGATGTGTTCAGTGATTTTGGTGACACCACACCTGAGTTTATTGAATATTTTTCTGATGTCTTGTTTTTGCACTTTGTAGATGGTCCCTAAGCTTCCGTGTCTCCGCTGTCTACTCATTTAGGCAAATATTTTTCCAGCTCAGAGGATGACTCATATGGATAAAAATAAGGTTATAGATCGTTGTCTATCTTCCTGAGGTTAGAAACTAGTGTTTGTTTTTCTACGTTTCTCTTAAGATTATTGAGCCGTTTACCACAGGAAGAGGTTTCTCTCCTCCCTGAGTTTGATGCCTTTGTTACCGTTTGACAGGTGGACTGTCCCAGTCAAACACCTCACCTGACACTGTCCCTGGAGCGGGACACACCCAGCGAGGTCAGGCGCTTGACACCAGAAGCGAGATCTCGCTGGGTGTTGTGATCCCCACCCCCACGCCAAAAATAAAACAATTAAAAAAAAAAATCATTTTTTGCAGTGATAGGGTTTGCAATCAAGATCAAGAGTTTTGGGGATTAACACCTACTCTGGAAAAAACAGGACAAACAGTGTTGTAAAAGACAATAAGCAGGGAATTAAAGAGCAAACTTCACTTTCCCCCACAATGACATGAACAGGAAGTGATCATGGCTCACGGCAATTCCCACTGTAAATAACAGATAAACAACCTGAGCTTCTCACATGTTTACATAAAACAAACACAGTAATAACATCTATAAACCGAGATAATATATTCACAAACGTTTTAAGCACAATATACAAAGGGTTTTTACCTTGCGATGTTAATGCTGTTGTTCATGTGCAGTGATTAAATTGGAGCCTTATCAGTGTTTTTCAGGGTGATTCTTAGACTACGGGCACTTATTATGTCCTTTGATCATATTGTATGAAAAACAAAAATGGGGAAATTTCACATTTTTATAGTTATCTTTACAATGAAAGTGTTTTAAGAAATTTGTTCTAGTACTCTATGATGACTTTTTCACCTTTTTTTCAGCATCATTATATGCAAATATTGCCTTTTGTGCTTGTCCCACATCCAGACTTTTGCTCTTCAATGATAAAAATGAATGGTAAAAAAACGTTTTTTCTAATGTTTTAAAATATCTCTGAATAAAATATCAGTGAAATAATCAAAACATAATTGGGGTATTCAATGTCATACAACTGTTGTGATTTTCTTAAACAAAATGTAGTTGTCCCACACTATTGCCGTAATTTCCACCACAACACTGTAATGTCCCTTTAAACAGTTTCTGTGAAAGATTGTTTGGGTAGTTTCTATGGAGATAAACAGTGACATCAGAGCACATGTATATAGCGCCAAATCACAACAAACAGTTGCCCCAAGGCGCTTTATATTGTAAGGCAATGGTGTGGTGGAAATTACATTTACAAGGCCAATAGTGCCCGTAGTTAAAGAATCGCCCTTCAATGCCACTGTCAAAGTTATTGACATCTCGCAGAGTGGTGAACTCTGAAATTTTGAGATTTGAAACCTCGATAGGGCGAATTGTGTATCTGAAGTGAAGCAGTGTGTTGATAAAACACTGATCCTCGCAGACTGAGGAAGGGCACACTTTTTTGGTAATTCAAATTTAACTGACTAAAAAAACCCTGCCTTTCAGGGGTAGACAAATCCACTGGTATCGAGGTCACAGACCAGTAATTTTTGGCCTATGTCTAGTAGATCATTTCCCCTGCTAGACTGATGAAGCTTGACTCTTAGTCTTGTCCATCCAAATTGGAAGTCCCAAAAACCAGTTTTATTTGTTATTATCTATCGTCCACCTGGTCGTTACTGTGAGTTTCTCTGTGAATTTTCAGACCTTTTGTCTGACTTAGTGCTTAGCTCAGATAAGATAATTATAGTGGGCAATTTTAACATCCACACAGATGCTGAGAATGACAGCCTCAACACTGCATTTAATCTATTATTAGACTCTATTGGCTTTGCTCAAAAAGTAAATGAGTCCACCCACCACTTTAATCATATCTTAGATCTTGTTCTGACTTATGGTATGGAAATAGAAGAATTAACAGTATTCCCTGAAAACTCCCTTCTGTCTGATCATTTCTTAATAACATTTACATTTACTCTGATGGACTACCCAGCAGTGGGGAATAAGTTTCATTACACTAGAAGTCTTTCAGAAAGCGCTGTAACTAGGTTTAAGGATATGATTCCTTCTTTATGTTCTCTAATGCCATATACCAACACAGTGCAGAGTAGCTACCTAAACTCTGTAAGTGAGATAGAGTATCTCGTCAATAGTTTTACATCCTCATTGAAGACAACTTTGGATGCTGTAGCTCCTCTGAAAAAGAGAGCTTTAAATCAGAAGTGCCTGACTCCGTGGTATAACTCACAAACTCGTAGCTTAAAGCAGATAACCCGTAAGCTGGAGAGGAAATGGCGTCTCACTAATTTAGAAGATCTTCACTTAGCCTGGAAAAAGAGTCTGTTGCTCTATAAAAAAAGCCCTCCGTAAAGCTAGGACATCTTTCTACTCATCACTAATTGAAGAAAATAAGAACAACCCCAGGTTTCTTTTCAGCACTGTAGCCAGGCTGACAAAGAGTCAGAGCTCTATTGAGCTGAGTATTCCATTAACTTTAACTAGTAATGACTTCATGACTTTCTTTGCTAACAAAATTTTAACTATTAGAGAAAAAAATTACTCATAACCATCCCAAAGACGTATCGTTATCTTTGGCTGCTTTCAGTGATGCCGGTTTTTGGTTAGACTCTTTCTCTCCGATTGTTCTGTCTGAGTTATTTTCATTAGTTACTTCATCCAAACCATCAACATGTTTATTAGACCCCATTCCTACCAGGCTGCTCAAGGAAGCCCTACCATTATTTAATGCTTCGATCTTAAATATGATCAATCTATCTTTGTTAGTTGGCTATGTACCACAGGCTTTTAAGGTGGCAGTAATTAAACCATTACTTAAAAAGCCATCACTTGACCCAGCTATCTTAGCTAATTATAGGCCAATCTCCAACCTTCCTTTTCTCTCAAAAATTCTTGAAAGGGTAGTTGTAAAACAGCTAACTGATCATCTGCAGAGGAATGGTCTATTTGAAGAGTTTCAGTCAGGTTTTAGAATTCATCATAGTACAGAAACAGCATTAGTGAAGGTTACAAATGATCTTCTTATGGCCTCAGACAGTGGACTCATCTCTGTGCTTGTTCTGTTAGACCTCAGTGCTGCTTTTGATACTGTTGACCATAAAATTTTATTACAGAGATTAGAGCATGCCATAGGTATTAAAGGCACTGCGTTGCGGTGGTTTGAATCATATTTGTCTAATAGATTACAATTTGTTCATGTAAATGGGGAATCTCCTTCACAGACTAAAGTTAATTATGGAGTTCCACAAGGTTCTGTGCTAGGACCAATTTTATTCACTTTATACATGCTTCCCTTAGGCAGCATTATTAGACGGTATTGCTTAAATTTTCATTGTTACGCAGATGATACCCAGCTTTATCTATCCATGAACCCAGAGGACACACACCAATTAGCTAAACTGCAGGATTGTCTTACAGACATAAAGACATGGATGACCTCTAATTTCCTGCTTTTAAACTCAGATAAAACTGAAGTTATTGTACTTGGCCCCACAAATCTTAGAAACATGGTGTCTAACCAGATCCTTACTCTGGATGGCATTACCCTGAGCTCTAGTAATATTGTGAGAAATCTTGGAGTCATTTTTGATCAGGATATGTCATTCAAAGCGCATATTAAAGAAATATGTAGGACTGCTTTTTTGCATTTACGCAATATCTCTAAAATCAGAAAGGTCTTGTCTCAGAGTGATGCTGAAAAACGAATTCATGCATTTATTTCCTCTAGGCTGGACTATTGTAATTCATTATTATCAGGTTGTCCTAAAAGTTCCCTAAAAAGCCTTCAGTTAATTCAAAATGCTGCAGCTAGAGTACTGACGGGGACTAGAAGGAGAGAGCATATCTCACCCATATTGGCCTCTCTTCATTGGCTTCCTGTTAATTCTAGAATAGAATTTAAAATTCTTCTTCTTACTTATAAGGTTTTGAATAATCAGGTCCCATCTTATCTTAGGGACCTCGTAGTACCATATCACCCCAATAGAGCGCTTCGCTCTCAGACTGCAGGCTTACTTGTAGTTCCTAGGGTTTGTAAGAGTAGAATGGGAGGCAGAGCCTTCAGCTTTCAGGCTCCTCTCCTGTGGAACCAGCTCCCAATTCAGATCAGGGAGACAGACACCCTCTCTACTTTTAAGATTAGGCTTAAAACTTTCCTTTTTGCTAAAGCTTATAGTTAGGGCTGGATCAGGTGACCCTGAACCATCCCTTAGTTATGCTGCTATAGACGTAGACTGCTGGGGGGTTCCCATGATGCATTGTTTCTTTCTCTTTTTGCTCTGTATGCACCACTCTGCATTTAATCATTAGTGATCGATCTCTGCTCCCCTCCACAGCATGTCTTTTTCCTGGTTCTCTCCCTCAGCCCCAACCAGTCCCAGCAGAAGACTGCCCCTCCCTGAGCCTGGTTCTGCTGGAGGTTTCTTCCTGTTAAAAGGGAGTTTTTCCTTCCCACTGTAGCCAAGTGCTTGCTCACAGGGGGTCGTTTTGACCGTTGGGGTTTTACATAATTATTGTATGGCCTTACCTTACAATATAAAGCGCCTTGGGGCAACTGTTTGTTGTGATTTGGCGCTATATAAAAAAATTGATTGATTGATTGATGTCTAGTTAAAAATCTTGTCAGTCTTGTGATTAAAAGTGTTCACAAGTCCAATGTTGTTGTTTTTTTTGTTTTTTTGTTTTTCTTTCAAACTTGCGCCTTAAATAGCTGAGCCATCTGGAGATTACTGAGGAGGAGGAAAAAAACAGGATGAATTCCATCATCACATTAAAATGAACACTGTGCAAACAAACCAAAAGCACCGTATCCACTGTGGGTCAATGTGTCACGCAGCGCATGGCGCTGCAGAGCTGGACAGGCTGTTGTATCCATAATAGACCTTACAGTACGGATAATATTCCTCCCCATGGGCAACATAAATAATGTGAAATATTGTGCCCATCAGATCTGCGACACCACAGCAGCTGGCGGGCAGTTTGCACGCTGTCGCACCTCACGTCAGAGGCTCAGAGCTGAACAGATCTCACCACTGTAATAAACAAATTATTGCTTGATCACATTTAATTCTGTCGGACATAGGACGTGGAACTGTGTCGCCATGACAACATATGAAACATGAATCTCGCGTCCAGGAGCATTCTGCAGCGCAATGCGCCAGGAGCCAAGACCACACAGCCTATGGTAGAATAATGGAAATGAGGATAAACATAAATCCCATCGGATAATCCAACCAGATGTAGAGTTGCGTTGTGGGGGGAGAAAGTAAGTTTGCTGCCACGAATATAGTGGGAAAGCTCACTGCAAACTTTAAGTAAAGGTGTCCTTTGACTGCCAGCTGAGCACATGCGTGCATGTGCGCGCACACGCAGCATCTTATTATGAAAACACACACACACTGAGCGGTCATTTCCTCATGTCAGCACTTTTACGCACACATACACATGAGGTCAGTGAGCCTGGGGAAAAGAGGACGAGCGAAAGAGTGATTGAATGGGAGTGGGTGACCACAGGGATGGACATATATGGTGAGTCCAGTGCATGGGTGATTCTTTAACTACGGGCACTATTGGCCTTGTAAATGTAATTTCCACCACACCACTGCCTTACAATATAAAGCGCCTTGGGGCAACTGTTTGTTGTGATTTGGCGCTATATACATGTCCTCTGATGTCACTGTTTATCTCCATAGAAACTACCCAAACAATCTTTCATACAAACTGTTTAAAGGGACATTACAGTGTTGTGGAAATTACGGCAATAGTGTGGGACAACTACATTTTGTTTAAAAAAAAAATCACAACAGTTGTATGACATTGAATACCCCAATTATGTTTTGATTATTTTGCTGATATTTTATTCAGAGATATTTTAAAACATTAGAAAAAACGTTTTTTACCATTCATTTTTATCATTGAAGATCAAAAGTCTGGGTGTGGGACAAGCACAAAATGGCAATATTTGCATATAATGATGCTGAAAAAAGGTGGAAAAAGTCATCATAGACTACTAGAACAAATTTCTTAAAACACTTTCATTGTAAAGATAACTATAAAAGTGTGAAATTTCCCCTTTTTTCTGTTTTTCATACAATATGATCAAAGGACATAATAAGTGCCCGTAGTCTAAGAATCACCCACACGTTGGTTGTTCTTTGATGTCCAGTACAGGTCCTATGCAAAGGGAGGAGTACAGCGCTCCGGTCTGTGTTTGCCATCCAGAAATTTGGAGATCGGATAGTCTGCAGCACCTTTTATGGCCATCTGACACCAGTCTGTGTCGTCTACATACGCTCTGGATGTGATCTGACAGGTGTGGACAAGGCAGGTCTGTCTACGCTCCAACACTGCAGACCACGCCTCTTTTCCTCCCAACCGCGTCGGGTTATGGCAATATTTGCCGTATCGGGTGTGCTTCCAGCACATTCTTGCTATGTGTGACAGGGGCTCCATTTTCAAAAAAAAAAAAAAAATGGAGAGTCAAATATGCCTGCCTACGTTCTATTATGCTATAGATTTACAAATACAATATCGATTGAATACATGCGCCTGATGTGATGATTAATGCTACACTGAGGCTCGCCGTCGGAGGCTCTGAGCTTCCAAATACCTGGGGCCACTACCAGTTACAAAATTAGTGCTACTGGTCCTGACCAGTAGGCGCAAAAAATATTTCTCTAACCCTGCTTTATTGGATTTGGTGAGAGTTTTTATCTGTTTGTCAAAAGGACGCACAGCGGATTTATCAATGAGGCTTTAGGGGAAATGTATGCAGAAAACCTGCATTCCACAGAATCACATCACTGAAGTGCCGCACGAGGCTGTTTTTGGCCAACTGTGTTCACGACTGAACAAAATGCTCGCGCCACTGCTTTAACCTCCACTCACACCACCGCGAATGCCTCGAAATTACTGTAGTTATCACTTTAGAAACAAGTCGCCATGGCACAAATAACTCTTATGGCAATTATAAACTGGGGGGTGGGGGGGTGCACGGATCAGCTATAATCTGTTACACCGCTGTCGTAAACTGAGAACTGTTCTCTATTTTCCAGAAAAATACCTTGACCTGCCAATAAAATAACTAAATAAAGGAATTCCAGAAATTACTGGAAAACTTTAATCTCTGAAAAAGTGATGCATTAGAAAGAAGTATTTCAAGAAGAGGAAGTTAATGAAATTATGTTTATGAATGAACAACATTATTCAGTCAAATGGATTGATGATTTCAGGTCACTAAAATAAAGTTTTGTTTTTTTAAAACATGACCAATGATGTTCAACACATGACATCAATCTTCTACCCTCATCTTCCAGAAGATGATATTCACTGTGGGGAAAAAAGGATGTTTAGAGGGTTAATGGCCATAAGGAAATGATGATGAGTGTAATCCTGAGGCAAATGAGAGCTGCAGAGAAACAGACACTGGCAGATGATGGACTGATGGGTGATGTGGCTTTGATACCTCTGCGCACATTCCAGGCCCTTGTCTCCAAGCTCCAGAAGGCCTCTCATTGTAGAGGGCATGGAGGGGTCAAACGCTGTCAGATCCACCACGCCAAGCCCATCGCTGTGCTCCACTCCCACTCTGACTGATCCTTCGTCGCCATGACAATGAAACTGCACCAGGCGCATCACTGCACTACACAGACCTCGCCAGGCCGGTTTTGGCAGCTGTCGATAAGACAAACTCCTGACGACTTGCAAGGAGTGAAGAAGAACTCTCATCTGTCTCAGGACAAAAGAAGCAAAAATAAACATAATACATTTGTGACTGCTGTCGTCATTTTATAACCAGGCTGATTAGCAACAAGTATTTAACAGAATGTGTGTGTTTATTATTATTCATGTTTTCAGTCCTTTTGTTTCAATTGCAATTTTGTAACTTTAAGAACATCTGAAGAGGTATGTAATTTGTCCAAGTGTGTGATTCATGGGTTTTGTTTCCCTTTGGAATTTACAAAATCATAAAACAAAAAGTGCAGATTACATTGTTGAAACTTTTCAGTACTAGGGAGGCTGGATATATTTATTTTCAAATGACACGAGAAAGTCACAGCAGCACATGAAATCAATTGCGTCAAAACTGACATACCAGTGCAAACCACAACGTGGAGCAAACAAACTATCATGCAGTCATTGTTTAATGGTTAATTTTCAAGTTGCGCTAGCATCTTGAAACTGAGACTTCTGGTTAGGGAGCCGCTCGCTCGCGAGTCAGGCATCATTAGAAACAACAGCTCAGCTGTCAGATTTCCAGGGAGTGAAGTGGCCACTGGAGGCAAATTCCACAACGTACGGTACATTATTTTGTTGTTGTTAACCTACAAGGAAGGAGAATTAGTGCTGCAGTGGTGTGAATGTTGATGTAAAGCCGCAGTCACACTGCACTAAAGAAAAACACAGAAGCTAAAACAACAAAAGAAATCTGGACTTGGGTTGACTTTCGTAGAAATCTTTTAACCATTGCCCAGCTTTGTTCCTGCAGCTGGCGCTTTGTCAGAATTTTCAAACTGTTGAAAAATGTGAACGAATCCCGACGACAACCTCAATTCATCTGTATTCCGTTTTGCTTTCTGTCTTGACAGTTCCTCGTCGTTTGCGTAGTTCCCGTACCGTCAGCATTCTGTTGTAGTCCAACTTCGTCCAACCTCCCAAGTCTGACTTCTTGCACGAACATTGACAATATCTGAACGGATCAGTAACTAAAGATCCGATGAGCTGAACCTGACTTGTCCATGTGTGGGACGAAAAGCAATGTTGTCATACATAAAGAAAAGCGGCAAACCACATCTTCCTTACCAGAAAGAGTTGTGATGTCATCTCGTTTGTGCGTAGGCAATGCTCTAGCAGCAACTTGAAAATCATCCATTGCTTTTAAAATAGTCTTAATGCTTTAAAAATTAACACATTTTTACAACTTTAAAAAGAAATAAGGTTCAACTTGTTTGCCAAATTCTTGTTACTTTTCTTACTTTTGAAATTTTGTATGTGGAATTTGGTTATTAAAAGAAAACTGATAATTGTGAACTAGTTTGTGTTACTTTGTAGGAGACTAATCAGTATTTCCAAAATGCCATTCTGCCATGAACCTACGGTCCAAACATTTATGCTGTCATGTATTAGATTAGAATCTAAAGCTGTACAGATCTGAACTGAAAAACAATGTCGGGTTCAACTAAGAGGCAGTCCTATGTTGCTAGGAGAATGGATGTTTTGAATTTTTTTTATATTTTTTTCCTTTTCCTGAAAGTAATTGCTCAATATTATTTTTCTTCTTGTTAACAGGAAGTATTGCAGGCTGCATGATTCAGTTTGTAAATGAAGGATCACTCATACTTCATGAACAAGTAATTCTGAATTTTGAAAATTCTTACTTTTAAAATCAAGACATGGAATTTTATGATATACTTCAACTGGTGATTATTTAAATGTCACAGCATTCTCATGTTTACAGCATCATGTCTGAAGTTGCCAAAATCTCACCACACAATCAGACATCTCACAATGTCTTAATGGCAAAACAGGGGGACAAACAAATAAGTTTTCATGCCTAATGTATACCGTCAGTCTTGAGTTGCAACCCCCTTTTTCTTCATGGCATAGAGCTGACAAGGTGCTGGAAATGTTCCTCAGAGGTTTTGGTCAATATGGTCTTGATATTGTCACACAGTTGCCACACAATAAGACCGCCAGCAGCAGTCTGAATTGTTGCCTTCGTGCTGTTTATGGGTGATTCTTAGACTACGGGC
Source organism: Thalassophryne amazonica (assembly GCF_902500255.1). NCBI lineage: Eukaryota > Metazoa > Chordata > Actinopteri > Batrachoidiformes > Batrachoididae > Thalassophryne > Thalassophryne amazonica. The sequence goes on from NC_047107.1 coordinate 81,884,255, forward strand.
ACTTATGTCCTTTGATCATATTGTATGAAAAACAGAAAAAAAGGGGAAATTTCACACTTTTATAGTTATCTTGACAACGAAAGTGTTTTAAGAAATTTGTTCTAGTAGTCTATGATGACTTTTTCACCTTTTTTCAGCATCATTATATGCAAATATTGCAGTTTTGTGCTTGTCCCACACCCAGACTTTTGATCTTCAATGATAAAAATGAATGGTAAAAAAATGTTTTTTCTAATGTTTTAAAATATCTCTGAATAAAATATCAGTAAAATAATCAAAACATAATTGGGGTATTCAATGTCATACAACTGTTGTGATTTTTTTAAACAAAATGTAGTTGTCCCACACTATTGCCGTAATTTCCACCACAACACTGTAATGTCCCTTTAAACAGTTTGTATGAAAGATTGTTTGGGTAGTTTCTATGGAGATAAACAGTGACATCAGAGCACATGTATATAGCGCCAAATCACAACAAACAGTTGCCCCAAGGCGCTTTATATTGTAAGGCAATGGTGTGGTGGAAATTACATTTACAAGGCCAATACTGCCGTAGTTAAAGAATCACCGTTATGCCAAATTATGACCATCTGAATGTCACAGCAGGAACAGCAACTCATCAGACCAAGCACCATTTTCCATTGTAGAATTCTGGTGAGCAATGTTGCCACAGTTACTTTGAAAAAGTAATCCAATTACTGATTACTCCTTGAAAAAGTAACTTAGTTGCTTTACTGATTACTCAATTGGAAAAGTAACTAAGATAGATTACTAGTTACTTTTTTACTTTCCCCAGCTGCCGACACCAACCCTCTGCCACCTCAACATGACAATGATACTTGTTTTGCCAAAACTCACTTTATAGTCACCCTTTCTTGACTTCAATGAAAATAAATACTTGTTTTCTAAAAAGTAAAATAAAGACCTCTTTCTTGACCTCATAGTTAACTGATGACAGCACTGTAACAGTAAAACTTGCAATTTCTAACCTACATTGTTTATAAATGTAACTATTAAATTCTTTCTAACATTTTTCTAACATTTAAATTCTCTCTAAACATTTTACTTGTCAAAAGTATTATTATTTTAAGTAATATTAGTAGTTGTAGTTAAAAAAAAGGCTTCAAAACTGGACCTTTAATCTAGGGGTGTTGTGGGGGAGGGGGGCACATCCTTGCCCCACGCCCCCATTCCATCTGGATTCACCCCTGCTTTGGCGTTTGAGCACAAAGAATGGATAACATTTATTTATGCAGAAAACATGACCAGATTTACAGGTAAGAAAGTTTTATTGTATTTTCACATCATGTGGTCCTCAGAAAGAGAGTTTAGGTGCATTTGAGTGGAAAATAGTGTTAGTTGTTGACACGTCGCAGAGGATCAGCTGTTTTTAGCAGCAGATACGGAGCAGCTCAGCTCAGAATTCTAAATAAAGGAGAAAAAAGGCATAAAAATGTCTTTGTAAAGTTCAGTACAGGTGTGCTGTTGTCACCGTGCTTTAAGAGGTGAAGACGAGTCATAGCTGCTGCAGAAAACTGCAGATGAAAAGCTCACAGTTCGCTTAAAGTGGGCAGTTCAGTCGAACCCCGACCTCCTGCCCACGGACCAAGTTTAATGCTGCTATCGACCCACAATGCAAAAATAATAGTAACGCACAGTGACGTGGAGAAGTAACTTTAATCTGATTACTGATTTGGAAAGATTAACACGTTAGATTACTCGTTACTAAAAAAAGTGGTCAGATTAGAGTAACGCGTTACCGGCATCACTGCTGGTGAGCTAGTGTCCACACTAAAGCCGCAGTTTCTTGTTCTTAGTTGACAAACTGCACCATCTGATCCTCTGATCCAGGCATTTGTTGATTACACAAAGACAACAACATCTGTGGCGCCAAGGTCAGTAAACCTCAATCCCCAGTGAAGGAACCCAAGCATCATGTCGTTTTACTTCAGTAACCCGGCAGTTTGTGATGGCATTACAAAAAGTAAACCTATGGGTTCATGATACCGTCATAAAAATAGGCCATTTTTTTGTGAGGGAGGCAAGAACTATGGGGCGGAGTAGGGGAAAGCAGACACTTCATTATGGTTGTGGTTAGAGTTAGAAGGGGGAGGATGATAAATAGTTTTTTTAAAAAAAGTCATGAAAGTGGGGCACTTTTCATGAGAGGGGCATGAAAAAGCATGAGACTGGGCTGGTTTCATGACACAACTCCAGATGTACATGGAAAATGGGGCACAGGTGGCCTTGAACCAAGGACCTTCTGTTCGAGATGGAAAGCACACTGACCGCTTACCTCTCGTTTCTTAAAAAGTTAACTTTTTACGGTATAATTTCTTTGTCATGTCACACAAGTGTTCGTGATCTAAAACCAAGTTCTTAATTGTCAATGATAAATCAACATCCGCTTTATGGTTACCACTGCAGAAATCAAAATTTTAAGTATTATTTTTTCAATTTTCCACAGATCATACTAGTGTCCTCTCATTGAAAACAATTAGAATATCTTTTTTTAACCATGAAATCAGCAGTACAGTAATTTCAGCCATATTCCACTTCCCTGCTGATGTCACTACAGGAGATGGAGCAGGCGTACGAGCTGTTGATTCATGCTAATTTACATCCATACCACTTGCTGTCTGCTGTGGATAAGACCTCCAGCTGAATATTGTGTGCAATATGGGAAAGTTGAACCAAATTAGAGTTTTTTGTGCTTGCAGAACAGGCTTTATTTACAATATGTAAGCGCACTGCTTAGTGACCTTGTAAATCATTTTCTGTTAAATGGATCGAGGTTTATCTGAAATGCACAAAAGGTGTTGAAATTCAAACAACGCTTTTATGGTCAACTTATGAAATAAGCCACTGTAGTTTTGAGTGAGCATGCATACTAGATTTGTTCAAGGTACACAAATAGCATGCACGCCACTCAGCATTTACGCTGATGATTATCCTTAAAGTTCAAGTTACGGAATAAGAGATAAGACTTTATTGATCCCACGCTGGGGAAATTCACTTGTCACAACCGCATAATCAGAAAAGAATTCAGGAGTATAAAAGTTTTATACTCCTGAATTCTTTTGTTTTATAATAAAACAAAAAGGAACGCTTAAAAAAGCTATGTACAGAACATACAGAATGGTAGTTTTTGTGTGTGTGTGTGAGAGAGAGAGCGAGAGATACATATACACACACACATACACACAGAAAAAACTATTCATACCCCTGCTAACTTTGTGATTTTTTTTTTTTTTTTAATCATTATTATGATTAAATGAATGCATTTTGGCAAGTTTGCTTATGACTTACATGTGACCAACAAGTGAAAGAATAAAAATAATACACAATTCAAGAAATTCTTCATTTCAGGGGTATTTTATTCATGGATCTTCAAAAAAATACCATGTTCAAAATTATTCATACCCGAGGTTTACCAAGTCCAGTATCTTTCTTTAATAGCCAATAGCATAACCTTTGTTTTTTTTAAATAATTGCTTGTAGACTATTCTTGTTCAAGCTTCCTGCATGTCCCCTGTGGAATGTTGGCCCACTCTTCCTTGGTGAAAGCCTCAATCTGAGTCAGTTCTTGGCCATTCTAGGACATTGACATTCTTGAACCATTTATTCACTACCTTGTTTCGGATCCATTGTTCTGCTGGTACTTCCAGTTATGGCTGAGCTGGAGTTTATCAGTAGATACCTTTACATTTCCATCACGGATCCTGATGTAAGCTTTCTTTTGTATATCTATGATATATGTTTGGTTTCTAAGTCCCTGACTTGGATTTTGTTTGCTGATGATACAACTATTTTGTAGTGGGGGTCATTTGGGACAGCTTTTGGGTATGATGGAGAAGGAATTAAAGAAATTTAAACAATGGTTTGATTCAAACAATTTTTTTTTTTTTTACCAAATGTATTTATTAAAGTTTTGCAAATTTATATACAAGGTGAACAAACAGTAATAACAACTGAACAGTAAGGAACCCCCAAATGTTCCTGTCAAGTATACCAAACAAACGAACAAACAAAGCGACAGAAATCAAATCACATACACACACAAAAAAAAAAAAAAAAAAAAAAGGACCAACATTGTTACACTGCTACACGTTTTTTCTCTTAAGACAGAGAAATATGAACATGTATGCGTATTTTTCGGTGGCATCTTGAACAGCTGCTATGAAACAGTTCTATGTTTTCCTAAATAGTCCAGAAAAGGTTGCCAAATCTTGATAAATTTACCCGCTTTATCCTGAAGGGAATACCGGATCTTTTCCATATGCAAGATGTTTATGATTTCAGACAACCACATTTTGAATTGGGGTACCGTATCAGTTTTCCATAAAGTTAATATAATCTTTTTTGCTATAATCATACCATATTCAATTGTGTATCGTTCAGAGGAGCTGAGGCACAGAAGAGATCGAGATAACCCAAACAATGCTACTTTGGGATCTGGGGTTAAACAGCACTCATACATACCTTCAAACCACTGAAAAACTTCTAGCCAAAAATTATGCAGTTTTGTGCAAGACCAAAATAAATGGGTCAGAGAGCCCTCCGCACATTTACAACGGTCACATAAAGGAGAGGTGGAAGGAAAAATTTTGTGCAATGTAGTCTTAGAGTAGTGCAGCCTGTGCAAAATTTTAAACTGAATTAATTGATGCCTTGCATTTATAGAGCAGGACCAGATTTTGTTCAGGCTCTCCTCCCATTCCTCGTCCTCTATCTGTAAGCCCAGCTCCCCTTCCCATGCATTTTTCAAGGGTAAAGAGTTACACTGAACTAAAAAGAGATTAACAAACCCAGACACCAACCTTTTGGATTCAGGTGAACTCGAGAGAAGCTTATAAATTGGCACCTCCTCAGGTAAGGACTCAAATTCAGGGATATTCTGGCGAACAAAGTTCTTAACTTGCAGATATCGAAAAAAATGCGTTGCAGGCAGAGAGAACTTATCTTTTAGTTGAGCAAAGGAGGCAAACTGTCTAGCAACATATAAATCCCTAAGAGAAACAATTCCATTTTCCTTCCAATTGTCAAACGAGGCATCTAACAAGGATGGGGGGAAAGTGTGGTTACGTGATATCGGTGTATGAATATTTGTATTTGGTAAGGAATATTTTTTCCTAATTTGACTGAGCATTTTTATACAGTTTGAGACAACAAAATTGTGCACCTTAATATTTGGACTAGGAGGCAAAAAAAAGGAGGGCAGGGAGAGAACTATTTTCAACCTCTTCACTTTCAATGGCCACCCAAGGAGGAATGTCAGGCATTGAGTCCAATGTGTACTCCGTTTGCCAGTAGACCAACGTGCGGCAGAGTGCCGCCCAATAGTAATGTTGAAAGTTGGGCAAACCTAGCTCCCCCATTGATTTGGGCTTACATAAATGAGCCTTAGTTATTCTGTGGGCTTTATAGCCCCAAATGAAAGGAAGAATTATTGAATCTATCGATTTAAAGAATTGCTTTGTCAAGTAAATGGGCAAGTTTTGGAAAATGTACAAAAATTTTGGAAGTGAGACCATTTTTATTGCATTTATGCGACCTACCATAGAAATAGGAAGGCTTCTCCATTTCTCAATATCCTGCTTTAATTTTTCAATCTTATCAAGATAATTATACTTAAAAATTAACTTAGGATTTTTTGGCAAGGTAACACCTAGATATTTTAACTGGTCCGTTTTTTTAAAAGGGAGATTTTCTAAAAAATCTACGTCAAGATCAGTCCCCAGAACCATAAATTCACTTTTCTGCCAATTAATGGTATAGCCAGAAATTTCCCCAAAAGATTTTACCAATTCTAATAAAGCTGGAACTGAGCTTTCAGGATTAGATAAAAAGATAACCACATCATCAGCATACAGTGATATGGAATGATCAACTCTACCTAACTGGACTGGGTTAACGGAGGGACTGTTCCTAATCGCTATGGGGGGCTCAATTGCAATTACAAAAAGCAGGGGGATTAGGGGACAACCCTGATGAGTACCCTGATGCAAAGGGAAAGGTGCTGATTGTTCTTGGTTAGTAAAGTGCCATAGGTATTAAAGGCACTGCGCTGCGGTGGTTTGAATCATATTTATCTAATAGATTACAATTTGTTCATGTAAATGGGGAATCTTCACAGACTAAGGTTAATTATGGAGTCGTTTTTATGGGGTCGTTTTGACCGTTGGGGTTTTTCATAATTATTGTATGGCCTTGCCTTACAATATGGAGCGCCTTGGGGCAACTGTTTGTTGTGATTTGGCGCTATATAAGAAAAAAGTTGATTGACTGATTGATTGATACCCAGCTTTATCTATCCATGAAGCCAGAGGACACACACCAATTAGCTAAACTGCAGGATTGTCTTACAGACATAAAGACATGGATGACCTCTAATTTCCTGCTTTTAAACTCAGATAAAACTGAAGTTATTGTACTTGGCCCCACAAATCTTAGAAACATGGTGTCTAACCAGATCCTTACTCTGGATGGCATTACCCTGACCTCTAGTAATACTGTGAGAAATCTTGGAGTCATTTTTGATCAGGATATGTCATTCAAAGCGCATATTAAACAAATATGTAGGACTGCTTTTTTGCATTTACGCAATATCTCTAAAATTAGAAAGGTCTTGTCTCAGAGTGATGCTGAAAAACTAATTCATGCATTTATTTCCTCTAGGCTGGACTATTGTAATTCATTATTATCAGGTTGTCCTAAAAGTTCCCTGAAAAGCCTTCAGTTAATTCAAAATGCTGCAGCTAGAGTACTAACGGGGACTAGAAGGAGAGAGCATATCTTACCCATATTGGCCGCTCTTCATTGGCTTCCTGTTAATTCTAGAATAGAATTTAAAATTCTTCTTCTTACTTATAAGGTTTTGAATAATCAGGTCCCATCTTATCTTAGGGACCTCATAGTACCATATCACCCCAATAGAGCGCTTCGCTCTCAGACTGCAGGCTTACTTGTAGTTCCTAAGGTTTGTAAGAGTAGAATGGGAGGCAGAGCCTTCAGCTTTCAGGCTCCTCTCCTGTGGAACCAGCTCCCAATTCAGATCAGGGAGACAGACACCCTCTCTACTTTTAAGATTAGGCTTAAAACTTTCCTTTTTGCGAAAGCTTATAGTTAGGGCTGGATCAGGTGACCCTGAACCATCCCTTAGTTATGCTGCTATAGACTTAGACTGCTGGGGGGTTCCCATGATGCACTGAGTGTTTCTTTCTCTTTTTGCTCTGTATGCACCACTCTGCATTTAATCATTAGTGATTGATCTCTGCTCCCCTCCACAGCATGTCTTTTTCCTGGTTCTCTCCCTCAGCCCCAACCAGGCCCAGCAGAAGACTGCCCCTCCCTGAGCCTGGTTCTGCTGGAGGTTTCTTCCTGTTAAAAGGGAGTTCTTCCTTCCCACTGTTGCCAAGTGCTTGCTCACAGGGGGTCGTTTTGACCGTTGGGGATTTTATGTAATTATTGTATGGCCTTGCCTTACAATATAAAGCGCCTTGGGGCAACTGTTTGTTGTGATTTGGCACTATATAAATAAAATTGATTGATTGATTGATAAAAATGGAAGCTGATGGATGCCTATATAATAACTTCACCCAGGAGATAAACTGGTCACCCAGACCAAATCTTTCTAATACTACCACCATATAGGCCCATTCCACCTGATCAAACGCCTTTTCTGCGTCTAAACATAAAGCTGCTGTTGTGTGTTGGGGGGTGTGGCTGGATATTTTGGTGTTCTTTTCTTTTCTTTGCTCTTCAGGTGGCATGGAAACTGATTTGTCTGTGGAGAAGGTGCTGGCTGAAGAATCCTTCACCCTCATCAACATCATGTGCAGCACCTGTGAATGGTGCTCACATGCAACCTTAAAGACTTTCAGCTGAAGCAGATAATTGGATGGCGTTCTGCATTTAAGTCATGTGTGATTCAAGCAGAACTGCCGGGAACTCGACCTTGTGATGTTCGTTTGTGAGACGCTGAAGACCGCGCCTGGGTTTGACACATCGAGCCCATGAAGCAAGGAAGGGTGAGGACACATGCTGTCAGCACACATCAAAGGTGATTAAGTGTTTGACTAATTGTTGATAGTAACTTGGTGTTTTGTTACACAGTATACTTGAATTGTGATGAGAATTGTGCAGCTTGCTTCTCACTGCTGTGGCGTGCGGATAAGTGATCCTCCACCTGTTGTGAGAAGCTGCTCATTTGCATAAAGTTAAAAAAGATACAGACCTGAATGTGTTGCTGATAGCGTGTGTCTTTTGAAAGTTATTGTTGTAACTGCTGACTTACCTCACCTCTTCTTTGCTTCACAGAGAGTCAGTTTGTCGTATCCACCTGGGGGGTGTTTGGCGGTGGTAGTGGGTCCAGGAGCGCCGGGCTTTGATCCTTGCGGGCGCTGGAGAGTCACTCCACCAGAAGGACGCTATTTTTGTTTTTACACTTTTTATGCACAGCGGGTGAAATAAATATATTGTTTTTGGAACTGCTTTTCTGGTTATTTGTAGCGCTGGGTTCCGTCTGACGCAGGTCCGCTCCTCAACCCGCATCGACACATAACAGTAGTTCCCGGCCATTCCATAATGGACCCAGCGGCAGAAGCGGTTCCTTTTGCCGAAAAAGTTCAAGAACACTTGGAGAAAATATGGGAGCAATTACAGCATCTCGCAAACCAAATTAAACAAACAGATGCCCGTGTTACGGAGCTTGCAGCGCAAGCCGTTCCACTTCCTGCTGCTCCAGGAAGCGGAACGATCTGCACTAGTATCGATGATTGCGGCATCATCGATACTAGTGCAAATAACTCCGTCACCCAGAGATTCGGCGTCCGAACCGATTGTTTGTCGTCTGGAGCCTTGTGCGGTGATGCAATGTTCTCTGGTTTCTGCTCAGTCAGGTTGGAGCGCCGCAGCTTTACGAGGAATGTTTGTAGATGGGTTAAATGAGTCATTAAAAGACGAGCCGGCAGTCCGTGACGAGCTAAACGATTTCGATGAGCTAATATCGTTGGTGATTCGTCTAGATGATCGGATGAAGGAGCATGGACGCGAGAGAGGATGCCCATCAGAGCGGGTTTTTTCGTCTCGGGGCTTTCCCCGACACAGATCTGGGCCACCTCTTCTTCGCCCCACTGAAGCTCCTCCGACGGGACCTCTGGCTCCTCCTGTTGACGAGCCCATGCAGCTCGGACGAGCAGAGATTACTGTATTGCCCCGACATGTAAGCGTCAAGAGAAATAATGGTGACGTATCTCCAAGTGTTCTGGGACAGGCAAAATAACACACATTAAAAAAAAAAAAAAAAAAAAAAAATCTAGCACGGGTAAATGTTTTGTTTTCTTTAAATAGGGGTTAGAATTGTATGGGGAGTCAGAGGCGTATCTGGTGGAGTGACTGTTAGGCGGTTAGAAGTCCGCCTGGGCTCACGTCATTGTTAATTTTTATGTGTTTTTAGGTATTTTCTGTTTGGGTTGTTGGGTCGTTTTATTTTGTTGTTTTTTATTACTCTACAACCCTAACCCCAACCTCACTTGCCCCAAGACCGTTTGTCTTGTGGGTTGTGGGGTGGTGCAGGTTGGTCACACTGAGCATTCTCAGAAGACCTCTGCACCTGGGGGGGGGTGTTAGAGGCGTTTTTCTTGGTTTGGTTAGGGCCCGGTTCCACTCCAGCCTCGGTGAGCCTTTGTACCGTTCGTCATTGGTGTTGCCGGGGTGTGGTGCAGCGGAGACTTACCTCAGTCGGAGGGGTGGGCCGATCTGTTGCCGTTCGCCATTTCGGTAGTTCCACCCCTCCCGAGAGGCTGGGGTATGGTCGAGTTGGGGCACCGGACGTGTTTCCGGTTCTCCGCTGCGCCTTGGGGTTGGAGCTGGGTTAGTTTTTTCCTATTCCCTTCTCCGGCTTAATGTTTTGAGCCGTTCGCCAAAGTTGAGCCGCCGAGGGGCTCTGGGAGGGACCCGGGGTCTTTCGGGGTGCCGGGAGGGTAACAGGGTTTACGGTCGTTTTATATCCCCCCGGGGTTGTTTTTGGTAGTCCTCCGGGGGTTGATTTTTGATTTTGTTCTGTTTCCTTCCGGGTTCCACCTCCAGGGTTGATGGGACGGTCCTCTGGGGGGGGGGGGGGGGGGGGGAATTGGCTTGGGGCCAACTAGCCAAGTGTGACCGGGTCTGGGGTTCCGGGGTTGTGGGGAGGGTACCTCCTGGGGTTGATGGTACGGTCCTCTGGGGGGCGCCGTTTGCTCCATGTATACCTGGGGACCTGTGTGGGATTCTGGTTCTGGCTGTTCCTCCTGGAACTGGCGGTAAAGGCCTTCTGGGGGGGGGTTGGGCTCTGCAGGTCGTTCTGGGGGGGTTGTTTGTTATTTTTCTTTTATGCATTTATGTTTGTATTGTGTTTGTGGGGCTGTGTTGGGTTTTTGCGTTTGGGTGTTTTTCTTTTCTTCCCGGGGTTTGATGGGACGGTCCCCTGGGGAGGTTTTGGGTGGGTTTTGTGTTTTTTCCTATGTGTTGAATGGTACTGGGGAATGTTTTGGGGCTTTTGTTGATGCCAGCCGGCCTTCCAGCTGCGGTGCCTGTCCTGCTGTCTGTGGTGGACCTTGGGAGCGTGGTGCTGTCTGCTTCCTGACGTGGACCCCGGAGGGAGGTGCTGTTCTCGGGCCTGGTCTGTTCGGTCGCCGGGAGGCTTCCCGTTGATGGGGGGGTACTGTTGTGTGTTGGGGGGTGTGGCTGGATATTTTGGTGTTCTTTTCTTTTCTTTGCTCTTCAGGTGGCATGGAAACTGATTTGTCTGTGGAGAAGGTGCTGGCTGAAGAATCCTTCACCCTCATCAACATCATGTGCAGCACCTGTGACTGGTGCTCACATTCAACCTTAAAGACTTTCAGCTGAAGCAGATAATTGGATGGCGTTCTGCATTTAAGTCATGTGTGATTCAAGCAGAACTGCCGGGAACTCAACCTTGTGATGTTCGTTTGTGAGACGCTGAGGACCACGCCTGGGTTTGACACATCGAGCCCGTGAAGCAAGGAAGGGTGAGGACACATGCTGTCAGCACACATCAAAGGTGATTAAGTGTTTGACTAATTGTTGATAGTAACTTGGTGTTTTGTTACACAGTATACTTGAATTGTGATGAGAATTGTGCAGCTTGCTTCTCACTGCTGTGGCGTGCGGATAAGTGATCCTACACCTGTTGTGAGAAGCTGCTCATTTGCATAAAGTTAAAAAAGATACAGACCTGAATGTGTTGCTGATAGCGTGTGTCTTTTGAAAGTTATTGTTGTAACTGCTGACTTACCTCACCTCTTCTTTGCTTCACAGAGAGTCAGTTTGTCGTGTCCACCTGGGGGGTGTTTGGCGGTGGTAGTGGGTCCAGGAGCGCCGGGCTTTGATCCTTGTGGGCGCTGGAGAGCGTGCCAACAGTCACTCCACCAGAAGGACGCTATTTTTGTTTTTACACTTTTTATGCACAGCGGGTGAAATAAATATATTGTTTTTGGAACCGCTTTTCTGGTTATTTGTAGCGCTGGGTTCCGTCTGACGCAGGTCCGCTCCTCAACCCGCGTCGACACATAACAGCTGCGACTTTTTGAGTTTGCCAATGTCGATGATACATGATGTTCATTAATCTCCTAATGTTAAAAAAAGAAAACCTATTAGGTACAAACCCAGTCTGATCAGGATGAATGATTGAGCTAATGTGGTTATTTAATCTATTTGCCAATAACTTAGTAAATATTTTCAAATCGGTATTTAATAAGGAAATGGGGCGGTAGGATGAAGGTTCCATTTCATCCTTCCCTTCCTTCAGTAATAATGAAATGTTGGCATCATATAATGTTCTTGGGAATTCCTTAGTTTGAAATGAATGCTTAAACATCCTAAGTAACAAAGGGGCAATTTTTTCAGCATTTCTTTTTGTAAATTTCAATGCCAAAGCCATCCTGACCTGCAGCCTTGGCATTGGGAATGGATTTAATTGCTGATACTATTTCCTGAATGGTGATTTCAGCATTCAAAGCATTACGTGATGCATCATTTAAAATTGGGAGATCCCACTTGTCTAGCCAGGCTGAAATGCCTCCTTTGGATTTTGACCTGTAGAGTTCTTCATAATACTCTTTAAATCTGTCATTAATAGCTTTAGGGTCTATTATAATTTCCCCAGATTTAGATTTTATTTTATGTATTGCCCTGTTAGATTGGATTCCTCTCAATTGTCGTGAAAGAAGATTATTGGGTTTCTCACCAAGCTCAAAATGCTTTTGTTTAATTCTGATGAGTTGTTCACTTACTTTGGTTGATAGAATGGAATTATACTCATATTTTAACTTCAGGATATCCTGCAGGACAGTTGAGCCGGGAGAGGCCTTATGTGCTTGTTCAAGCTCTGCTAACTTAGCTTCTATATCTAGCAAACGCTGTCGACGTCTCTTCTTTAAAGAAGCTTCAAATGATATAATATGCCCCCTTAACACTACTTTAAAAGTCTCCCACAGCACCGAGTCAGACACATCATTTTTATCATTGGACTCTATAAATTCTAAGATTTTATCCGCAATAAACTGTGGAAAAGATTTTTCAGTCAAAAGATGTGGATTAAACCGCCTGTTACATGCCTGCTTAGAAAAGTGTAAATCTAAAACTATTGAAGTTGGGGAGTGATCTGAAATAAGAATATTGTGATATTTAGTGGAGATTACATAGGGTAACAATTTGGAATCTAACAAGAAATAGTGTATTCTAGAGTAAGATTTGTGTACTTGTGAAAAATATGAATAGTCCCTTACTGTAGGATTACATAATCTCCATAGATCAACCAAGTTGTTCGCACTCATTAAAGTTTTCAATTGAATTGAACGAGGCCATCACATGAGAAATTTGAGAGGATTTATAGAAATGTGCATCTAGCACACAATTAAAGTCCCCACCAAATATCACATGGGTCTCAGACAGATTGGGAATCATTTACGAAAAAAAGAGGGATTGTCATAGTTAGGGCCATAAACATTTAAAAGTGTGCCATGAAATGAGTGAATATAGCCGGTTACCAAAAGGAAACGACCATTCGGGTCTTTGACAGTGGAAATATGCCTGAAAGGTACAGTCCTTTTAATCAAAATTGCCACCCCTCTCGCGTTGCTTGAAAAGGTAGATTGGAAAATCTGGTTAGCCCAGCTGCATTTAAGCAATTGCTCTTTAGCTGGTCTAATGTGCGTTTCTTGAAGGTAAACTATGTCAGCAGATAATGATTTTAAATGCGAAAAAACTTTAGCTCTTTTCAACACATGTCCCAGACCATGCACATTCCAAACTGATAAACTGATAAACTGATAAACCACCTTGCTGTGTTAATGACTCAGGGATAAACCCACAAAAAGAAAATTGCAGTGTAACTACGCATTAAAGAAGCACAAAAATAAAAGAACACATAAAAACATATACCCCCCTCCCTCCTTCCCACTTTCCCAAACAAAGTGAGAATGCATAGCCCACATATTCACGTAGGGATAGATGGAACAACCGCGCTATAGAGCCCCTCCGAGCCATCTGGATAAGAACGAATGTCCAAAGAAAGTACCAAAAAAGTCACCTTTAATCCTGAGAACACACCTCCGAAACACCAAGCTTAACAGATCAGCCTTCTTCCCGAGTGCCCACGTAGACCTCCGCGTCGTGCAGCGAAGAGAATACTTCGATCCAAAAGACACGTGGAGACGGGCTGGATAGATGAATCCACACCTTGCGCCGCGAGCCATTAGACGCTTACGCACATCCCCAAAGACCTGGCGCTGCCTCACCACCTCGGCTGGGAGATCTGGAAAGATGAAGATCGGCTTGTCATTGTAGTAGAGCAGGAATGCCTCACGTGCCAGCCGCAATATCTTCTCCTTGATGAAATAGTGATGCAGACGAGCGATGATTATGCGCGGACACTCACCCTCTCCAGGTACGCGAGCACCCAGCCGGTGCGCTCGGTCTACTTTTATTGGCTTTTCAAACTTGTCTGCACCAAGCAGCTCAGGGAGGAACTCCATCTGACCTTTCTCCATTTTTTCAGGAATTCCCACTATCTTGATATTTTGTCTCCTGAAACGAGCTTCTAAGTCCACCACTTTATGACCCAGCCTTTCGTTTTCGGCTCGAAGCGTGTCAAGAGCATTCTCAACCAGCTTTATACGTCGCTCGTAGTCACAGCCAGCCTTCTCAACATCTTGAACCCAGGCACCCAGACTCACCACGGACGCCCGGGTAGCCGATGGAGAGGCCTCAAGTGTGTTGAATCTCTCATCCATCCTATTTTGTAAGCCGCGAATGGCCGAAAGGATGTCTGTCGGTTCCTCATCGTCCAACTTGCTAGCTGTAGCAGAAGTTAGCTCAGGGTCCTCGGCTAGCGCAGGTGGTTCAGTATCGCTCTCATTGTTAGGTTTTTCAAGCTTCTTTCCTCTTTCACTTCTTGGTTTCGTCATCTTGATGATGTTACATGAAAGGTGCGTACCAGTCGGATCAAACACTGAGTCAATTACATCGAATAGTGACCAAAATGCAGCAAGGGTCAGAGGAGCTCTGTCAAGAAACGTCTACTCCATCAGGTGTTCACTAGCGCCCCCCGATTCAAACAAATTTTTGGTAAATCTAAGTGTATTTGTCCCAGCTTTTTTGAAACGTGTTGCAGGCATCCATTTCAAAATGAGCAAATATATGCACAAAAACAATAAAGTTTATCAGTTTGAACATTAAATATCTTGTCTTTGTGGTGTATTCAACTGAATATAAGTTGAAGAGGATTTGCAAATCATTGCAAATCATCGTATTCTGTTTTTATTTACATTTTACACAACAATATATATATATATATATATATATATATATATATATATATATATATATATATATATATATATATATATATAAACAAAAGGGGCGGGCGTTTATAAGCTTTGCTTCTGCCCACACTCTTTTGGTCACACGTTCACTGTTAACTTGTCTTATTTATGATTTTTTTTGTTATTGTTGAGTCTGTGTGCTGAATAAATTCATTCATTCAATCCAACTTTCTCTTGATTCCCTGGACCTTGATTAGGTTCCCTGTGCCACTGGAAGAGAAACATCCCCATTGCATTATGTTTCCCCCACCATGCTTGAAGGTGGGCACAGTGTTCTTCAGCTTGTATGCTTCTCCTTTCTTCCGCCACACGTATTCAGCATCCATATGGTCAAATAACTCCAACTTTGTCTCATCAGAGCATAGGATGGTTGACCAAAAGCTGGGATCTAGCTTTAGATTACCTCTAGCAAAGGCCAGGCGAGCCTCCAGATGTTTCTCCCTGAGCAGCGGTGTATTCCGAGGTCTTCATCTCATTGTATGTCATTTTATTGTACGTCTTATATGGAATTTCTGAATTTTTAATTTAATTTAATCTTTATTTAACCAGGTTAGTCCCAGTGGTGGGCACAGATAACCAAAAAATGAACTTTGATAACAGATAATCAGATAACTGAAAAGTTATCTTTGATAAAGATAAACCGATAAACCACCCAAAAATGTATTGTAAGTTACAGATAATCGATAGCCGATAAATTCCAGTATTGGCTCTGGTACATTTGTAATTACTAAGAAGCTGAAATTGACTTTTAACTAGTGATGTTAAGCTTGAGTCAGTCTGCTCGACACAGCATCGAGCTTTGTGAACCAGAAGTGTCGGTGAGCAGCGTTTCGAGCACGCCCCCATCACGTGACCACTGCGAGCGAGGCCTCGTTACGTCACACCACGTGTCGAGCTTCGCGGGAAAGTCGAATAATCTGGGCGTGTCAATACGACCCACCAAGTATTTAAATGAGATCTGAATCGCGGCACAAACTGTGGGTTTGTGAGAGGAGGAGACTGCTAGCGACAGTGTTACTGCCAATCACCACGTGACAGGGACAGCATTAGTTTATATTTAGTTTAGAGTTCATTTAGTATAGTTAGCTACATACACATAGGACCTAACATAGACAGACACACACCACACACAACAGGCATCCATTCATATACAACATTTATCCACACAGTACATCAACATAGGTTATAGGTTAGACTATATATTCATAGGCAGATCAGAGACTGAGCTGAGTGACTGAAGAGCTGTGATTTTGGCGAAGTGTTTGAAAGGTGTGTGTGTGTGTGTGTGTGTGTGTGTGTGTGTGTGTGTGTGTGTGTGTGTGTGTGTGTGTGTGTGTGTGTGTGTGTGTGTGTGTGTGTGAGTAGTGGTGAGGAAGGGACATGGCGGAGCCAGTGCCAAAAAGAGCACGATCAATTGCTTGGGAGCACTTTGATCTAATAAGCCCCAAAAAGGTCAAGTGCTTGATTTGTGCACAAGAGTTGACGTACAGTAACAATACGTCTACAATGCTGCGACACCTGAGGTCCAAACATCCTGCGACATCAGAGGCTGCTGCGTCTGGTGCCACTCCTGCTGCTCCTGGAGCAGGAATCAGGCCATGTAAGCTATATTTTATTCTTTATCTAAGATTACAGCATACTCATAAACAAAAATAGCTCAGCATGTCATACTGTATTTCCATTAAAAGCAGACAAGCTGATTTGGATGAGGCACTGGTGGACTATGTTGTGCAAGATGCACAACCGTTCAGTATAGTGGAGAGCAAAGCCTTCAGGGCTTTACTACAAAGGTTTGACCCAACATATGCCTTGCCTTCTCGCCAAACTTTAAAATGTATGGTGGAGAAGAAATACGAAGAGGACAAAAAGAAGGCCATGGCTGAGCTGGAAAAGGCAGAGTCAGTAAGTCTGACTGCTGATATGTGGACATCGATGAACATGGATGCCTATCTTGGGGTCACCTGCCACTACATAAAAGAAAACAACACTGAGCTAGCAAGTGTTTTGCTGGGGGTGGGACATTTCACCCTGTCACACACTGCAGAGCATTTAAGGGATGCCATGGAGCTGCAACTTGATCAATGGAGCTTGAGACAGAAAGTCCACTGTATAATCACAGACAACGCTGCAAATATGATTCGATGTGCTCAATTGCTAAACGTGCGCAATGTGCCATGCTTTGCACACAGTTTCAACCTTGTTGTCAAGAAAGCTCTGGATTCAACTTCAGTTCTTGCAGACATAAGACTAAAAGCTCGTCGGCTTGTGACATATTTTAAAACCAGTGTCAAAGCAAAAGAGAAACTCAGTGACATTCAAAAACAGCTACAGAAGCCACAACACAAACTAATACAAGAAGTGGACACACGCTGGAATTCAACATTTTCCATGCTCCAGAGGTTGTATGAGCAGTGTGAACCAGTCAGAGCAGCCCTTGCATCCCTCACCACAGATATACCTCCCCTCTCATTCAATGAGTATGACACCATAAGTGATTGCCTGGATGTACTGGCACCATTTAATATGGCCACAACCGAGCTGTCGGCGGAAAAAAACTGTATCAGCTTCAAAGGTTATCCCTCTCATCCGAATGGTTCAACATAAACTGGCAACAAAGGCTGCAGGACTGGTTAACTGCACCGCTACTGAACTCACTCATCACTTGCAACATCTCTTGGCTGCCAGATGCAATGTGGAAACAGTGAGGGTTCTTGCATTTTCAACAATTCTCGATCCGCGTTTCAAAACGTTGGCATTTGGAAACCAATCACATGCCCAGGATGCAGTAAACAGACTAACAGCTGAATGTGCTTCTGCAGTTCGACATGACAGGATGCCATCTACATCACAGGTAGACTGTCATTTGATAAACTCTATTATTTTGTTACGTATACTTCCATCTAACATATGATCAACTTTATCAGGCTGCACCACAGGAGGAGCAGAGGCAGGAGAGCGGAGACAGCCTGTGGGAACTACTGGACAACAGAGTTGGTTTGTATCATTCAATGATAGAAACATGTCAAGAAATGTTCAAAGGATAATTTATTGTTCCTTTTTATTGTAGGCGCAACCCAAAGAACACAGAGTGCGACCGCAGATGCCACAGTGGAGGTTCAACGCTTCTTGTCAGAGCCCTACCTCTCCAGAGGAGAGGACCCGCTCAAGTACTGGGCAACACGAGCCACGGTCTATCCCAATTTACATAGAATGGCAAAAAAATATTTGTTGATGCCAGCAACATCAGTGCCTTGCGAGCGGGTCTTCTCCAAAGCTGCAGAGGTGGTGAGGCAGAAGAGGAGCTGATTAAAGCCCAGCACTGTTGAAATGATTCTTTTTTTGAATAAAAATTGTTGATAGTTGCACAATCACCGTCTCCTATCCCCTCTATTCTAATTTACAAATTACAGTATCATAAGCACAATGTTATGTGGGCCGCTGAAGAGGAGGTACTGCTGGCCCACTACCACCAGAGGGCGCCCTGCTTGGAGTGCGGCTCCAAGCACGAGAGGGCGCCAGACCCAGAGGAAGTGACAGCTGTCACTCATCACACCAGCTGTCACTCATCTACACCACTACTTAAGCCGGACTGCAACTCCACCTCCCCGCCGAGAAATCGACTACCATTACAAAGGTAATTTCTCTGCTGACAGACACTTTGTGTGTAATAACCTGAACTTCTATTGCAGCCGTTTTCCTGGAGTGTTGCCTTATCTGGAGGATTGGCGTTTGGTGTGACAGCGACGGCTTCGCCTCACACCCCAACCCAGATAAGTGGTTGAACCAGGAGCTGTACGAGTGTGTGATTGGAGGTGGAGGTGCTCCCTCCTAACTGTGTATGGACTGTGAATTACTGAGTGTGCGGACTCACACTCATACATCTTATCTCTGCTTTCTGCCAGCAGTACCAGGGTCGACAGCCGAAGACAGCGGCCACCTGGGGACTCGGGACTTGGCGGCTCCGGTGTTCTTCAGACCGTTGGTGGTGGAAGCCGTGTGGGACGCGGCTTCTCTCTCATCAGGGGTCTTCTATCTTCGAGCCTGCCCACACGTCACCTGGTGTTTATTGACTGCAAATTTCTGTACATTTAGTTGTGTATTATCACAACATTAAATTGTTACTTTTTGGCTTACTCATTGTCCGTTCATTTGCGCCCCCTGTTGTGGGTCCGTGCTACGACACCTTCCCAACAGGATTTCTCGGCCATCGTCATGGATCCCGAGGGGTGTCAACCCGAGCTTGAACAGCCAATGGAAGAGCCAGGAGCGCAGGCGTCAGCGGGAGGCGTGTTGAGTGAGCTGCAGCAGATCTTAACTGCCTTCACAGCTCGGTTAGATTTAGTGACCGAGCAGAATGTCCTCCTTAACCGGAGGGTGGAGGCTCTCACCGCCAGGGTGGAAGCGCGCGATCAGGGCGCTGCTGCAGCCACTCCTCTGGCTGGTCCTGGGCCGGTATCAGACGTTCCACTGGTCGTTCAACGACCCCCCCCACCGTCCCCTGAAGCATACATAAGCCCTCCGGAACCATACGGGGGCTGTGTTGAGACGTGCGCGGACTTCCTCATGCAGTGTTCGCTCGTCTTTTCACAGCGCCCTGTCATGTACGTGTCAGACGCCAGCCGGGTGGCTTATGTTATAAATCTGCTTCGAGGAGAGGCACGCGCCTGGGCTACGGCGCTTTGGGAGCAGAATTCACGGCTCCTAACGTCTTATACTGGGTTTGTACGGGTGTTCAAACAAGTGTTTGACCATCCCAACAGAGGTGAGACCGCTTCGAACGTGCTGCTGTCTATGAGACAGGGGCTCCGTAGCGCAGCCGAGTATGCAGTCAACTTCCGCATCGCGGCAGCGAGGTCCGCGCCGCCTTCGTAAATGGACTGTCCCCGGTCCTGAAGGAGCACCTACTGGCTAAGGAGGAACCGCGGGATTTTGACGGGCTTGTCGATTTAGTTATACGCTTAAACAACCGTTTAAACGAGCATCGTCGGGAGCAGGCCGGGGGGCGTGACCGGGCACGAGCCGTCCCTCCCCCTTCCGGTTCCGAAAAGGTGACGTCGTCCCCACGCTTCACTGCCAGAGAGCTCCGTGTGGCTACAGCTCCCCCTGCTGAGGAGGCTATGGACACGAGCAGGGCCAAAGTGAAAACAAACATTAGACAAAGGAGGCTGGCCCGCGGGGAGTGTTTTATCTGCGGCTCTTGTGAGCACCGGCAGAAGGACTGCCCCAAACGGTCAAACTACAACGCCCGTCCTTAGAAACTGGGCTAAGGGTGGGCCATAACACGCACGCGGGGAAACCCCGCAAATCTGCACGAATCCCAGTAACAATCCTTTGTGGGAATTTAACCCTTCACGCCCCAGCACTGGTAGACACGGGGTCGGAAGGGAATCTGCTGGATAGCAGATGGGCAAAGGAAGTAGGGCTCCCCCTGGTGGCTCTGCCGGCACCATTGCAGGTGCGAGCACTAGATGGCACCCTGCTTCCATTAATCACACATCAGACACAACCAGTGACTTTGGTTGTGTCTGGGAATCACAGGGAGGAGATCGTGTTCCATGTAACACCATCTACCTCCCGAGTGATTTTGGGCTTTCCATGGATGGTGAAGCACAATCCCCGGATAGATTGGCCGTCCGGGGTTGTGACGCAGTGGAGCGAAACCTGCCACCGGGAGTGTTTAGGATCCTCGGTTCCTCCCGGCACGACGGCTAATGAGGAGGTCAAAGTCCCCCCCAATCTATCGGCGGTGCCAAAAGAGTACCATGATCTTGCTGACGTTTTCAGCAAAGATCTGGCGCTCACTCTTCCCCCGCACCGACCGTACAATTGTGCCATCGATTTGGTCCTGGGCGCTGAGTACCCGTCCAGTAGGTTGTACAACCTCTCACGTCCGGAACGCGAATCAATGGAGACCTACATCCGGGACTCCTTAGCTGCCGGGCTGATCCGGAACTCCACCTCCCCGATGGGTGCTGGTTTCTTTTTTGTGGGTAAAAAAGACGGCGGACTCCGTCCATGCATTGATTACAGAGGGCTGAACGAGATCACGGTTCGCAACCGATACCCGTTACCTCTGTTGGATTCAGTGTTCACGCCCCTGCATGGAGCCCAAATTTTCACGAAATTGGATATTAGAAACGCGTACCACCTGGTTCGGATCCAGAAGGGAGACGAATGGAAGACGGCATTTAACACCCCGTTAGGTCACTATGAGTACCTGGTCATGCCGTTCGGCCTCACTAACGCCCCCGCGACGTTCCAAGCTTTGGTAAATGACGTCTTGCGGGACTTCCTGCATCGGTTCATCTTCGTATATCTGGACGATATACTCATCTTTTCCCCGGACCCTGAGACCCATGTCCAGCATGTACGTCAGGTCCTACAGCGGTTGTTGGAGAACCGGCTGTTTGTGAAGGGCGAGAAGTGCGAGTTCCACCGCACTTCTTTGTCCTTCCTGGGGTTCATCATCTCCTCCAACTCCGTCGCCCCTGATCCGGCCAAGGTTGCGGCGGTGAGAGATTGGCCCCAACCAACAAGCCGCAGGAAACTACAGCAGTTCCTCGGCTTTGCAAATTTCTACAGGAGGTTCATTAAAGGTTACAGTCAGGTAGTTAGCCCCCTGACCTCCACCAAGGTCCCCTTCGCCTGGTCGGATCGGTACAAAGCCGCATTCCAGGAGTTGAAACGCCGGTTCTCGACTGCAGCCTGATCCTGATCGCCAGTACATAGTAGAAGTGGACGCCTCTGACTCAGGGATAGGAGCCGTGCTGTCCCAGAGCGTGGAGGCTGATAAAGTTCTCCATCCTTGTGCCTTTTTTTTCCCGCAGGTTGACCCCAGCTGAACGGAACTATGACGTCGGCAATCGGGAGCTCCTCGCGGTGAAGGAGACTCTTGAAGAGTGGAGACACCTGCTGGAGGGGGCATCGTTGCCCTTCACGGTTTTCACGGACCATCGGAACCTGGAGTACATCCGGACCGCCAAGCGGCTGAACCCCAGGCAAGCCCGCTGGTCTCTGTTCTTCGGGCGCTTTGACTTCCAGATCACGTACCGCCCCGGGACCAAGAACCAAAAATCAGATGCATTGTCCCGGGTGCACGAAGAAGAAGCCAAAGCGGGGCTGTCGAACCCCACCGAGACCATCATCCCCGAGTCCACTGTCGTGGCCACCCTCACCTGGGACGTGGAGAAGACCGTCCGGGAGGCCCTGACAAGGAGCCCGGACCCGGGGACCGGCCCCAAGAACAGACTGTACATCCCACCAGAGGCAAGAGCTGCCGTATTGGACTTCTGTCACGAGTCCAAGCTGTCCTGTCATCCCGGAGTGCGTAGGACCGTGGCAGTAGTCCAGCAGCGCTTCTGGTGGGCGTCCCTGGAGACCGACGTCCGGGACTACGTCCAGGCCTGTACCATCTGCGCCAGGGGCAAGGCAGACCATCGGAGGACTACGGGACTCCTCCAACCCCTGCCGGTGCCTCATCGCCCCTGGTCTCACATCGGCCTGGACTTCATCACGGGCCTCCCGCCGTCCCAGGGCGACACCGTAATTCTCACGATAGTGGACCGGTTCTCCAAGGCGGCCCACTTCGTGGCCCTCCCGAAGCTCCCGACGGCCCAGGAGACGGCAGACCTCCTGGTCCACCACGTCATGTGGCTGCATGGGATACCATCGGACATCGTTTCAGATCGTGGTCCCCAGTTCTCTTCGCAGGTGTGGAAGAGTTTCTGTAAGGACCTGGGGGCCACCGTGAATCTCTCGTCCGGGTACCACCCCCAGACAAACGGCCAGGCAGAGCGGGCCAACCAGGAGCTGGAGCAGGCCCTTTGATGCGTCACCTCCGCGCACCCGGCGGCCTGGAGTCACCATCTGGCCTGGATTGAGTATGCCCATAACAGCCAAGTTTCGTCTGCTACCGGCCTCTCACCTTTTGAGACATGTTTGGGGTACCAGCCCCCATTGTTCCCACTGGTGGAGGGAGAGGTCGGTGTGCCCTCGGTCCAGGCCCACCTCAGGAGGTGCCGCCGGGTGTGGCGGGCCGCCCGCTCTGCCCTGTTGAAGGCCCGGGCGAGACAGGTACATCGGACCATTCACAATCCTCAAAATCATCAACCCGGCCGCAGTGAAGCTCCAACTCCCAGCTTCACTGTGGATCCACCCTGTATTCCACGTGTCCCGTATCAAGCCACACCACACCTCGCCCCTCTGTGCACCTGGACCTACGCCGCCTCCTGCCCGGCTCATCGACGGGGAGCCTGCTTGGCCAGTCCACAGGCTCATGGACGTCCGTCTGGCTTGTCCGTCAGAAGACACCCGGACAAGCCAGGTCGGGCGCCAGGAGGCGCCCTTTGGGGGGGGGGTCCTGTAATGTGGGCCGCTGAAGAGGAGGTACTGCTGGCCCACTACCACCAGAGGGCGCCCTGCTTGGAGTGCGGGCTCCAAGCACGAGAGGGCGCCAGACCCAGAGGAAGTGACAGCTGTCACTCATCACACCAGCTGTCACTCATCTACACCACTACTTAAGCCGGACTGCAACTCCACCTCCCCGCCGAGAAATCGACTACCATTACAAAGGTAATTTCTCTGCTGACAGACACTTTGTGTGTAATAACCTGAACTTCTATTGCAGCCGTTTTCCTGGAGTGTTGCCTTATCTGGAGGATTGGCGTTTGGTGTGACAGCGACGGCTTCGCCTCACACCCCAACCCAGATAAGTGGTTGAACCAGGAGCTGTACGAGTGTGTGATTGGAGGTGGAGGTGCTCCCTCCTAACTGTGTATGGACTGTGAATTACTGAGTGTGCGGACTCACACTCATACATCTTATCTCTGCTTTCTGCCAGCAGTACCAGGGTCGACAGCCGAAGACAGAGGCCACCTGGGGACTCGGGACTTGGCAGCTCCGGTGTTCTTCAGACCGTTGGTGGTGGAAGCCGTGTGGGACGCGGCTTCTCTCTCGTCAGGGGTCTTCTATCTTCGAGCCTGCCCACACGTCACCTGGTGTTTATTGACTGTGCAAATTTCTGTACATTTAGTTGTGTATTATCACAACATTAAATTGTTACTTTTTGGCTTACTCATTGTCCGTTCATTTGCGCCCCCTGTTGTGGGTCCGTGCTACGACACCTTCCCAACACACAAGTTGCAGAAGCACATGCCTTTCTCACTTTTCCCGTCACATTCCATCCAAATATTGTTTGAGGACTGATAAATCTACATATAGTCTACAATAAAGGCTTTCATAACCAGTATGTGTGCATCTGTAGGGACTATTTATTACAATAATGAAGATGACATTTTTTTATTAGTATTTTTCAAGGACAAACCACATCAGTCATGAATTACTGCAAACATTTGTCACAGCACTCGCTCATGGTAATTCTCAAAACAATCCAGCAAATGTCACCCTTCAAACTGTATCAAACGCCTCGAAGCAGTGTGTCGATTTTCAGCCAGTTGTGTTGAAGTGGCTCATTGGTTCATGAGGCCTCGAAATTGCCATCACTACTTTTAACACGATCGCTTTTGAAAGCATCAAAAGCAACAAAAGACCCAAAGAATGAGCCAGTATTTCCATGTTTGACCATGCTGCCCCCTGTAGGAAGCTGCACAGAAGAACCCTGAGAGCACCCACAAAATGAGCTCTCTACTAATCATAATGCTCCGGTCAGGCGGAGGTCTTGAAAAATAAAGTCATACTAACTTATGGTTTTGTGAAAATACTGATAGAATAACTCCATTAATGTCAATTCTGTCATTTGTACAAAATTAAAATATAACATATATCTTTTAATGTTGAATAATGCACTAATTCTGAGGTTTTGTAACAAACACAGACTGCAAAGCATTCTGGGTAAAAGTGCCTCTGCTAAACACTGATTGGTTCAGTCATTCATTATGTAAACCAACACGTTAATGTGACGTGTGTCGTGTGTTGGTTTAAAGATAAATGTGCTTTTGTAAAATATTCCATTTTTATTTGTAAAAACAGGCATTTTTACGGAGCCCTGGAAGTGTCATCGCAAAATGTTTTGCATGTGGAGAGAATGTTTGATGATGTGCACACGTTTTATGATGTAAAACGTGCACTCAATATTAGTAAGTAAGTAAGTAAATTTATTTATATAGTGCCTTTCACAGACATAAGTCACAAAGCACTTCACAGGTTAAAATGCAGTAATAAAAACATAGATAAAACAAAGGACAAGGTTAACAATTGGTCAGTTCTGAAAAGCCTTATCTTGACACATAAATGTTGGCTTTACACTGTGCGTGTTTAGGTCATTTTTCAGATGATTTTTCATTCGTGCGAGAATTTTTTGGACCGACTTTCAGGTTAATCGCGCGTCCTGCATCGTGTAGTGGAGTAACAAGCTTTAACATCTCACGACCACCTCCTGCTGCTGAAGAGCTACAAAGCATCCAACCGCAGAGCTGTCTTGTAATGTTTTTTGTTGTTGTTTTGTTTTTAAACTTAATTTGTAAAAAAAAAGTTCTCCTTTGCCTACAGAGGATAGCGTAGTTTTTCTGAAAACAGCTCTCTTCTGTTTGCAGAGGATAGAACAATATACCTTTTAGGAAACTTTCAACAGGTAGGTCTCAACTGCTTTTAAGTTTTAAAAATGTTTTTCACTGTTCAGCTTGGTTTACTACGTTATCGGTCTAAAAGTTATCGGTCGGCAATTCATTGGAAGATAATTAGTCAGATGATGGTTTTTAAAGTTATCTAAAAAGATAATCCGATAATGAAAACATTATCTTCGATAATTATCTATCGGATTATCAGAAGTGTGCCCACCACTGGTTAGTCCCATTCAGATCAAGAGCTCTTTTGCAAGGGCAATTATAAAGTTTTCAGTTCACCTATCCTGTATGTCTGTAAATGTGGGGGAAACCCACGCAAACATGAGGAGAACATGCAAACTCCACACAGAAGGCCACAGGTGGGAATCAATCTCATGACCTTCTTGTTGTGAGGCACAGTGCTAATCACTAATCCACCTTGCTGCCCAATTCAGCATTCAATCAATCAAGATGTCCATGGGGACCTCCTCTGCGAAAGACTTGCTCAGTGGTGGACTGTGCTACCTTCTTCTTGCATATTTCTTGTTCTGAATTGTATAGCACCAAAATTGCACACTAAATAGCACTATTCTCTTATCCTGCCCCTGTTCTGTGGAATGATCTCCCTGCATCAATAAAACAGTCAGATTCTGTGAAGACTTTCAAGTCCAGACTTAAGACACACTTCTTTTCCCTTTTGTATGGCTAGCATACTGGTATAGTTTTGTTTTATGCTTTTTACTCTTTTAATTCATTTTATTAGGAAACTGAGCGTGCCGTGGCCTTAACTTTACCTAAATTCTGTGTCTTTTAGTGAGGCTTAGCGCTAGTGGCCGGCGATCACCTTAGTATTTCTTTTGTTCTTTTGTTGTTTAATGCTGGCAAATTATACTGTATTTCTTATCTTTCTGATGCCTGATTCTGTTTTTTTCTCTGTGTTTAAGGTGCATCTCCATCCAGAGATGGGAGTTGTATTTGTGCTGGAGACCCTCCTGTCCTGTGCACCAACAGCATTTCCTGTATATTCATTTTCTGAATTGTTCTATGAATTGTTCTGTAATTTATGTCCGTAGCATGGCCCAAGCAGAGGATCACCCCTTTGAGTCTGGTCTGCTTGAGGTTTCTTCCTCAGAGGGAGTTTTTCCTTACCACTGTTGCTCTGGGGGCTGGTAAGGTTAGACCTTACTTGTGTGAAGTGCCTTGAGGCAACTCTGTTGTGATTTGGAGCTATATAAATGAAAATAAATTGAAAACTGAAATTGAAACTATTGCACCGTAACTGAAACACAATGGCAAATGGTATAACCAAGTCACATGACATACAAATCACCAATCAAATGACAACTGACAAGGACAATGCTATTCAACATCACACAGTTAAGTTTTGTTTTGACTCTGCTTTGAGTTTTAAACTACTTTCACTTCTTTTCAAATATTTGGACACCAGTTGATTACAGTGACCATGGGGTCAATTTTAAAGCTGCAGTGAGTTATTCAAGATATTGTCACTGCCACCCTTATTAGTGCGATATCTCAAGAACCAGCTGGCCAATTTCATTAATTTGTAGCGTAAGAGTGTACTTGGGAGATGCCCCAACGCTTTCCATTACTGATTTGTGATGGGGTGCGTCAGCTCCTGATGACTCTTGTTTTCTAAAGTTATGCTTTTTGTGGGTTGGCATGTTGAATTCCAATCATGGAAACACTTTGAGCCTTTTTTGTAATAAAACAAAGTCCAACCAGACTATATTACATCCATTAATTTTGTAAAACAACCCTTTTGCAGTTTAGGGTTTCGGGACCTGGAGCCAATCCCAGTGGTTAGATGATATTGGAGTCACTGGTGGCCTCAAAAGTGACACATACTACACACATGCAACTGCGGATCTTAGAACAACTGAAAATTTTAACCATCTAGCATGAACAGTTAAAAAGTAATGACTTATTGAATTTAGTATGTTTTTTGTACCACTTCTTTTTGTATTCTAATCCAATTACATTTATTCTGCGAATCTGATTGGTTAAGCGTGTGAGATTTCAGACCGTATAATATCAGGGTAACGGTGGCAAAATATTCAACCGTTTCACATTTGGATCTATTACTCCGCGCCCTTACCAGTGTTCTCAAGAGATGTCATTCCTGTCCTCCGTGCAACGCGGAACTGTCGATTTATGTGATAAGACACACAATTTGACAGAACACCGCTGTGCACGCTGCTAGCCACTGGCGCTGTTAGCTGAGAACGAGAGAAACACACGTACCTCCGCCGAAATGGGTGAATTTAAGCTACCATACAAAATTATTGATGTGGATTCTGATACAGAATTACCATTTTACATTTGATGGATTTTCACATTTCATGGATCACTCCGTGCCCTGACTGCTGTTGGAGCGATGCTGCCTCGGCTTGACGGTAAGCCTTGCCAACCGAATTAGCTACAGAAAAATAAACCGTGCAAACAATGGAGTTGAATTAGAATGGGGAAAAAACCCTTGTGTCTGATGATTTGCAGACGTTCATGCTGTTATACGACCGCAAATAGCCATTTTACCGCTCTCGCCGGTAAACCTTAATTTGCGACCGTATAACCAGCATGAACGTCCGCAAATCATCAGACACAACAGGGTTATTCCCCTAAATGAAATCAGTGTCACACCCCAATATCTCAAAAACCAATAAAGATATAAGGCCCAAATTGTGTATGGTGTTTACTGGGATTTTTTTTTTTTTTTTTTTTTTTTTTTTTTGTGAAGGTGTGGAGACAAAAAAAAAAAAATCTGAGCAGGACATTGAGGAACACTCTGAGGTTGGAAATTGCCTGAACATATTTCAAGCAAAATGAGATAATGGATAATACTCTGGTGCTTTTATTAGAAACAGAACTATTTATCTGTACTATCTATTTATTTAAGCTATTTAATCACATTTATGAGTAAAGACTTTAGACACCGAAATTAATCGGTAATTCAGTGTAAATGAAATCGGATATTTGTGTTTGTGAATATCTAAATGATGCAAAATCATGTAACCACCGTTTCTGCAGCACTGGTTCACAAAAATGTTTTACTTAGTTTTCAAGTAGTTATGTTGTAATAATGTCAGAAAAAGCAAATTGATGTAAAACCTGCTACAGTGTCTTGCAGAGATTAACAAGATTATGTTGCACTGACCCTAAAGTGCACGTTTGGAACAAAGCCTGCCACTGTGTGCTACACTGAAAGAAAATATGTGGTCATGAATTCTTTGCTGTAGCAGAAACAAAAAAAAAATTTTGTTACTGCTAATAAAAGATTTTGTTACTTTGTCCTATGGTGTTATCACCGTCTGCACTGCATGGATTAGCAGCACAGTGTTGCATCATTTTTATTTATTTTAATGTCATTTCAGCCTGTGATACAGTGTTGACTCACTGATATTAGAAAAGTTACTTTGTTTTTTCTCTGTCCAACATCCAACCAGTTGAATATACTACTGACTGACTGCAAGAAGTGAAACACAAACACATGCACACCTGCGCATACAGAACGAGGTCTAGGGGTTGGAGGGTTGGTAAGGTTAGACCTTACTTGTGTTAAGCACCTTTGTTGTGATTTGGCACTATATAAATGAAAATAAACTGAAACTGAAATCAATCAATCAATCAATCAATCAATTTTTTTATATAGCGCCAAATCACAACAAACAGTTGCCCCAAGGCGCTTTATATTGTAAGGCAAGGCCATACAATAATTATGTAAAACCCCAACGGTCAAAACAACAAGACTGAAACAAGACTGTTAATGATAACAGGGGAAAAAGATTGGAATGAAACTAGTCATTCAGCTTGTACTGGTTCGTACTGTAGAGTTGCTTCCCAGGCGGAAGGTTCTGGGTTTGAGTGCACCTGTGCCCCATTCTGTGTGCATTTGAAGGTGTGTCCAGAAGGGCATTTGGTGTAAAAAGTGCCAATGTAGCATTTACATTTATGCAGGATCTGCTGTGGTAACCCAGAGCAAAAAACAAAACATAAAAGGAGAAAGTAAAATAAATTACCTTATTTTCTGATGTATAGCTGCACTGAATTCTCACCTTTTTTTCTGTATTATCAGCTGTTTGAGATTTTTTTTTTTACATGCAGTGTTCACTGTTGTAGTTTTCTTATTATAGGCATTTATTCTTTTATTATTAGTTTATTTTGTTTTTGTGCTTTGATTCCTGGAAAATTGGGAGACTAGTTCTCAAGGATACTTGAAGCTGTAATTGCTACCAAAGGTGCATCAACAAAGCATTGTGCAAAGGGTGTGAATACTTATGTACATGTGATTTCTATTTTTTTTTTTTTTTTAATGGGGTGTGAGTAGAGTTTTGAGGGGAAAAATGAATTTACTCCATTTTGGAATAAGAATGTAACATAACAAACAGAAACAGTGAAGATATATATATATATATATATATATATATATATATATATATTCCCCACCCCTTTTGTGTATATAAGTTGCAGGATCTCCCAAACTAGACAAAAGGAAATTGAAGGGGGAAAAACAACTGTGACTTATACTACCCACAATGTCTGATGGTCTGATGGTCACAATGTCTTAATTTTGACACAATGTATTTTATTAGTATACCATGGAAAAAACTTTCAAGGTCAAAGTCCTGTTAGAAGTGACTTTTCATAAGCTAAATTAGATGTGATCAAATGTCAGGAGTATGTATTTAGTTCATGCACTTGAATTGCACAATTTCTCATTGCTTTTTGGCACTGGGTTTCTGACTGATAACTGGAAGTGACAAAAAATTGGAACCTCCATCCAATTTTGGTGGTGTAGGTGAATCCATAAGAGAAGAATGAGAGTGACTGAGGAACTTCTGATTGAGATATAATACAAAATGTACACTAAATGGGCTTTTCAATCAGATCCAAATCATATTTTGTCAGGTGATAGTGAGTGCCAGTCTGCACCTCACTTTCAAATATGAGAGTGATTGGAGCATGTTTCAGGGATGAGAATGGGAAAAGAAAAAAACTCTGAAAATCAGCGGGGCCTGGGGGTCACCATAGGCCCCCAGCAAGGTCCAGGGGCAGCGTCCCTGGTGGGGGCCCACAGGTTTTGTGCATTTCTGGGCCACTAGAGAGATCTAATTTCGTGAATTTCCATTTTATATTTTTTGTATGTTGGGGTATGTGGAAACCTTACTGTAATAAAAGAATCTGTCTACAGTATGTAGATTGTGGAAATTCTTTCAGTGATACATGCCTAGTGCTACAACATACTGTATGTACTTAGTATAAATGCCATAGCATTGGACAGATATCACTGAACTTGCCAAAACTATTCTTCAAGTGTCTTCCTTAACTTGCAATGAGCTCTGAAATATACTGAAACTTCATGCAAGTACACTCAACAAAAATATAAATGCAACACTTTTGGTTTTGCTCCCATTTTGTATGAGATGAACTCAAAGATCCAAAACTTTTTCCACATACACAATATCACAATTTCCCTCAAATATTGTTCACAAACCAGTCTAAATCTGTGATAGTGAGCACTTCTCCTTTGCTGAGATAATCCATCCCACCTCACAGGTGTGCCATATCAAGATGCTGATTAGACACCATGATTAGTGCACAGGTGTGCCTTAGACTGTCCACAATAAAAGGCCACTCTGAAAGGTGCAGTTTTGTTTTATTGGGGGGGGGGATACCAGTCAGTATCTGGTGTGACCATTTGCCTCATGCAGTGCAACACATCTCCTTTGCATAGAGTTGATCAGGTTGTCAATTGTGGCCTGTGGAATGTTGGTCCACTCCTCTTCAATGGCTGTGCGAAGTTGCTGGATATTGGCAGGAACTGGTACACGCTGTCGTATACGCCGGTCCAGAGCATCCCAAACATGCTCAATGGGTGACATGTCCGGTGAGTATGCCGGCCATACAAGAACTGGGACATTTTCAGCTTCCAAGAATTGTGTACAGATCCTTGCAACATGGGGCCGTGCATTATCCTGCTGCAACATGAGGTGATGTTCTTGGATGTATGGTACAACAATGGGCCTCAGGATCTCGTCACGGTATCTCTGTGCATTCAAAATGCCATCAATAAAATGCACCTGTGTTCTTCGTCCATAACAGACGCCTGCCTGCCCATACCATAACCCCACCGCCACCATGGGCCACTCGATCCACAACATTGACATCAGAAAACCGCTCACCCACATGACGCCACACACGCTGTCTGCCATCTGCCCTGGACAGTGTGAACCGGGATTCATCCGTGAAGAGAACACCTCTCCAACGTGCCAAACGCCAGCGAATGTGGGCATTTGCCCACTCAAGTCGGTTACGACGACGAACTGGAGTCAGGTCGAGACCCCGATGAGGACGACGAGCATGCAGATGAGCTTCCCTGAGACGGTTTCTGACAGTTTGTGCAGAAATTCTTTGGTTATGCAAACTGATTGTTTCAGCAGCTGTCTGAGTGGCTGGTCTCAGACGATCTTAGAGGTGAACATGCTGGATGTGGAGGTCCTGGGCTGGTGTGGTTACACGTGGTCTGCGGTTGTGAGGCTGGTTGGATGTACTGCCAAATTCTCTGAAATGCCTTTGGAGACGGCTTATGGTAGAGAAATGAACATTCAATACACGAGCAACAGCTCTGGTTGACATTCCTGCTGTCAGCCTGCTGTGGCCTTTTATTGTGGGCAGTCTAAGGCACACCTGTGCACTAATCATGGTGTCTAATCAGCATCTTGATATGGCACACCTGTGAGGTGGGATGGATTATCTCAGCAAAGGAGAAGTGCTCACTATCACAGATTTAGACTGGTTTGTGAACAATATTTGAGGGAAATGGTGATATTGTGTATGTGGAAAAAGTTTTAGATCTTTGAGTTCATCTCATACAAAATGGGAGCAAAACCAAAAGTGTTGCATTTATATTTTTGTTGAGTGTATGTGTACATCATTTAAAGAGATTAAACCTATAAAAACAACATTTGTGGTATAAAACTGACTTTATTAATATTTACATGTGAAATGTATGCTTACAAATTATTGCCCCATAATAAATTCTGAGATCACACCACATGAGTTTGCACCCCGACTACTTACAGTAAGGAAAATAAGTATTTGAACACCCTGCGATTTTGCAAGTTCTCCCACTTAGAAATCATGGAGGGGTCTGAAATTTTCATCTTAGGTGCATGTCCATTGTGAGAGACATAAAAAAAAAAAAAAAATCCAGAAATCACAATGTATGATTTTTTAATAATTTATTTGTATGTTACTGCTGCAAATAAGTATTTGAACACCTGTGAAAATCAATGTTAATATTTGGTACATTTAGCCTTTGTTTGCAATTACAGAGGTCAAACATTTCCTGTAGTTCTTGACCTAGTTTGCACACACTGCAGCAGGGATTTTGGTCCACTCCTCCATACAGATCTTCTCCAAATCTTTCAGATTTGGAGTTTCAGCTCCCTCCAAAGATTTTATATTAAGTTCAGGTCTGGAGACTGGCCAGGCCACTCCAGGACCTTGAAGTGCTTCTTACAGAGCCCCTCCTTAGTTGCCCTGGCTGTGTGTTTGGGGTCATTGTCATGCTGGAAGACCCAGCCATGACCCATATTCAATGCTCTTACTGAGGGAAGGAGGTTGTTTGCCAAAATCTCACAATACATGACCCCATCCATCCTCCCTTCAATACGCTGCAGTTGTCCTGTCCCCTTTGCAGAAGAGCACCCCCAGAGTATGATGTTTCCACCCCCATGCTTCATGGTTGGGATGGTTTTCTTGGGGTTGTTCTCATCCTTTAAACATGGTAAGTGGAGTTGATTCCAGAAAGCTCTATTCTGGTCTCATCTGACCACATGACCTTCTCCCATGCCTCCTCTGGATCATCCAGATGGTCACTGGTGAACTTCAAACGGGACTGGACATGTGCTGGCTTGAGCAGGGGGACCTTGCTGCCCTGCAGGATTTTAAACCATGACAGCATCATGTGTTACTAATGTAATCTTTGTGACTGTGGTCCCAGCTCTCTTCAGGTCATTGACCAGGTCCTCCTGTGTAGTTCTGAGCTTTCTCAGAATCATCGTTACCCCACAAAGTGAGATCTTGCATGGAATCCCAGACCGATGGAGACTGACAGTCATCTTGTGTTTCTTCCACTTTCTAATAAATAATCATAACAGTTGTTGTCTTCTACCAAGCTGCTTGCCTGTTGTCCTGTAGTCCATCCCAGCCTTGTGCAGGTCTACAGTTTTGTCCCTGGTGTCCTTAGACAGCTCTTTGGTCTTGGCTATGGTGGACAGGTTGGAGTGTGATTGACTGAGTGTGTGAACAGGTGTCTTTTATACAGGTAACAAGTTCAAACATGTGCAATTATTACAGGTAAATAGTGCAGAATAAGAGGGCTTCTTAAAGAAAAATTAACAGGTCTGTGAGAGACAGAATTTTTGCTGGTTGGTAGGTGTTCAAATGCTTATTTGCAGCAGTAACATACAAATAAATTATTAAAAAATCATACATTGTGATTTCCGGATTTTTTTTTTTTTTTTTTTAGATTATGTCTCTTACAGTGGACATGCACCTAAGATGAAAATTTCAGACCCCTCCATGATTTCTAAGTGGGTGAACTTGCAAAACTGCAGGGTGTTCAAATACTTATTTTCCTCACTGTATGTCAGTCAGCAGGTAAACCCCACAGGCACATACAGCATAGTATCATTAAAAAGCACACATCCTGTGCACCAGCTGTACCACAGTCTATGAATTACACCTTTGAATGGTTTATCTATTAAAGAGTAAAAACAGAAGGAAATCAATTGTAAGGCCTGAAGAAGTTTCTGTATGAAGTATTTTAGCCATAAGGTCAAGTGAGAGGGGAAGTGTTTGCTTTTTAAATACTTGAAAGACACTGGACTCGAGAGGATTTAGTACTGCTATAACGGACTGATGCAGCAGGTGGCAGTAATGTAACAATAAGGATGCTGGCTGCTGTTATACGCCACAAAAGAAGAAGGGTTTGTTGGTTTTGTTTTGTGTCAAAATAAAGCCATAAAATACATATATTTTAAGTTAGCGGTTTTATATGACAAAATAAACGGAACATGGAAACAAATTTTGACAAAAAAATCCATATACAAATGCTGGTTTTGCAGCACTGAATTGCACTTCAGTACGTGCACAGTAACTGCACCACACTTAAAAATTACTGTGATTGTAAACACATTTTAATTGCATGAATAGAATTAGTGGTCATGCACCTGAGCACTGGATGTTCGGTCACTGACCGGTATGAGTGCTGTGGGCTTTGGGGCTCACTGTACCTCTTCCGCACTCTGGACTTGGGAAGATTAGTCCGTTTAATATTAATCTGATGACACGTTTCTTCATCTTGCAGTGTTCTGCCAAGGTTTTGTTGATGAAATCTGAACATAGCGTGCAGAGGGATTTACCGGGGAGCTCAACCTTGCGGACAGATTCACCAAGTCTTGCCTTTGTCCACGTCCACCTCCCGCTCCAAACATGTCCACTTAAACCTTTTTTTTCACACCACTATCGGTGTCTTTAACACGGTCTTCGTCCTCTCTCTCTGTAATTTTGACCGTGTTAAAGACGCAGCTCGACAGACCAAACTTGCAGAAACTCAAAATGTCCACATCCAGGTACTTTCAGTGACTTTAGATATTACAGAGATTCTGATTGGCTGAAAGTTTGCTGTTGTAGAAAAAATAACCAATGATGTTGTGTGTTTTATCTTGCAGTTTCGGCAGCGCTATTATGGTTCCCATGCATATGAAGAAAGATTTAATTTGCACGGATGACCCGCGCTACACCCCCCCCCCCCCCCCCAAATCTTACTCAACGGATTTACATTGATCTCACAAATGGCCAGAAAAGTCACATCCCTGATGTTTGATTAAGATATAATGTAAAATATACATTAAATGGGGATTTCAATGTTAAATTTAAATGACCACAATCTGGATCAGATCCAGATTACACTTTGTCAGTTGATATAGGATAATGTCCTACATAGCACTCTCAAATATGAAAGAAATTCAATCTTTTTTTGTCATTTATGAATGTTTGCAAAATTCGTTCAATGTTAAAACATAGGGATTCTTCCCATTTTCCAGGATTTTTCCTGACTTTCACCTACCACCTTGTAAATTGAATCAGTTCTTGCCTTCAGGAAATGAATCCACTGTAAAAAATTAATAATGACATATGAAAAATTGTGGATTATAGGCTGACAAACAAAAAACAGGGGTGAAAACACAACCTCCACCCAACTTCACTGGCACATGTAATAAAACTATTGTTTGCAGTGTTTTAACCTCACCCCTTGTTACCCTGTCTACACTGCATTAGGTTCATCTAGGTGCATCTTGCATTAGGTTTTGTTTTGACTCTGCTTTGAGTTTTAAAATACTTTCACTTCTTCTCAAATGTTCTGTGATGACATGACAGAAATAGTTTGTCAACAAGAAAACCTGAAACTCTACTTAAAGTTTTGAAGCTGACCGAAACAACTATTATTTTCTAAAGTTATGCCTTTTGTAGGTCAGCGTGTTTAATGTTAGTCATGTAAATACTTTGAGCCTTTTTTTGTAATAATAAAATAAAGTCCAACTAGACTATATTTCATCCATCAATTTCATAAAGCCACCTTATTCCAGTTTAGGGTCTGTATTGTGTTGTGAAATCCGGATCCAGGTAGAGTCCGGGTCACGATGTTATTTTGATTCCTCACCCTTGGCGGACGTCAGAAATCTCGGATTGTTCTTGTTAAATTCACCCTTTAGTTGCCATTGTCACACATGCTTTTATAAATGTGCCTTGAGCTTGGGTTCTGCACAAGTGCATTCAAAATTTTGAACTGGCTTTTTGGTACAGTCACTTGCCCAGTTCCGGATCACTGCTAGCTCCGGATCATTGCTGTAGTATTTGCGCCACCGTTTCTCGTAATCAGTGCGAATAAGCTAATACTTGGTACCAATGGAAAGACTGATGTTTTGTCTACAAATGACCACAAGCTCGACCGGATCCAGCCATTCTTGTGATCAGCAGAGGAATCAAAACATCCCGGTGTCTGCGGTGTGTGAGCTTTTTCTGACTCACTCATTCCTGCAAGTTTGAAAGTAACGATCTCTAAGACGTAGCAAAGGTGAGTTAGCCATTCGGTCTTTTTGGTTCTAGAGTGGGAAAATACTTACTTACTTGGGTAGAAAATGTCAGTGTGTTATGTCTTGCTGTTTAACTGCTGCACACATTTATCTCTGACGTGAAAATTTTCCGGTAGTGGATCACTGAAGCAGCAGCCTCGTGTCAGGACTTGTGAGTCGTGTACTTTGGGGCTCATCTCAACATCACGAATGGGCATGAATGTGGGGGCTTTTACTTTTTAATTCAGGAGAAATCTCACCTCCACATTTCATTTTTTGCTTGTAAAAACGCATAACAGTGCCTTTCGAAACTAAGTAAATTCCCATTTAATAAGTAGAATTTATATCATTTTGTGTTCAAAACACATTCTCGAGCACAGTGTGTATCATTCTGCATTAGAAGGGCTCCAGCCAGATGCCAGGAATGAACCCAAAGTGACACAGAGTGTCGTGATCCAGAACCGGGCAAAGTGATCCATTTCCGGCAAATAGTTGCACCACACATAATGTGGATTCACACTTTAAGTAGAAGGGCTACCACATCCTGACTTTTTCAGCTAGATAACATCCACATACCCAATACAACAATACACAATAAAGGACATTCAGTTGCATTATGGCTCCGTATAGCGGGACTTTCAAAAAAAGTGATCCAGAACTGGGTAACTGTCTGTACCTAAAAGTAATAGTAGTGGTGGATGTGTGCACGGTGTCAGCTTTGATAGCTGCAGTGTAAACAGCCACATAAACTGATTTCTGCTGTAACTTGATAACAGAGCTGTAAATTACAGATAAGAAGAAACATCTGCACAGAAAGTAAAACGCTGATAACGGCTTAACATCTGCATTCCGATCACTGCAGAATACCTTGATTTAACGTCATATCAGTAAGAGTGTCACGCTTACTTGTTCCTCTCGATGATCTTTGGACCGTCTTTCTTCTTTAAATTAGACTTTGGTACTTTTCACTACTTCCGGGGTGGTGATTGTAGTCCGCGTGGTCAGTCAGTCCTATCAAAAATGAGATAAATTAAACGAACGCAAACCCCAAAGTGTAGCGACTGCTGCAGGTATTATGTAATGGGAAAAAAAGCTGTTGCTAAAATAAATTGTTAGGGTGATCTTAATGCTGTTTTCGCCTGACTTGGAATGTGCGTTATAAACTACATTTCCCAGGAACGGCCTCTCACGTTGTGTTCAAAACTATTGGAATTTGGCTATATACGATCCGTAAACCAAATTGTCAAACTACTAGTCAAATCATCGGTATCTTTTACCAGAAAATAATATAATTACTTCTCAGTGATAGTATCATATTAACCCTGAAAACGTATGGATCGTAGAAGAGTTTTATTTTCCATTAACTTTAATTTTTCGAGCTTTGAGGAGTATGTGAAGGCAGCACAAGCGGATGTAAATCATGTGACCAGGAGAAGCAGATATATACAGTGTGGAGAGGAGCTTTCTGAGGAGTAGCAGCCTGTTAGCTGAGGAGGAGACGATGACGACGATGTTCGCCTGGTCAGACTCATTTTTACTCTTCGTGCGGTATTTGTGAAACTCTTAACTGTGATTTTTGTGTAAATTATAAATGGGGTGACCTGAATTTGTCAGGACGCTGAGTTTTTTTTAACACACACACACACATACGTATATATATAAAGTTGTGTTTTTTTTGGGGGGGGGGGGGGGGTTTAACATTGCCATTGTGGGGTGTTGTGTATAGAATTTTGTGAAGAAAAAAAAGAATTTCATCTGTTTTGGAATAACGCTTTCGCTGTGAATACTTTCTGGACGAGTTGTGTTATTTGAGAACCACAATGGAAATAAGTGTTTATACTTTAATGTGTTATCCTCTGTTTGACTTATTGTTGTTGTTACTGAGATATGAATTTTACCAAAATAAATTCAATCCAGTCCATTTTAAAGAGGAAATCGTGTTTGAGGTTGTGTGTGTTTTTTAAATATATCCCTGCAGTTTTTACTATATCAATGTTTACGTATTTCACCTTTGAGAAGATTAACTTATTGCTATTCTGTCACTTCTGTAACGCATATCTGTGTGTTGCAGTATTTTGCCCACTTATTGATACAACCCCTGGCAAAAATTATGGAATCACCGGCCTCGGAGGATGTTCATTCAGTTGTTTAATTTTGTAGAAAAAAAGCAGATCACAGACATGACACAAAACTAAAGTCATTTCAAATGGCAACTTTCTGGCTTTAAGAAACACTATAAGAAATCAAGAAAAAAAAGATTGTGGCAGTCAGTAACGGTTACTTTTTTAGACCAAGCAGAGAAAAAAATATGGAATCACTCAATTCTGAGGAAAAAATTATGGAATCACCCTCTAAATTTTCATCCCCCAAATTAACACCTGCATCAAATCAGATCTGCACATTGACCCTATGCCATGACATTGACCCTATGTGTCTTTTTGCAAGGAATGTTTTTGCAGTTTTTGCTCTATGGCAAGATGCATTATCATCTTGAAAAATGATTTCATCATCCCCAAACATCCTTTCAGTTGTCCAAAATATCAACATAAACTTGTGCATTTATTGATGATGTAATGACAGCCATCTCCCCAGTACCTGACATGCAGCCCCATATCATCAATGACTGTGGAAATTTACATGTTCTCTTCAGGCAGTCATCTTTATAAATCTCATTGGAAAGGCACCAAACAAAAGTTCCAGCATCATCACCTTGCCCAATGCAGATTCGAGATTCATCACTGAATATGACTTTCATCCAGTCATCCACAGTCCACAATTGCTTTTCCTTAGCCCATTGTAGCCTTGTTTTTTTCTGTTTAGGTGTTAATGATGCCTTTCGTCTAGCTTTTCTGTATGCAAATCCCATTTCCTTTAGGCGGTTTCTTACAGTTCGGTCACAGACGTTGACTCCAGTTTCCTCCCATTCGTTCCTCATTTGTTTTGTTGTACATTTTTCGATTTTTGAGACATATTGCTTTAAGTTTTCTGTCTTGATGCTTTGATGTCTTCCTTGGTCTACCAGTATGTTTGCCTTTAACAACCTTCCCATGTTGTTTGTATTTGGTCCAGAGTTTAGACACAGCTGACTGTGAACAACCAACATCTTTCACAACATTGTGTGATGATTTACTCTCTTTTTTTAGAGTTTGATAATCCTCTCCTTTGTTTCAATTGACATCTCTCGTGTTGGAGCCATGATTCATGTCAGTCCACTTGGTGCAACAGCTCTCCAAGGTGTGTTCACTCCTTTTTAGATGCAGACTAACGAGCAGATCTGATATGATGCAGGTGTTAGTTTTGGGGATGAAAATTTACAGGGTGATTCCATAATTTTTTCCTCAGAATTGAGTGATTCCATATTTTTTTCCTCTGCTTGGTCTAAAAAAAGTAACCGTTACTGACTGCCACAATCTTTTTTTTCTTGATTTCTTATAGTGTTTCTTAAAGCCAGAAAGTTGCCATTTGAAATGACTTTAGTTTTGTGTCATGTCTGTGATCTGCTTTTTTTTTCTACAAAATTAAACAACTGAATGAACATCCTCCGAGGCCGGTGATTCCATAATTTTTGCCAGGGGTTGTACAAGCATGTGCTTAGTTCCACTTTCACATCCTCTGCATTTTATGACCTACAAATTAAGCTGAGCTTTTACTTCTAGTCATATGACACTTCTCCAACTTTCCAAGATCATGTTATTTCAGCAGTTGCTCAACTTGCTGACAGTCGACTGCAAGCCACACACACACACACACACACACATATATATATATATATATATATATATATATATATATATATATATATATATATATATATATATATACTGTTTGATAACTAAAATAAAGGATTGAAATGAAACTAGTTATTCAGCCTGTACTACAACCCCTGGCAAAAATTATGGAATCACTGGCCTCGGAGGATGTTCATTCAGTTGTTTAATTTTGTAGAAAAAAGCAGATCACAGACATGACACAAAACTAAAGTCATTTCAAATGGCAACTTTCTGGCTTTAAGAAACACTATAAGAAATCAGGAAAAAAAAATTGTGGCAGTCAGTAATGGTTACTTTTTAGACCAAGCAGATGGAAAAAAAAATATGGACTCACTCAATTCTGAGGAAAAAAATTATGGAATCATGAAAAACAAAAGAACGCTCCAACACATCGCTAGTATTTTGTTGCACCACCTCTGGCTTTTATAACAGCTTGCAGTCTCTGAGGCATGGACTTAATGAGTGACAAACAGTACTCTTCATCAATCTGGCTCCAACTTTCTCTGATTGCTGTTGCCAGATCAGCTTTGCAGGTTGGAGCTTTGTCATGGACCATTTTATTCAACTTCCACCAAAGATTTTCAATTGGATTAAGATCCGGACTATTTGCAGGCCATGACATTGACACTATGTGTCTTTTTGCAAGGAATGTTTTCACATTTTTTGCTCTATGGCAAGATGCATTATCATCTTGAAAAATGATTTCATCATCCCCAAACATCCTTTCAATTGATGGGATAAGAAAAGTGTCCAAAATATCAACGTAAACTTGTGCATTTATTGATGATGTAATGACAGCCATCTCCCCAGTGCCTTTACCTGACATGCAGCCCCATATCATCGACTGTGGAAATTTACATGTTCTCTTCAGGCAGTCATCTTTATAAATCTCATTGGAAAGGCACCAAACAAAAGTTCCAGCATCATCACCTTGCCCAATGCAGATTCGAGATTCATCACTGAATATAACTTTCATCCACAGTCCACGATTGCTTTTCCTTAGCCCATTGTAACCTTGTTTTTTTTTTTTCTGTTTAGGTGTTAATGATGGCTTTCTTTTAGCTTTTCTGTATGTAAATCCCATTTCCTTTAGGCAGTTTCTTACAGTTCGGTCACAGACGTTGACTCCAGTTTCCTCCAGTTTCCTCCCATTCGTTCCTCATTTGTTTTGTGCATTTTCGATTTTTGAGACATATTGCTTTAAGTTTTCTGTCTTGATGCTTTGATGTCTTCCTTGGTCTACCAGTATGTTTGCCTTTAACAACCTTCCCATGTTGTTTGTATTTGGTCCAGAGTTTAGACACAGCTGACTGTGAACAACCAACATCTTTTGCAACATTGCGTGATGATTTACTCTCTTTTAAGAGTTTGATAATCCTCTCCTTTGTTTCAATTGACATCTCTGTTGTTGGAGCCATGATTCATGTCAGTCCACTTGGTGCATCAGCTCTCCAAGGTGTGATCACTCCTTTTTAGATGCAGACTAATGAGCAGATCTGATTTGATGCAGGTGTTAGTTTTGGGGATGTAAATTTACAGGGTGATTCCATAATTTATTCCTCAGAATTGAGTGATTCCATATTTTTTTTTCCTCTGCTTGGTCTAAAAAAGTAAACGTTACTGACTGCCACAATCTTTTTTTCTTGATTTCTTATAGTGTTTCTTAAAGCCAGAAAGTTGCCATTTGAAATGACTTTAGTTTTGTGTCATGTCTGTGATCTGCTTTTTTTTTTTTTTTTTTTTTTTCCTACAAAATTAAACAACTGAATGAACATCCTCCGAGGCCGGTGATTCCATAATTATTGCCAGGGGTTGTAGTTAGTGCCTCACAAATAGAAGGTCCTGGGTTTGAGCCCACCTGCACCTCATTCTCTGTGTACATCTGGAGGTGTGTCAGGAAGGGCATCCGGTGTAAAGCTTGTGCCAAAGCAACATTTGGCTCATACAGTATATAGTATGGTGTCCCAGAGCAAAAAAAAAAAAGAAATTATAAATCAGAGTACCCTCAAAATTTGATGTCTGAAATGGACTTAATTTTGACACACAAAACAAGTTTTCGTTTGTGGCTTT
Source organism: Thalassophryne amazonica (assembly GCF_902500255.1). Lineage (NCBI taxonomy): Eukaryota > Metazoa > Chordata > Actinopteri > Batrachoidiformes > Batrachoididae > Thalassophryne > Thalassophryne amazonica. Next base: position 81,926,695 of record NC_047107.1, read on the forward strand.
CGAAAAGAAACATAAGCATGTCAATCTGTACAAAGAATTTTTCCCTAATCATTGAAACTGATATTTTGTAGATGATTTTTAAATAGTTTCTGACCTCACCTCAAAATAAAACCATTGTTGCAGTGTTTTAAGCCTACCCTTTGTACCTTGTCGGCACTAATTGGCCCACACTGCTTGACCTATATTATACAAATAATGAATATTTTTTTCATTCGTTCAATGGAAAGAATCTTTCCATTAAATGAATGAAAAAAACATTGTTTTATATAACCTCTAAACTAGATCCTTGTCATTTGATATTTTAATAATTTATAAACAAGAGAAAAAGGACTTATGCCTTTCCTGGTCCTGCAGTGTCCCCCAAAGCTCTGTAGCAAGACAGATATGCCTTGTCTCACCCAGGTGCCCTCTCATGGAGCCTCCTGTGCCCCAGTGGCTCCCTGCAAGCGTCGAGCTGCAGAGGAGCCAACTCGGCCTGTGCAGCTCTGCCTCCAGCAAACACTGCTTTCTCAGGACCCCCCCCCCCCCCCCCCCCGACTCACACTCCAGCTCCCTCAGTGCATCCAGCCTTCCCATCCATTACCCAGCAGTCTGGGCACTGTGTCGGGCCGCCGTTTGTTCTTAGGCTAAGTGCCGTCGCCACTAGTGTGAGCGCATAGCGATGTGCAATAGCACAAAATGTAGAGAACCAAAATTGCACGGTAAATGGAACACAGTGGCAAATGGTATGAATAATCCATGTCACGTAACATGCAAGCCACCAGTCAAATGACAAGGAGCTATTCAGGTGTTATATAAAGGCTGCTATTCAACCACACCTGTTTTTACTCTGCTTTGAGTTTTAAAATGCTTTCACTTCTTTTCAAATATTCTGTGATGACACAAACGGTTTGTCAACAGGAAAACCTGAAAATCTAATTGAAGTTTTGGAGCTGACCAAAATGACTCATTTTCTAAAGTTATGCCTTTTGTGGGTTAGCTTATTGAATTTTAAAATAAAGTCCAACTTCCTCCAGTTTAGGGTCACAGCTTTGGTATCTTTTTTTTTTTTTTTTTAATCTGTTAATCACATTTATGAGTATAGACTTTAGATATTTAAATTCAGTGTAAATGAAATTAGATATTTGTGTTTGACAATCTAAATGTTACCTGCCTGAAAAATAAAATTATGGATCCACCCTGTTAAAAAAAAAAAAACAAAAAAAAAAACACTTTTTCATGTTGTCATTATGGGGTATTTTGAGGGGGGAAATTAAGTTACTCCATTTTGGAATAAGGCTAAATGATATGTGCCTGCAAAATAAAATCATGCATCCTGTTATTGCAGCAGACATTTTTCTCCATTGTGGTTTTGTTACTTCTACTACACTGGTGCACAAAGATGTTTTACTCATACAGAGATTAACAAGATGATGTAACACTCACTTTAAAGTGCACGTTCGGTACAAAGTCTGGCAGAGTGTGCTGCACTGAAAGAAAAGAAGTGGTAACATTTTTCTTTGAAGCGGCTGCTTGGAAGCCGTCGGCTATTAAATCTTTTGGTTTACGTAATAAAGAAGCTCTATTGCGCATACTCAGTACTACTATTATAGCTTCTTTCCGCATTCCTAATATTCCACCTTGGATGCTCGTTGACCCAGTACTTGATTTATCATTACGGCCATTTAAAAAGAATTGCACCAATGATTTAATCTTTTTGACCAAGTTTGGAGAAATGAGGTATAAATACAGACATTATTGTGAGATCTATACAGATGGGTCGAAAGACCAGAATAAAGTAGGTGCAGCTTCTGCAAGTGGCCTTCTTCAATGGCAAATAAGATTACCAGACAGTTCTTCTATTTATACAGCTGAGTTGTTTGCCCTGAAAATGGCTTTGGGTGTTATAGAGAACACTGCCCACAGACGTTTTGTTATTTATACAGACTCTCTGCCTAGTGTAACAGCTTTGCAGGGCAAAACTTATAAACATTCGTTTATTGTTCAGCTTTTGGAAACTTTGTATAACATCAGTACATTAGGTAAGCAAGTAATATTTGCTTGGATCCCTAGTCATACAGGCATTAAGGGGAATGAAACCGTTGGCAAAAGAAGCTCTTGCTATGGATGTTACAGAAATAAACTTACCCTACATGGATCTAAAGCCAAAAATTAACAATTATTTTAAAAACATATGGCAAACGTTATGGGATCTCTATCCCAATAATTAACATCAACCGCTCATTAAATTGCTTAGTCTTCTACTGCTAGCTAAGCGACAGGAAGACATTGTGTTGACCCGCGCTCGTATAGTCATTCACACTTGACACATGCATATTTACTTGCAGCAGGCGCCCTGCTTTATTGTTTACTGTGTAACTGCGTACTTACAGTGAAACATATCCTGCTTGAAGGTGTTGATTTTGCTCACATTCGGGTGAATTTTTATGACGTTCCTGATCTTAGGACATTGTTTAGAGATGTTTCACGCTCCCGCATTAAGTTTTCTTAGAGATTTAATCTTTTTATTAGATTTTAAGTTGGTACTTGTTTTGAGTCCCATTCACAACAGTTTTCCCTTTGGGCAAGGTACTTTGTTCCTATTGCCTAGTCTTTCGGAGGAGACTTTCAGCCATCAGGCCCGTGTAAGGGAGACTCACCTTTTGTGCGCTAACAAACCTGCTTCGTTTGTTGTAAAGAGTTGGGATTTATCCCGGTGAAGTAGTCACATTCCTAAACTACTGATAGCTTGCTGTTTAACCTGTAATGCATGACATTGTGGTGAATTTTGTGTTTATTGTACCAGGTAAATATTTGTCAACTGTTTGACACTTATGTGTTGGTAGTGTCGTTAATTTCTAATCAATCAATCAATCTTTGAAGCGGCACTCAAAAAGGTCTTACAGATTTAGTTACTTTGACCGATTATGTCATCAGAGTCAGCATTGCATGGATTATGTTTTACATTATTTATATGATCTTGTATCAATCAATCAATCAATTTTTTTTTATCATTTAATTACTTTAATGTAATTTCAGCCTGTGATACAGTGTAAACTTGGATATGAGAAGAATTTACTTTTGTTTTTGTCTGTCTAGCATCCAGCCAATTGAATATACTACTGACTGCAGTAATCAGAAGTGAGTATCAGGACAAGTTCTCATCTTCAGCTGAGTTACACCTTCTCCGGCACCAATACTTAGATGATTATTTCCTCTTCCCTCTAGTTTTGATGGCATTGTGTTGGTGACCCAGAGCCATGAGACGCTGCCCTCCAACCTGCAGTGTCTGAAAGGTCCTCTGCAGGACTACAGCTCTGTACGTGTCTGTCAGCATTCTTTCCTGCAGCTGCAGCAAGCATCCACACGCAGAAATACGCCTGTCAAAAAGCAGACTTCTATAATACAAATAATGAATGTTTGAGTTCAGTGATACGAATATTTCAAGAGGTGAACGCTGGAACAGACCATTAAACTCGGCTTCACCTCGTTGAATGGGCTGTTCCAGCTTTCACTGAATTAACTACTTGTTCCATTTAAAAAAAAAAAAGTAAAAACATTCATCATTTGTTTTATATAACAGTTAAAATAGATCTTTGTCATTTGATATTTTATTAATTTATAAACAACAGAAAAGTTGGTGTTCCACTGCTGCTAAGGTCCAACATGAACTTTAAATTGTAATGTGTAGTCTGGTCTTGCAGTGCACTGACTTCGTACTTCTGTTAAAAAAAACAAAAAAAAAAACTGTGTAGGTCTTCAGTCCAGCCAAAAATAACTTCAGCTTTTCATCTGATCAGCTCTTCATGCATCCAGACGGTTTACTGTGTGTGCGCGCGCAGAGTGCAATGGTACCAAACGTATGCAACCAAATTTTCACTCTAAATAGAACCAAAATGCACTCTATCAATCAATTTTATTTATATAGCGCCAGATCACAACAAACAGTTGCCCCAAGGTGCTTTATATTGTAAGGCAAGACCATACAATAATTACGGAAAAACCCCAACGGTCAAAACGACCCCCTGTGAGCAAGCACTTGGCAACAGTGGGAAGGAAAAACTCCCTTTTAACAGGAAGAAACCTCCAGCAGAACCAGGCTTAGGGAGGGGCAGTCTTCTGCTGGGACTGGTTGGGACTGAGGGAGAGAACCAGGAAAAAAGACATGCTGTGGAGGGGAGCAGAGATCAATCACTAATGATTAAATGCAGAGTGGTGCATACAGAGCAAAAAGAGAAAAACACTCAGTGCATCATGGGAACCCCCCAGCAGTCTAAGTCTATAGCAGCATAACTAAGGGATGGCTCAGGGTCACGTGATTCAGCCCTAACTATAAGCTTTAGCAAAAAGGAAAGTTTTAAGCCTAATCTTAAAAGTAGAGAGGGTGTCTGTCTCCCTGATCTGAATTGGGAGCTGGTTCCATAGTAGAGGAGCCTGAAAGCTGAAGGCTCTGCCTCCCATTCTACTCTTACAAACCCTAGGAACTACAAGTAAGCCTGCAGTCTGAGAGCGAAACGCTCTATTGGGGTGATATGGTACTAAGAGGTCCCTATTATAAGATGGGACCTGATTATTCAAAACATTATAAGTAAGAAGAAGAATTTTAAATTCTATTCTAGAATTAACAGGAAGCCAATGAAGCCAATATGGGTGAGACATGCTCTCTCCTTCTAGTCCCTGCCAGCACTCTAGCTGGATCATTTTGAATTAACTGAAGGCTTTTCAGGGAACTTTTAGGACAACCTGATAATAATGAATTATAATAGTCCAGCCTAGAGGAAATAAATGCATGAATTAGTTTTTCAGCATCACTCTGAGACAAGACCTTTCTAATTTTAGAGATATTGCGCAAATGCAAAAAAGCAGTCCTACATATTTGTTTAATATGCGCATTGAATGACATATCCTGATCAAAAATGACTCCAAGATTTCTCACAGTATTACTAGAGGTCAGGGTAATGCCATCCAGAGTAAGGATCTGGTTAGACACCATGTCTCTAAGATTTGTGGGGCCAAGTACAATAACTTCAGTTTTATCTGAGTTTAAAAGCAGGAAATTAGAGGTCATCCATGTCTTTGTTTGTAAGACAATCCTGCAGTTTAGCTAATTGGTGTGTGTCCTCTGGCTTCATGGATAGATAGATAAAGCTGGGTATCATCTGCGTAACAATGAAAATTTAAGCAATGCCGTCTAATAATACTGCCTAAGGGAAACATGTATAAAGTGAATAAAATTGGTCCTAGCACAGAACCTTGTGGAACTCCATAATTAACCTTAGTCTGTGAAGATTCCCCATTTACATGAACAAATTGTAATCTATTAAATATGATTCAAACCACCGCAGCGCAGTGCCTTTAATACCTATGGCATGCTCTAATCTCTGTAATAAAATTTTATGGTCAACAGTATCAAAAGCAGCACTGAGGTCTAACAGAACAAGCACAGAGATGAGTCCACTGTCTGAGGCCATAAGATCATTTGTAACCTTCACTAATGCTGTTTCTGTACTATGATGAATTCTAAAACCGGACTGAAACTCTTCAACTAGACCATTCCTCTGCAGATGATCAGTTAGCTGTTTTACAACTACCCTTTCAAGAATTTTTAACAGAAACTCTAAATGCAATGCAACACAAATGGGATGAATAATCCATGTCATGTGACATACAAAGCACCAATCAAATGACAAGGATCCACTCAGCCGTTGTATAATGAGTAATATGGTTCAGGAACTAAAACAGTGTAACTTAAGTTAGTTTCATAACTCTAAATACCCAGTTGAGTACAAGTATTTGGTCTATTTAATTTTTTTTTTTTGGGGGGGGAGCATGTTTATTTTGCATCTAAAGCAACTTTGCTGCAAAAAGTGGGGAAACTGACTACTGCAGAGCATGCACGTGGTGCGTAGAACTGTGTTGCACACAGTGCTTTTACCAAAAACGCAGTAATTGCTGCACACACCGTGCTGCTGCTCGAATGCTTCAATGTTCTCTGCAGTGGTAGTGATTGTGGTTCTCCTCAATCAGTATTTGAAGACCTCAGAGAGGAACTCAACTGAAGGTAAACTCCCAAATACAAAAGCAGACATTCACAAAAAACTCTCTTCATTCTCTGTAGGTGGACAGCGGTCTCGGGGAGGAGGTGGTGGTCCTGAAGGTGCCTGGCATATCTGGTAACAGACTGGTGTTTGCTTCCACCGGCCCAGTAAACAGAGACTATGATGATGTCAGGCGTTTCAGTGATGCAGCGGAAAAAGGCATCAAACGGTGCGTAAGTGGTAACTAATGGTAGCTTTTTTTTTTCTGTTTCTTAGCAGCTTTCTGAGGTGTGTGTGTGTGTGTGATTTCAGGGCTTTGAAAGCAGGCATGCAGCGCCCCCTGCTGATCTGCCCTCCTCACCCGGCCTATGAGATGAGTACACTGGTGGCTGCTCTCGGGGCTCTACATGCTCTGTACATGGTGAGAACGGTTTGCTGCATTAAATAAAAGAAAGTCCTATGCAAGAAAATGTGTACTAGTCTTGGCTGAGGAAGTAAACCTGTGATGGATATACTACAGCAATGTGTCCAAAGTATTCCAGAAAGGGCCGAGAGGGTGCAGGTTTTCTTTGCAGCCACTGACTCCAGCAGGTGATTTCACTGATGAACATCACTTTGAGCAGATGGGATGAGTTCAGTGAAATCACCTGCTGGAGTCAGTGGCTGCAAAGAAAACCTGCACCCCCTCGGCCCTTTCTGGAACACTTTGGACACCACTACAGTATGGGATAAACACCAGCCCCATGTAGATTGGTTGAATCCCTCTATGTTCAAACCTTCTATCATCCAGTCCTTCCAAAGCTTGCACATTACAAGATATACTAAATGCTGTATTACAGCTTTACTATTATGGATAATTCAACAGCGTTATTACGCAACAATGCCGAACCGTCTGCACTAAGACTGGCTGTGGGTGTGTGTGGTTTCTCTGCTTTTATTTTATTCCTAATGTAGATTTCAGACAAACTGTTTATGACTAGACACTGGGGATGGAAAAGTATGAACTCATTAGTTATTTCTGTACCCTCAAAAGCCGCTGGAACTGAGGGAGCTGAAAGTGAAACCTGATGACTGCAAAGTGCATGTTCTGGGTCTGTGGGTGGCAGAGGATTCAGAGGGACAGAAACTGGTGCGACTGGCAGAGGCTTTGGAGAGTGGCAGGTGAGTCAACAGCTTCATCTGAAATGTCCCACATCGTGTCGCTCCTCCTCAGTGTTCCTGTCTCCTCCCCTCAGACTGGCGTGCCGTGATATTGGCGGCTCAGACCCCGAGCGTATGGCTGCTCCTCGTGTGGCTGATTATGTCCAGGAACTGTTCAAGGACAGCCCTGTGACGGTGTGAAAAATTACACATCTTAATCTGATCTCTTAAAGAAAGCAAAAGTTTTAAAAGACTAAGGTGTGTGTGTGTTCTGTACTAGATTGAAGTGATCAGCGACCTGAAGGTTCTGGAGAAGGAGTATCCCTGTTTGTCTGCAGTCAACCGTTGTGCCAATGGTAGGAGAAGGTCTTTTTAAAAGTTACTCATGCATCATGTGTATTTGAGCTACACAAGATAGTGTTAAATTTCTTAAATGTCGATATTTTAAAGATGTAATTACGTTTTTGTCTGCATGTAGTTGTGCCTCGTCACCAGGCCAGAGTTATCAAGCTGCAGTACTCTGGAGAGGGACCGATCCAAAAAACTCTCATGCTGGTGGGCAAGGTGAGGGGAAAAAAATCCATCCATTTTATGTTGAAGCTTATTGTAAACCCAGAGGAAGTCCCAACTTATTAAAATTAATGTAGCCACTCCTAAATGTCATTAAAGATTATAACCATCTAAGTCATAAAAATTATTTTCTTCAGCTCATTCCACCACTATCATTTTGTTCCTTAGTAAATAAAGGATTCACAATCTTGTATCACCACTATGATCAAAATTCACCTTTTCTGTTAACTATATTTGATTTTGACCTACATGAATTTAAAATTCAGTGAACAGACTTCATGACATGGCATGCTGTTTGGGCCTCCACTGGCAGTACTTTGCAGTATATGCGAGTGTAGTATGTCTTCAGCCTCCATGGAGCTGAAGAAATGCAGCATATCTTAAATTGGAACTGAAAGTGCCAAAGAACAAAATAAAATGGAAAGAGAAAGACAGCAATGGACACCACTAATAAACATAGGCCGCCAGAGATCTGTTGGGACGAACACCGGTTAAAATATGGACAGATTTCTCATGAAAGTTTTGCTGGCTATTCACTGGACAGGTAAGATGATGCTCGTATAGATCTGCTGTAGCAGCTGACAATATGAAATAATTTTTAATTTGTTTGCCAATTGAGTCAGTGAGGAGAATTATAAGCTGTATTTTTCCTACTCTGAAAACTGAAATTCAGAGTTCCAAATTTCATTCAAATGCACCATGAGCTTTTATCTTTGCACGTGCCACCTCTTTCATGTCCTTGGTTGTTTCCCCCAAAATAAATATTATGCCAGCAATAATTGGCTGTATTTTTGTGGTTATACAGCAGAAATAAAGCTACTTTATAATAACTAGAGTTTAACACAAAATAAGCTGTCCATTTTGTGATAAATGAAGAGACTATATGCCTCCTTTAAATGTGAAAAGGCCACCAGACATCTGTTGGTAACTTACGAGTAGAAATGTTTATAAAGGGGACTTTGTTTTCAGGTTGCCTCTGTTGGTAGGAAAAACAAAATTACTGAAGGAATCCCCAAAGTTCAAGCTTAAATCTGCCTCAACAAATAGTAAACAGTACGAAATGCACATGACTCTGAAGTCCAGCTGTTTTTTTTAAAACATTAGCTGTTGGATCCTATTAAAGGCTGAAATAAATGTAATCCTGTATAATGGCAAAATTGGTGGATTCATTTTTCTTAACTGGCGAGGGGGCTCAAACTCTGGGCACCTGTTGTCATAACATGATATGATAGCCAGAATTTTTATTTAATACTGTAGTGAGGAGTGTGTGTTTTAATGTAACAATTCAGTAGAGTTCTATAAAGGCAGATGGATATGAAATTTTTATTTATTTGAGGAAACATTATGCACATTTAGGGGAATATAGAGGATGTGTCATTTTTTTATATCAGCCTATTCCTTCAGCAAATCTTCCAAATACCAAAGTAAAACTCTTTCCACGGATTGGCTAAAGCACATATATTGATTGTAAGTCATTATTTCACTGTGTATTGAGAACTCTTTAGAGCGGTTCTTTGTACACCAAGAAACTTGAGCGTAGTACATTTTACACAGTGTGTTCAGTTTACAGGTTCTTATGATTCTATATTACTTGTTGCCCAATTATTTTGTAATTTTATGAAGACTGGGAACCACATTAAATACCCCTGTGCGTCATTTTTACAAAAATCAATGGCACAATTTACACCCAACTGAAAGAGAAAGGACATTTGTCATGGTTTTTTGGTGGAATGTCACCACGGCAGGCTGCAGGAGCACGTCCATTTCGAGTCAGTAGGGCACGGGCAGCATGAGTGATCCACAGTGTATAACACCGTTATGTCCACCTCCACCACCAATGACCTCATGGTACTGACTGCTGCACAGACCAGTGGACATCACAGTGACCAGACAGATCTGTGGGAAGTGGGCCTTTGAAGTCCACTTTAAATTAAGATGCAATAGGATACTTTAAGTTTGTGAAAGTAACTGTGCAGTTTTCATAGTTATTGTTGCATATTAAATATGCAAGAATATTGTTTGTAGTAACAGTGTTGTTTTGGACATTCTGCTGCATAAATATTTGCATAAAACTGACTCCCTTCAATTTAAGATTGATATTTGTGTGTCTCCACCACTTCCAGGGTATCACGTATGACACGGGCGGAGCGGACATCAAGGCTGGTGGGTTCATGGCAGGGATGCACAGAGACAAGTGTGGAGCTGCTGCTGTCGCTGGATTCTTCCAGGTAGAGGGAAAAAAAATAAACTTTCAGATGAGTAATAAGACCTCAGAAAGATTTAATAAGCAGCGCAAGCAAGGGTTCTGTAAGTACGGTGACATTTATGTCAGGACTTCTGTCCTGTTTTATGACTCACAGCAGCTGGAAATAGTAAATGGTACATCAGATCTACAGATAACTTTAGAAGATGTCAGATATTCAGGTTCACGTACTTTGCAAGAGTAAGAAAGCTTCACTGACTCTGTGTCCTTCTTGCTGTGTAGATCTTAGCCAAGCTGAAACCAAAACATCTGAAAGTTGTCGGCTCAATGGCGATGGTGAGGAACAGCGTGGGCGCAGGTCAGTGTAGTCCAGTGTTTGGTTTTACAGGAACCTTTGATGCTGAGCCTTCTCTTGGGTAAAAATGTGTTGGTTCTGTGATGAGACACTGATAGTAGCTTTGTTTTCTGTAATAGAAATGTCTAAGCAGGATGGGATGTGCCTAGGTTTGGCTTGGCTTTAAAGGTTGGACCTTCATGTGTTTATTTTCAGACTGCTATGTGGCCGATGAGCTGCTGGTTTCTCGTGCGGGTCGCAGAGTGCGTGTGGGAAACACTGATGCAGAGGGGCGCATGGTGATGGTCGACTTGCTCTGTGAAATGAAGGAGAAGGTCAGAATAACTTATTACCAGCTCTTGACTAATGTGTCTTCACGCTCCTTCTCGTTGTGACTGTGTCCTCTATCGGTGCAGGCGGTGCATGAAGTTTCGCCTCAACTCTTCACTATTGCTACTCTGACCGGTCATGCCATCAGGGCCATGGGACCTGAGTACTCTGTGAGTCCCGCTGAAACACAAAACTACAACTTACTTGGACGCATTGTGCTTTAAACACTAAAAATTTTTCACTTTCTTTTTGTAGATCATTATGGATAATGGACTGGCCCACAGCAACGGAAACGCCGCTCAGTGGCAGAAAGGTAAGACTTAAAAATGTAACCCATCACAAGAAACATAATTGAAATGCCTTTTACATGTTAGTTCAATATTCAAACAGCCTGACACTGAAATACATCATCCATTAATTGTGTCCACCAATGAATAGCTATTGACTTTACTGTGTGCACTGATTTACTTTTATTTATTTTTTACAGGATTAAATGTACTGTAAAGTTTAACCCAATCTTTAACCAAACACACAGATTTGTGCAATTCTTTCATTCTTCTATACCTGCTTATTGAATCAAGGGTCTGGCGTGGGGGGTGCTGGAGCCAGCAGTCATAGGGCGTCAGGTAGGGTACAACCTGGACGGGATGCCAGTCTGTCAGAGCCACATATAAACACAGTCACACCAACGGACTACTTAAAGTTTCCAATCCATCTAACCTGCATGTCTTTGGAAGTGAAGAGAATAGGTGGAGACAAATTTTTTTTTGATTTACAATAAATTATTTGTGGTTTAACATTTTTTGGTAAATAACCAACCATTTGCTTGTTCCAGCTGCCTTATGACAACAGTTTGCATGAAGCTAAACATGCTTTGATTCACTATGAGGTTCAGTAACCTCTGTAGGGTATTTGTCTTGTCTCCCTCACCCCTGTTAATTTTTTTTAATGAATAACTAAAATGTAGAAATGGCGCCACCATGTGGTATTTGTTTGTCATGCAGCTGGAGACGTGTTGGGTGATGTGTTTGAGGTGTCCAGGATTCGTCGAGAGGACTATGAGTTCCATAAGGGCAAATCTGAGTACGAGGACATTCTGCAGTGCAATAACCTGCCGTCCTCGGCTACTCCTCGAGGACATCAGACACCAGCCGCTTTCCTCATCATGACATCTGGTCTAGACAAGGTAACGGCATGTTCTCAGAATGTTTGCCTGCAGACAGAGGTGCAGTGATTAATGCGTTCTGCTTTTTTTTTTTTTTTTTTTTTTTCTTCTCCCACCTGACCTTCCACTGCAGCACGGTGTGGATTCTGACAAGCCTTTGCCGTACTCCCACATTGACATTGCTGGGTCCAGTGGGCCGTTCCCCGGCATGCCAACAGGAGCACCCATCCTGGCCATGGCTGTGAACTACATCCCATTTAGCACCTAATCAGATGATCCAGATTCTGGTTTCTGCACAATCTCAACAAAATTGTTTTTACTTTGTGTAGAAATGTTAACATTGCCAACACATGATGCAAAACATGAAATGTTTAATCAGATTCAGAGTCTGCAAGAAAGTACTGTATCTTAGCTTTTCTAAGAACCATCGACAGCATGTCCCATGTTCTCCACGGGTTAAATGACCCTGTTTTTAAGTATATATATATATACACAGTGGCTTGCAAAAGTATTCAGCTCCTTAGTATTTCACACATTTTAATTTGTTTATGGCGTTTCAAATACAAGAAGTAAATCGGGCTTCTCAATATAAAAAATTTCTAAAATTATCTTCCTTAGACTCAAATTGAAAGTAAATCTCTACAACTTGATATAAATGAATTAAAAATATAAAAACCAAGATGATGGGTTGCATAAGTAATCAGCCCCTTTGGTATCATACCTGTAAATAATCAGTTTAATTGCCAGTTTTCTTCAGACAAGTCAGGGGATGGATACATGAACATTTCCAAGTCACTGAATGTCTTGAACATTATTTACATCAGTTATAAAGAAATACAAACAGTATGGCACTCTATGGTAATCTGTGTGGAGTAGACAGTTCTCAAAAACTGAGTGACTGCACAAGAAGAACAGTGAGGAAAGCTACCCAGACAACCCAGAAAAAGTTTTAGGCTTCTGTGGCTGTGATTGAAGAAATTGTGCACAGTGCAAATTCTGCGTTTTGTGCCTCCAGTTATAAAGCTTCATGATGAAGTGGTATAGACGCGGGTCTTCTGTCACTAAAACATCAAATCTGGGCTTGCATCTCAGATGTACCTTCTGGCAAATTGTAGGTGAACTTTCAGGTCTTCTTTTCAAGACAGTCCTTCTCTGCTCCACTTCATCATGAAGCTGTATAAGTGGGGATATAAAATCCGAAACTTACACTGCACAATTTCTCCTATCACAGCCACAGAAGCCTATAACTTCTTCTGGGTTGTCTAGATGTCGTGGTGGCTTTGCTCACTCTTCTCCTTCTTGCACAGTCACTCAGTTTTTGAGAACTGTCTACTCCACACAGATTTACCATAGAGTGCCATACTGTTGGTATTTCTTCATAACTGATGTAAATAAAGTCCAAGACATATTCAGTGACTTGGAAATGTTCATGTATCCATCCCCTGACTTTTCTGAAAGAAAACTGGCAATTAAACTGATTATTTACAGATATTATACCAAAGGGGCTGATTACTTATGCAACCCATTATCTTGGCTTATATATTTTTTAATTAATTTATGTTAAGTTGTAGAGATTTACTTTCAGTTTGAATTTAAGAAAGATAACTTTAGAATTTTTTATATTGAGAAGCCTGGTTTACTTTTTGTATTTGAAATGCCAAATTAAAATGTATGAAATACCAAGGGGCTGAATACTTTTGCAAGCCACTGTGCAGTAGTGTTCAGAATAATAGTAGTGCTACATGACTAAAAAGATTAATCCAGGTTTTGAGTATATTTCTTATTGTTACATGGGAAACAAGGTACCAGTAGATTCTCACAAATCCAACAAGACCAAGCATTCATGATATGCACACTCTTAAGGCTATGAAATTGGGCTGTTAGTAAAAAAAAAAAAAAAAAAAAAAAGTAGAAAAGGGGGTGTTGAAGAATAACCAGAATGGCAAAGGCTCAAGACTGTCTGGAGTTCCCTGTAAGTGCTGTGACAGTTAGAAGATGCCTGTGTGAAGCTAATTTATTTGCAAGAATCCCCCGCAAAGTCCCTCTGTTAAATAAAAGACGTGCAGAAGAGGTTACAATTTGCCGAAGAACACATCAACTGCCTAAAGAGTAATGGAGGAATATTTTGTGGACTGATGAGCATAAAATTGTTGTTTTTGGGTCCAAGGGCCGCACAGTTTGTGAGACGACCCCCAAACTCTGAATTCAAGCCACAGTTCACAGTGAAGACAGTGAAGCATGGTGGTGCAAGCATTATGATATGGGCATGTTTCACCTACTGTGGTGTTGGGCCTATATATCGCATACCAGGTATCATGGATCAGTTTGGATATGTCAAAATACTTGAAGAGGTCATGTTGCCTTATGCTGAAGAGGACATGCCCTTGAAATGGGTGTTTCAACAAGACAATGACCCCAAGCACACTAGTAAACGAGCAAAATCTTGGTTCCAAACCAACAAAATTAATGTTTTGGAGTGGCCTGCCCAATCCCCCGGACCTAAATCCAATTGAGAAGTTGTGGGGTGACGTCACAAATTCGCAGAGTCGTTTCCGTGACGACGACGCAAATCCGTCTGCGCTGCGACAGGAAAACCGTGTTGAAAACCATTTGTAAAATTCAGGCGGCTTTTGATGGCTTTCAACAAGTGAGTATCTGAGAAATTGTTTAACAGCTTGGGCATGTTCCAACTTGTCCGTTAAGGTTTCCAACGGACGTGTTTTTCCTGTCGCGACCCCCCGCAGTTGGGTCCGGCCCGACATGCAAATCTGCCCGCACGTTCTTTCATTACAAAATCTCCTTTAACAGTGGAATGTCCGCATAAACTCCTCATGCCGACTTCTTCTGAAACTTCTCTGTTCTCTGACGACGACCTGGGTGAACAGAGCCTGAAATGTGGAAGTTTTCAGCTTGAAACAGCGAGACGACGACGCCTCGGAGCGCAGATCGCCGTAAGGCGCCGTGGGCCGTCCTTAAAGCGACACTTGCACACCAAAATCTCTCATCAGCCATTAAAATTTTTACCGAAAACCAGCTGAATTTATCAAATGGTGTCCACTCAGTTGTGCCTTACAGTTTTGAAAAAATTTTGATCAAACAAAGCAGCAGTCTGAGCCATTCCTAAACAATGAAAAAATCGAGAGGGTGGGCCACTCCTCACTCAAAGACTGCCCACAGGCGAATGACGTAACCGACAGGCGTGAAAAAACTCTTGCATGCCCACGAGGGTTTAAGCATGTCTGATGTAATCACACGTGATTCAAATCCATATGGTTTTTGAAAAAAATAAGGTCGGATACTTTTCTAATAGACCTCGTATACTCAAAACATGGATTAATCTTTTTAGTCACATAGCACTATTATTCTGAACACTACTGTATATGTCTGTATGTGAGAAACCGGGGGTGGACCAGTTCTACGATGCAGTCAAATGAAATGCAACTTCAAAATAAATAAAAGCACATTTTCAACACCTACTGTGGAATATGCTTTTTCCATTTAACTTATATTTGCATTAGTTTGCATGTTGTACATGCAGCCTTTAGTTATTGGTAGAATGGGGGAAAAAAATGGGCTGCTGTGCACCCCTTTTTTGGGATGAGTTTTTACAGGAGGGGTGGAGAGGCGCTTTGAATTGTCTGTATGATGCAGTTGAGACATTTCACTTCTGAGCAAGATTATGTCAGGAAAGTGATGGTCTAAAGGTTATGCAATGGGTTTGAGAGCAGAGGACTTTTGGTTCAAACTCCACCAGCATCAAACATCACTGAGGGCCCTTGGGCAAGGTCCTTAATCCCCCAGTTGCTCCTGATGTGAGTGCCTTGCATGGCAGCACCCTGTCATGCATGTGCGTACCCAAGGAATCATTGTAAAGCACTTTGAGTGTCTGATTCCGATGGGGAAAACACTATGTAAATACAGTCCATTACTTCAGTTGTACTGCCCCTTTGCCATCACACTTCCTGTATGCATTACGCATAATGACCCTAAGAAGCCTATTGAATTTGAGGTCAAAATCACTGAACTGTACTTTGTAAAAGCCTTCTGCAGAAAAGTGTCACTTGTCAATGGTAACCTTATTAATGTTTGCCCATGTGTTCTTGTTCTTAATTAATCCTAAAGTAATGTTTGTCAAAATATACTGGACAGTGGATTTTATACAAACAAAGCCCAAAAAATGGAAGTACATGAGGGGGGAAAAACTGCACCTCTTGAGAGGTTTAATAGTTGTCTGTTGCCAGAACAATGAACAAACTCAAAGTAATGCTGGTTTCCCTAATTTTAAAGAGGTTGTTTTCAATCAATGCTCTTAATGAATAATGTAACGGCATCTTGGTTGTACTGTAATCATGGAAACTTATCAGTGGCATCTCAAAACATAAGTCATAACCTGAAAAGATGCAGAAATGACAAATATGGATGTGTCTGCTGTTTCAAACTGTAAACATGAGATGAATATGTCTATTTTTTGCTAATGTACATGCAACTAGTAGTATCCTCTGTTAAACTAACGGTAGCTGCGCTGGTCCAATGAAATAATGACCACGCATCATACAGATGTCTTTTTTTCTATTTATTTACAACTCCTCCTCAACAAGCTATCAAAGGAGTGGCTTCAGGACAACTCTGTGAATGTCCTTGAGTGGTCCAGCCAGAGCCCAGACCTGAATCTGGTTGAACATCTCTGGAGAGATCTGAAAGTGGTTGTGCACCGACGCTCTCCATCCAATTTGATGGAGCTTGAGAGGTGCTGCAAAGAGGAATGGGCAACACTGCCCGAAGATATGTGCAGTGCACCAACGTTGTGGCATCATATTCAAGAAGAATTTAATGAATGAATGAATTGAGGCTGTAACTGCTGCAAAAGGTGCATCAACAATGTGCAGTCACTTGCCCAGTTCTGGATCATTACCGGTTCCGGATCACTGCTGTAGTATTTGCGCCGCCGTTTCTCATAATCAGCGTGAATAAGATAATACTTGGTACCAATGGAAAGACTGTTTTGTCTACAAACGACCACAAGCTCGACCGGATCCAGCCATCTTTGTGATCAGCAGAGGAATCAAAACATCTGGTCTCCGTGGTGCGCGCGCAAGTGTGAAAGTGGACGATCTCTAAGAAGTAGCAAAGGTGAGTTAGCCGTTCTGTGTTTTTGGTTCTAGAGTGGGAAAATACATACTTACTTGGGTAGAAAATGTCAGTGTGTTATGTCTTGCTGTTTAATTGCTGCGCGCATTTATGTCTGACGCAAAAAATTTTCCGGTGGTGGATCACTGAAGCAGCAGCCTCGTGTCTGTAGTGAGTCATGTGGACTTTGGGGCTCATCTCAACATCACGAATGGGCATGAATGTGGGGGCTTTTACTTTTTAATTCAGGAGAAATCTCACCTCCACATTTAATTTTTTGCTCGTTAAAACGTATAACAGTGCCTTTTGAAACTAAGTAAATTCTCATTTAATAAGTAGAATTGATATCATTTTGTGTTCAAAACACATTCTCAGGCACAGTGTGTATCATTCTGCATTAGAAGGGCTCCAGCCAGATGCCAGGAATGAACCCAAAGTGACAGAGTGTCGTGATCCATTTCCGGCAAATAGTTGCACCACACATAATGTGGATTCACACTTTAAGTAGAAGGGCTGCTCCATCAAGACTTTTTCAGCGAAATAACATCCACATACCCAATACAACAATACACAATAAAGGACATTCAGTTGCATTATGGCTCCGTATAGCGGGACTTTCAAAAAAGTGATCCAGAAGTGGACAACTAACTGTATTGAACAAAGGGTGTGAATACTTATATGAAAATTCAGTAAGGTATATCTTATATATTATATTCCAATTCTAAGGTGGAACTATGCTAGTATATAAAGGTATATCTAAATATCTGAAAAGGAAGAGTAAAATAGAGTAGAAAAGAGAAGAGTAGAGCCACTTAGGTGTCTGGTCTTGATTTGTTTTTTGTTTTTTAATAAATTTGCAAAAATTTAAAAAAAGAACTTTTCATGTCATTATGGAGTGTTTTGAGTAGAATTTTGAGGGGAAAAAACAAATTTACTGCACATTGGAATAAGGCTGTAACATAACAAAATGTGGAAAAGGTGAATACATTGTGGATGCACTGTGTACACTAACAATTATTAACATAGAATAGACTAGAATATAGATATCTCCCAGCTGTTTTAGGAATGTCGGGATCAATCAATCAACCCTAACTCGGGATTAATCAAGGATCTGCTGGCACTGCAACCTGGTGGCCCTGGTGTCAGCAGAAAATGAATGAATGCTAAATGTGTAAGTCATTTAAGATAAAACAAAATTAACTAATTTAGTCATATGTAATATAAGTTACTGTAGTATGACTGTGCAAACTGAACCGGTATGATAAAGGGTAATGCTTGTATTTGTTGGAGACCGAAAACAGCTGTTATCCTCCAAGTCCCAGACATCTTTGCGGGTGGGCGGTACCGGAAAGACGTGAGGTCACCGAGTTATTAAAAAGAGACGCGAGTGCGCGCTTACGAATCAGATCTTTTCTGTCCTGCCGGTGGTACATTTATGCAACAGCGGAGGTGCTGTAACTGTTTTTAGGACTCCGTCTTCTCCTCAAACCGCTCGCTCCGTAGCAGCAACAATGTTCGAGGCCCGGCTGGTCCAAGGCTCCATTCTGAAGAAGGTTCTGGAGGCGCTGAAGGATCTGATTACGGAGGCCTGCTGGGACGTCAGCTCCTCCGGGATCTCCCTGCAGAGTATGGACTCCTCTCACGTCTCCCTGGTGCAACTCACCCTGCGGAGTGACGGCTTCGACTCCTACCGCTGCGACAGGAACCTGGCTATGGGAGTCAACCTCAGCAGGTAAAAACCGCTGGAACGTGCGGGGAAAAAAATTAATAAACTGTTCATCATATGACGTCACCGCCTGAAAGACTCGAGCTGCAAAGCTGCTGTGCGGTGACTTTTTCGCTGGTGTGGCGAAGTCGATGTAAGCACTCATATTTTTAGCTTAGATGTTAGTTTAATTTTAGTTTGTGCTCGGCGTCTACCTTTGTTAGCTTTTTAGCTACAAAAAGAAGGGCGCCATTTTGGTGCAGTTGCCCGGGCATGCCTTTACTGATAGATCACGTGGTCTTGGTTAACTCTTCTTAAGACGCGTATGCCATCTAAAAAAAAAAATTAGACGTAAAAACGTAGTATTATGCAGTTGAGGCGTTTGTCACAGTTACTCTGCTGATTTGACATTAGCCGCGACGTCAATTGAGCGCCAAATCCTGAGGTGGGGGATTGGCGGGAGTTTTCTAAACCCGGGAACTTCCACTTCCTATTGTGTGTCACATCCGTTTTTTTCTTTCATGGACTAAATTCTGAATGAATTGAATGTAGCGGATGCTAATTCATTTAATCACATCAGAGTAACGGATTTCTGTAGCTGATTCACGGGTGCTGTTTTTTTTTTTTATTATTTTTAGCTGTTCAGGCATGCTGGAAAACTGCACTACCATGTCATATCTGATTAATAGCCAGAGAGTTCAGTTTCAGTGGTAAGGAGGCAGTATGACAGCTGTTGGTCTTTGTTCATTACTAAGACAGATGTGTTATCCATACATTTCATGGTTAAGGCTACAACTATTTTTAGATTAGATGGAACTTTGATCCCTTGGGAAGACTCTTTCAGAGAAATTAAGGTTCCATAATTGATTCGTCAAGATGATAATCAACAGATTACTCTTTGTTCTTGGGTTCATAAAATGTCAATTACATTTTTATGAAAGGTTTTTCAGAGCCCAGAGGATGCCTTCTGTTGTGTTGAATGTTATTTAGCTAAACACAGATTGAATGAACTACACAATGCAAGCTGTAAAATGCAAAATTGATTTGCATAATCAGCAATGGTAGCATTAACTTGCATGTTTTTCATTTCACGCTTTTTTTTTCTTTTGCTAGTATGTCAAAGATCCTGAAATGTGCAGGGAATGAAGACATCATCACGCTCAGAGCTGAAGACAATGCGGACACACTCGCTCTCGTCTTTGAGACACTGAGTGAGTTTGTGTTGCCTGTATTCAGATTTTTTTTTTTTAAATGGTCATCTCTGTTTAAACACCGTCTTTATTGATGATCATCATCCACAGACCAAGAGAAAGTCTCAGATTATGAGATGAAGTTGATGGATTTGGATGTGGAGCAGCTTGGCATTCCAGTAAGTGGCTGACAGACGGTCCTTCCTTCATGGACCAAAGATCTTTGGCGTGCACATTGTTTATCTTATCTGCATCATTTCCCAGGAGCAAGAGTACAGCTGTGTGGTCAAAATGCCTTCTGGAGAGTTTGCGCGCATTTGCCGTGACCTGTCTCAGATTGGAGATGCTGTCATGATCTCCTGTGCCAAGGATGGGGTCAAGTTCTCTGCTTCAGGAGAGCTGGGCACCGGAAACATTAAGTTGTCCCAGACCAGCAACGTGGACAAAGAGGATGAGGCGGTGAGTAAGAGTTTCATGTAGGTTCAAATGCCAGATCATTGTAGCACCAAGGTATATACTGCAGCATACATTACTCACAGTATGAAGTAAACCTTTTGCTAGCACTGACAGTTTTTGGACTGTGGATTGCATTGTGTAAATGGTTTTAGGGCATTGCCTTTGGCTTTGATAACTACAAAATTACAATGTTGGGTCAAAGTTTGCTGCTGCTGAGGAACTGTTGTTTTTGTCGTGCAATTAATCTTTTCTGACTGTTTTTTTTTTGTTGTTTTTTGTTTTTTTTTAGGTCACAATTGAAATGAATGAGCCTGTTCAGCTCATCTTTGCCCTTAATTACCTGAACTTCTTCACCAAGGCCACTCCTCTGTCCAAGACTGTCACCCTCAGCATGTCTGCAGACATTCCCCTCGGTAAGCATGCCGGTCATACTGCAGCTCTTGGATAGAACACCTGTCTCCTCAAATTTGACAACTTGAATTTTCTTTCCACAGTGGTTGAATACAAGATTGCAGATATGGGACACATCAAATATTATTTGGCACCGAAGATTGATGAAGAGGCTTCTTAAACTTCGTTCATAGCAGACCAAAAGGGGGAAGCGGCATGCAGGACTTGTCGAGTGAGGAAATAGCTGAGCTGACGGCATCACTTGGAGGCACCTGCCCTCCTGAGTGTCTGTCTTAATAGAGGTGAAGCTCTGACTCTAAAGACGTGTTCATCGATGTTGACTGTGGCTCAAGGCAAACTTCAGCACTTCTCCTGTTCACGCCTCCTGTGTGGTGTTTCCTTTGGGCCCATTTTGGAAAAGCCAATTTCAAGAATCCAACTGTAGATATGAATTTGTAAATACTTTGTGTGGTGTAGCATTGTTGGTCAACCCCACTTCTTTTTGTATTCATGGGTTCAGCAATCCACAATAAATCCAGTTTTGTTTTTTCCAAAATACTTGTGCAGGTGTGCTGTCTTTAAATTGTTGGTCTACTACAACAATTGATCTTCCCTCTTTTTAAGTGTTGTGATGTCAAATGACATTGCAAAACTGCTTCATCAGTTCAAATTGTAACACGTATTTACAACATTTAACATAATAAACACCAGAAATTAGGGGTGTATAGGAATTCTAACATTTCAAACTGGTGTTTCAATGAAACTTCATTGTGCAACATGAACATGTACATTAAGCAAATTTATTCTGATCAGATCTTTTCAGGTGGCTGTAAATGGGTTGAATTGCTGCCTCGTGACATGAACTTTAGGGTGACAAAAGTTCCTTGATTATCTAACAACTGATTAATTGTGGCAGATGTTCCTCCTAAGCCAGCTGGAAATATCTAATGATAGAACACTGGAGAGATGAGCATTTTGGAAAATGGTTCTGACCTGATGTGTTCATGGGGGGATAGATGGACTTGCCTCTAAAGCGGCCATAGATGGGCATGTGAATGAGTTTGTACATGTGTAGCATGGTATCGTGTCCAGGGTCACTGTTTTCCAAAGACAGCTGGGATAGGCTCCAGTTCTGCCATGACCCTTAGCCCTCTGGAGTTGAAGGGTATTTTCCAGATTTTTACTGTCTTGAGTCATTCTGTTTAATTGAACTGACTGCATTCAGAAAACTGAGTAACTGGACTGCAAATTGCATGTACAGAGGTTGACCAAGTTTTATTAGATTGTCCATTTTGTTTATTGCAATAGGTAAAACATGCGAAAACCTCTGCACAAATGAAAGTGCTCTTGAGTCACTGCTCTGTCTGAACAGTGAAAAGCTGATGGACTTTGTGATGTCACAAAGTTTAAATCTGAGCTGAGTGGTTTTAGAAATTCAAATTTTGTTCAGATATGAACACAGCCAGAGATGACCTGTAGATATCTGGATGCACCTTAATCATTCTACTAGATACTGATTTGGCAAACCGTAGTTTTGATCGTCAATTTAAGAACGTTGGGCCCCACTTTCAAATCTAAAAACTTTCTTGGGCCCACCCAAACCTAGTTGATCAATGTTGATTAAACTAGATCAGATAAATGGCAAATATTTTAACCTATTGTCTTTTAATTATTTTTGATTTTAAAACTTAATAAATTTTTTGAGAAAAAGAAAACTTCGTTATAAAATTGGGAGTTTTTATTTACTTTGTGAACTGTCATTGCTCGTCTGCAGTACCTTCGTATTCCACCAGGGGCCGACACCTACCTGCAAATCATCTGCTTTTATGTTGGGCTTTCACACTGCGCTAATTATAATCTCGTGCAGTGAACTGGAATGAAGCTGTCCTGTACAAAACAAGCAGTCAGCCGCGGACGACGTTCACTGTTTTTCCATGTGTGGCATTTGAAGAATTTTAATCCTCACAAAGCTTTAATCTCTCAACCACCTCTGGCAATAGTCTCCACAGACACACCATAGTGGGAAGCTACATTTCCTTTTCTGGTACCATCATTTTCTCCATCCATCAATCAACTCCTAATTTATTTCTACCTCATTTGCATCAAAAAGGACCTAATTTTCCAGAGCTTTGTTCTCAACTGACCTTTCGGTTTGAATAACAAAAGGTTTAAAGCATCCTAAATCTGAGCAGATTATTGCAGTCAGTGTAATCCCAGACTCCTCTGAGATATTAAAATTCATCATCTGAAAGGCTTCAGCACTCATGAGCCCACGTCCCTACATTGTGGATTTGCATATATACAATACTTAACGCGATTCCTAAAATCTGTATGTACTTTCGAAGTGTTTAGACCTTTCCAGTTTCATATACTGAATGTGGCTCTTGACAAAGCAGTGGCAGTCTGTTCTTTTTTTTTTTAATTTTTACAAAACACCACAGTTTGACACAGGTTTTCAGATACACAAAAAGACTTTCACCTTTACAAGTGACCGGTGTAGCAGAGTGACACCAAAGCAATTTAAGATGCTTCAATATTTAATCAACTTCGATCATCTGGGTTAAGATGAATTACTTTCCCCAAACTAGTAAAAACAGTTAAATCTGAGGTTTGTTTCTGCTACTGAGTTGTCCACTTCTTCACAGTGCAACATTCTTTGATGCATAATGCATTACATTACAGTTTTGGGCATATCCAGGTCAGTAATACAATATATGTTGTTCCATTTTAGTGGTCAGTTGTTTTACTAAACTCAAGGAGCTGCTAATTAATGTGTAGTAGACCTTCCATCGCTCTTTCAAGCAATGTCCTCACAGTAGAAGTCATTACAGTGTCAGTGTTAATAGTTTCCCTTAATAATGACAATTGAGAATATTACTGCAAACTTGATTTTCATCTATCAGCAGCCAATAAATAATGGTTTTAAGATGACATGTTTGAAGCAGTTTACGGAACAAAAACTGCAAATAAAACAACTAAAAACAGAAACTTAATATTTTTTAAAATTTCCAGAACAAAAACATTTTGCCACTTAATAAGGTGCCCCCTTTTCTTTTATTTTTTCTGTTGCAATAAATTTCTTCTTGGATCATTTCATGTCTTGAATGTTATGCACACTTTTGAAAGCTGTAAAGAAATTGATCAGCAACAGTAAAATAAAATGTGGTGTAGTCTTTTTGTTTATAACCAAATGAGTTAAATATTGTGCCCTGTATTTTATAAATGCTGACATAAACTTCAGTTTTTGATGGACAGTTTACATGTAAAGAGGAATAATGTTGGAAATCTTTAGCTAACTTGTTAGGCTAAACAATGTAGCCTAGCATGTTAGCTGCAGCATATATCAAAATATATTTACTACTTTAAGATACATATTGTCATGTTACACAGCCTTAAATGGATCATTATTAACCAGTATTTTAATTGGCTCAAACTGGTTCAGTAACACTAATTTTAAAATGGGTCTGAAAATGTTAAAAACCAGTCTACTCGGCACTAAATGATTTAGTGCAGCAGATAAGAGAAAATTTACAGAGGAATCCTTCAAATGGTGATGCAAGCACCAAAACAGGAACAAATACTCCTTAGACATTACTCTTTTGAAAAAGCAGAAGGCCAGGTAGGGGTCAATTGAAAAATTAGACAGGGGTCAAAATTTAAAAATGCTCCAATCACATTGAAAAGTATTCTATGTTCCGAGGTCTGTCCAAAAAGTATCATACCTTTTAATTTTTTTCAAAAACTATATGGATTTGAATCACGTGTGATTACATCAGCCAAGCTTGAACCTTCGTGCACATGCGTGAGTTTTTCCACGCCTGTCAGTTGAGTCATTCACCTGTGGGCAGGCTTTGAGTGAGTACTGGTCCACCCCTCCCGTCGGATTTCTTTTGTCTGAGAACTTGCTAAGAGACTGCCGCTTTGCTCCATGAATTTTTTTTCAGAAACTGTTAGAGACAGGCAGTTGGAAACCATTCGAAAGATTCAGTTGGATATCGGTGAGGATTCTGTCGGCGTCATGCGGATTATGGACTGTTAAAACCTTTTTAAAGATGGCCCACAGCGGTGGAGGGCGCGCGGCGCGGCGAGCGGCCATTCGACAGGCTGGATCGACCAGATCATTTCCAAACTGAACGCTGTGTTGATCCGGGACATCATGTGACTACCACAGAAATGGCAAGAGAGCTGGACATAGCATTTTTGCGGCACATTCCACTGTTACAGGAGATTTTGTAATGAAAGACGTGCGGAGGATATGTTACCACGTAACATTGATAACTAGTCATGCTTAGTTATCAATGTTACGTGGTAATATTGATAACTAACATATGATGCAAATTATTTCTTTTCAAAACCCTATTAACTCAATGGGGTTTTAATTTGTCATCTTATGGTTAATAATCACATTATTCCCCTTGATTGCTTTGGGTGTAGAGACTCTCAGACAAGCTACCGTGATCCCAAATAATGCACAATGAAGGCAGGGCAGACCAATTTTTTTGGGGGGGGGGGGCATTCAGTCTGCAACAATTTGCGTATTTTATTTATTTATTTATTTATTTATTTATTTATTGCCAAAATTGTAGCCACAGTCTCAGATAGTACAGTACAATACAAACAGTACATCTGAGATGCAAGCCTAGATTTGATGTTTTGGTAAAACAAACTTTTGTATTTCTTCATAACTGATGTAAATAAATTCCAAGACATAATCAGTGACTTGGAAATGTTCATGTTTCCATCCCCTGACTTGTCTAAAGAAAACTGGCAATAAAACTGATTATTATTTACACGTATTATCAAGTTTTAGATTTGCTTTCAGTTTGAGTTTGAGGAAGATAATTTTAGATTTTTTATTTATTTTATTTATTTTTGTTTTTGGTATTTCTTGTGTTTGAAATGGCATAAACAAATTTAAATGTGTGAAATACCAAGTGTTCCAATACTTTTGGAGGACACAGTATCCTAACCTTATGATGAGTGCAAAATGAGTGTGGTGTATTGCTAGTGTTGTGTCTAAGAATATTTAATTTTCACTGTTTCTGCACTTTGTGTGAAACCATTTTCATATCGTACTGATATGACAATATTAAGATATAATTTGCCCATATTGTACAGTCTTACTGTCAACTAGCTAAAAACTTTTAATATTAATTTACATCTACATAAAAAAAATGCTTAAAGTGGCGGGGGGTTAAGAGGGCTATATTGGCGGGGGGAGGGGAGGTCAGCTGAAAGGCAAAAAAAAAGAAAAATGCTTACAAACAGGGGGAGGGTGTGGGGGGGCAGAGCTCCCCCAGAAGCTGAAGGGTTTCAGCCATGCTAATGCTCCCCTGACGCATGGCCAGTAGATGGCAGTGTTCATGGCAGTGTGAAGAGCATTTGCTACGAGATGTAATTTGCTTTAGTAACTTCCATAGAAATATCTTAAATGTATGTTTTGTTTTGTTTGTTTTGTTTTGTTTGTGTATGTGTGATATGAAGTGGATTTTTGGCCAAAGTTTTTATGCTCACTGGTTTTGTGTTTGAGTGCCTCCCATTTCTCTTTCACTAAATTTCATGGTAAATTAATTCACTTCTTACTCATCTTCAACCACTAACTCCAATTAAGGGTCACAGGGTGGCTGGAGCCAGCTGATGCTCCATCACAATGTAAGTGATACTCCTCATCTTAGTCTCCATAAATAGCAGCGTTAACAAAGTACTCCTAACTAGAAGTTTCAACGGCATGTAATAGATTTTGCTATCACTGCAAAAGCACCGTCACCGTGTGGAGCTTTGGATTTTGGCTGCATTTTTCCCTCGTCAGAGTGGGTACGCATCGAGTCCCTGCAGCACACAGAATGTTACTGTCTTCAAGTCAAGCAAAACTGTGAATCAGATGCAATAAACCGTTATTTTGTTTATTTCACAGTAGTTAAGCTGTAAAGCACAAATAAACAGAGATGCAGCACAGCAAAGCTCCTTCCATCTGTCTCTGGCTTTGCGAGTGATCGTGCTGTGTCCTTCATGACCGATCCGATTCTTTAGAATGGCTCTTTCACAAGCTCTCTGGAATTAAAAACTTACAGTTGATCAAATTTAAATTGAACTTTTATTGTGTTGAAATTTCACTTTAGATTTACAATGTAAATTTTCTATAAAGTACAGTGCATTTAGTTGAAATTGTATATAATCCACACATAATGAATACGAGGTCTGTGATAAAACTAACGTACCTTTTTATTTTTAACAGGCAAATGATGTAACTGACAGGCGTGAAAAAACTCTCACATGCCGACGAGGGTTCAAGCTTGTCTGATGTAATCACACGTGATTCAAATCCATATAGTTTTTGAAAAAAATAAAAAGGTACGTTAGTTTTATCACAGACCTCGTATTTTTGGAAAGTGGCCCTGTATTCAAAGATAAATTTATAGCCATACCAAGCTTAGATTTTTATTTTTAATAAATTTAGAAAAAAAAAAAAACCTTTTTCATCTCGTCATTATGGGGTGTTGTGAATAGAATTTACTCCATTTGTGAATAAGGCTGTAACATCACAAAATGCAGAAAAAGTGAAGTGCTGTGAAAACTTTCCGGATACACTGTAGCTATAGAGACCAAAACTGTTTTTGTACCACTCTAGAAACATGTTTATTCCTGCTCTAAAGTTGCACATTTTAACATGGACTCTTTTGGAGCCAGCCTCAAGAGGCCAGTCAAGGAATTGCAACTTGTTCTTCCAAGAGTACCTCATTTGGGACGTTGAATCATACTACTTGGTTAAATGTTCCTTTATGCTAAACATTCTTCTGAATTTCAGTCATAGAAAATATTCCATATCACCTCCAAAATTCTAAATCACATATTTCCTGAAACAATATGTATCTGCTCACTACATTTTTTGAAAGTTGTTAATTAGTTTTTGAGTTATCCTGTTAAAAGGCAGACAAACAAACACACACCAGTGAAATTACCTCCTCGTCAGAGGTACTGATTTTAGCAGTCATGATGGAGGTTGACTGCAGCTGTTATGACATCAAGCTGGATAAACTGGAGCACTGAATTTCTACATCGGTTTCAGAGCAAAAAAATCCAACCAGACTTATTGTTCAGTTAATTTTGTCAGAGTTGGTGCTCGTAATGTCCCTCTTGCTGGCATGTCATGAATGCAGAGTAAAGCATGTCGCTTCTTTAAAATATTGTGCTTTATGTTTTCATGCTTTTTTTTCAGTGTCCTGCTACTGTTGGTGCAGCCTGTTGTTGTGTATTCAAGAGAAGCTGATCTTCAGTCCATTATCACCAGGGTTCTGCAATCTGCATCTTTGCTTTGTCTTCAGTCTCTGGCCTTTAAAATGCTTTCTGGAGGCAGGGGGTTTAGGAGATAAGAAGAATGGGTTGAAACAGTCTGTCTATCTGTGCGAGGCACGCTGAGTCTATAAGCATGGTTTATTCAATGAAGAAGGGAGAGCATGATGTACTCACTTATCCTCGGGTCAGTGAGGCAGAGGAGCCCAGAGGCATGGGTGACGTTTTTCAAACCTATTTGGAATCTTCACCAGTGCGATGAGCTGGGCTGAGTGTGGAAAAACTTTCTGTGCATGCTTGTTCCTGAGCAGATATGAATGCATGAACACTGCAGAATGAACTAAAGACAGTTGCATCATTATAATCAGAGTTTACATGCATAATTGGATACCTTGCTGTCTTCTTCTTGTCACTTCTGGAGGCTCGACCCCAGCAGTCAGACCTGCTTCCTTACATAAACCCCCGGTGTGTCTCCACATGAGCAGATTCCATGGATTATTGATGCTGACAGAGACACATAGTCACACATGGTGAGTGATTCACCAGCCTTCCTGTGTCAAATAAATAAATGAAATAACCTAACTATATATATAATCCTGTGCTGAACATATGGAGCACAGCTCCATCTGCTGCAAATGTTTGATTGCTTTGGAGATGTGAGGATAAAGGGACTCCCTCCCCTGCCTCATCAACACGTCTCACAATATCAGCCTCCACACTTTGTGTTGATCTTCCACGGCGGGCTTCACCACGTGTGTTTCTGACAGTGTCGAGCATGTTAAAGTCGTGACTGCATGGATTAGCATTTTAATGGTGTCCCTGTGTTTTGTGTGTGTGTGGTTTCACAGCAGCGATGGAGGAGTGCAGCTGCAGGGAAGTGAACTAACATGGCAGTCACACCTGAGCATAATTGGCAGAGGTGGCAGAAATAATTGATATGGCACAACATTGTGATATGTTTTCTGTGACATTTTAAAACAGGCCGTTATCAGTTTGTCACCCAAAAGTGATAAATTATACCCAGTTGTGTGTGTTTTTGACTGTTTTCAATGTTTATGTTGCATTGTAATGCACTGCATTGTGTTGGTTTGTGCTCAAATGCCATTTGGCATTTGAGCACAAACCAACCTCAGACTCGACTTCAAATAGTTTCAAAAGACTAATTTGAAGACTAATCTAAGCTGACAGCACTTCTGTGATGGAAGTGAAACATTCTCAACTCCATAAATCTAGTCCAGTTGACAATTCAAGCTTCACTAAGAAACATCTGGAACATCCAAGCAGCATCAGTGTTTTATGTATTTATTTATTTTATTTATTTATTTGAATAAGGACAATGCACATTAATGAACATCAGTATAAAAACAAATGTAAATATGCCGGATTATAGCTACAAAGATAGTTTTCATCCGTAGTCCCTAGGCAGGCAAACACATAAGAAAGAAAATATAATATACAAAATAAACAACACAAGGGAATGTTAAAAGTCTAGTGGTCAGATGACTGGTTTGTTTTCAGCCATAGTTTGAGTTGAGCTCTAAACCTGATCAATGTAGGGTTCTCCCGTATGTGTAGAGGAAGACTGTTCCAGATGTTAGTGGCCCTCACAGAGAGAGTGTTCTGTCCAAAAGTTGTTCTCCTGTGGGGGACCTCACAGTCTCCTCTGGAGGAGGCCCTGGTTCTCAGGCCACATGAAATCTTAGGTTTAAACAAGGTAGACATTGGAGGTGGGGCTAGTCCATGTAGCACTTTATAAATGAAACATACATACTTAAAATTTATAAAATTTTCAAAATTGAAAAGATTGTACTTTTTTTCTTTGACAAGATTGTTTCTGTGACCAGCTTTTTTTGTTTATTCTTTCCCTTGATTTCTGTAACTTTTGAGTTGGTCACAGCGCCAATGTGCGATGATACAACGTGAGGCCATTTTTCTAATGTTGCTCCTGGAAGAAGAAAAAAAAAAGAAGATCAAATGTTATTTTTTAACAAAATAATTTAACTGTACATGGAAACAACCCTTAAGTATGTGTAAACAGTTACAATACTTATTGTAGACAGCATCCACTTTATTTTTGTCAAGCGCCTGTCGACATGGCCCCAAGCATTCTCTGGATGTTCCTCCTAGATTGCTGACAAGAAGCACTTCAGTGGGAAAGACAGCCATAAGGAGTGTCCTTATATAGCACGAAGCAGAGTTGGCATTTTGTGCCGCAGCCCAAACCAGCTTGTCAATGTAGACTTTTGACCCAGGAACTATTTTCTACCTATCAAAAGAAGTAGAAACTGGTCACTAATCAAAAATATATTTACTTGAAATCACAGTAGGGGTCAATTCATTTGTTTGTAGGAACATTTTAAGAGACCCGGTCTGACAACTTTGAGAACCCCTATATATTTGATACTCTATGAAGGGTACAATAGACTTTTATATATATAAAACACATACGTGTCATATATGTTATTTTGACATGTATGAAACAAGTTATTTTTAAAATACATAAAACTTGTGTAGTTTGTATAGGGATATATTTTACACCATATAGGATCAACATATAAATCAGTTAAAACATGAAATTTATATACTTCTTCCATTAAACTTTTCCATATGGGAAGCATCTTGAGGCAACTTGGTTGTGATTTGGTGCTATATAAAGGTAATAAATGTACATTTAAATTTGCACATGTACGTGTGTGTGTGTGTGTGTGTGTGTACTCCACCTCGCTTCTAGTGCATGCTGGGATAACCTATCTGTCTCTGCACCCTTCGCCCCTCTCTGTCCAGGGATCCCTTCTGTGCTACTTAGCAACTGTTTCCATGGCTACAAAATTGCTCCCTGTCTCACCCCCCCCACCCCCACCTCCACCTCGCCTCTGCAAAAAAGTGTCCCTGGGCTCCACTGTGTCCACTTCCAAAAGGCGAGTGGCATGTTCATGGCTCAGCGTGTTTGGTAAATGTATCATACATGAGCCACAGCTTTAATAAATTGTTCTCGTGTTGGACAGGGGCGGTGTGGCACTGCGTGTGGACAGACGGATGCTTGTGATGTTCCTGGATGTTCGCTCTATGTGTGATCATGGGACATGACATCAGCCAGGTCCTCTTCACCTGGTCCGGCGTGTCAGAGATCACCTCAGAAGTGATGTCACTGAGACACATTACACTGTCTTCAGCGTGTGCACATTTCTCACGTGCACGGTCACTCATGCATGGTCTCTGACATCCAGAAAAGGGGGGAAAAAAGAAACCACAGGAAGATACATTGAATTATATATTATATTAATATTTTGTTTGTGTGCATGTGTTTATCTTAATCTTCTGGCTCCCCATCATGGTGAATTAGTGTCCGTATCATCATTATCATCCTGCCTGTGAGGCCCCCCCCACACACACACACACAATGTGTCACCTTGATGAGATGAAATCCGACAGATTCGTGCTGGTGCAGATTCGTGCACATTAGTTCACAGTGACTCCACAGCTAATCTGCTGCTGTGGGAGAAGAACATTGTCTAGAGATGATGTGGGAAGACAACATGAAACTTCAAACTCTTACTTTGGCTTTTCTCAACAGAAACTGCCAAAAATGGCAAAGATCTTCTGATTCTATTCTAACAGACTATTTCCTCCATTAAGGAGGTAATGTGTTTGTTTATGTGTTTGTCTGGATATTTGTCAGCAGGATATCTCAGAAGGACATTAATATATTTTAATGGAGTGGTCAGCCTTATAAGCCAGGGAAGAGCCTACACTGTCCAAAAAGGTATCAAAAGGATAAAGATGTAATTCAAGCGATGTAACAACAACAACAAAAAAATAGCATTAATCATTTGAGAATTACATCCATTTTCATACACAGTCAATCCATTTTTAGAGGCTGTAAGTAATTGGACAAACTCAGTGTAAGGTCTAGGAGCATGCACTGGCACCGCATGTTGCTGCATCTACCACACTATGGAACCACCCTGTACTTCAAAAAAGGGGGTGTCTTAAAACAAGATAAAGACCCTAAATCGGAGTGAAAACGTGCTCAAAACAAGTGAAATTATTTGTCCATGAAGCAAGATAATTTCACTTGACAAGATTCTTGAATTAAGATAGTTAAATCTAGAAATAAGCATGTCGAACACTTAAGAAATGAATGCTTAAAACAAGAAAAATGATCTAACAGTTCTAAATTTAAGGGTTTTTTTTACTTGGTAAAAAGAACCAAATAATTTGCAGTGTGGGTCCTAGATGGCAATCATCCAGGCAGGCAAATGGTCCATCCCCACCCTTCAAAATAACCATCTGCAAGAGCCAGGTTAAACATGAGCATCCCCTTGGTCTTCTCCAGCTGTTGTCCTCATCACCAAGACACATATGTGTTGGATCATCTACTAAGAAATGCACCATGTGGCCAAAATTTCGTAGTTGATGTTCCTTCAAAATGTACATGACGATCTTTAATCAACATTCATTTGCATCCAAGTTGGACAGGAAGGAGAACTCTGAAGACTAGGACCTTCGTTCTCCTGTCCAGTGACCTGTGCAAGGCAGAGGACCTGGAGACACGATCGTCACTGCTGAGAACAGTGAATGTGTCTACAAGTTGCCACTCACAGTATGTGCAGAGTGATGAGGCAGCCTTTCTGCTTATGTGGGCTTGTACAGTACAGTGTGGAATGTCCGCCTGACATTTTCTTAGCAAACAAGATCCATGAAACAAACGAGCTGCACATCCAACTGAAATCCAGTGAGATCAGGGAGCCGATCAGTCTTTAGCCAGCTGTTTCCATCAGGGAGGAGCCTTCAGACTGTATTTCCCCTGAGCCATTCCTTCTGATAACGACTGTCCTCCCTCGAGGAAAACAAATCCCAAATGTTCATGTGCACTTAAAAACTCACTTTCTGATGGAGAGAACAGGAGAGACAAGGAAGGGTATGTTGGGAGGAGTTTTGAGATGGTTAAAAACACCACTTCATTAAAAATTACTTCAGAGATCACTCTCTGTAAATCTCTCAACCTTCCTGTCCAACACTGAATTATTACAAATAAATTGGATTGTTCATATGTCCTTGAAATAATAACTTCCTCGCCGAGCTGTGAGCTGTTGCAAAATGAGATGCTGCGCACACAACCTGAGTGTCGGAACATAATTATTGTTTTCTGGCCATGTGATACAACCTGCAGCTGAGAGGATTATTCAAAATCTGATGCAAACCGGTGCCCTGCTGAAGTCAGACACGGCAAACTAGAAAAACTTCTCTGTCACATTGTTATTCGTATTCTTCTTAAATACAATACAGGATCTGCTCCTTATTAACATTCCCAGAATGTTGTGGGTTCTTTCCCATGCTGTGTTCAAATAAATAGGTTTCTGAGTTTGTGTAATATAGTAAAAAAAAAAAACAAAAAAAAACATCGGAAATGGGGGGGGGGGGTGTCAATGAGGTTGCATGTAATGAGATACATAATCAGGATACAAATATTATGAAACTGTATCTCATTTCAGCTGCACTGAAACAAAGACACAATTAGATAACGAATACATTTTCAAAAAACAAGGTTTGTTCAATGGGTTTCCCATTTTCTTTCACAAGGACACGTGCAAGGTTTCAACACTCTGATCTGAAATGAAGTAGAGTAAAAGTTACTGCTGCCAGAGACCGACCGCAGGATGCACTCGATCTTTGCAACATGCACACTACGAGCACTCCCTTCCTGAAGCTACTTCAGCTGTTTCATAGCTGGATGAGTTATACTAGACTTTAGGTATAATTTGAAAATCTTTTATATTTTCTTGGACAGGAAAAGGAAATATGGGATTGACAAATTCTCAGGTAACGTGCAGTTTATTCATAATGTTATCTCTATGTCTTCGAGTGGTTAATTATCTTTATAAAGTGGAAGATTTCCTGAAGGTTTCAAGGTTTTCATATTCCACATAAGCCACATTTGGGGAGGTAATAGCTTGGAGGTTAGAGGGATGGGCTTGTGAAAGAGCATCCTTGGTGTGATTCCCATCAGGCAGGAAAATCGTTAAGGTACGGTGCATCTGGAAAGTTTTCATAGCACTTCACTTTTCCACATTTTGTTATGTTACAGCCTTTTTGCCAAAATGGAGAAAATGTATTTTTTCTCTCAAAATTCTACTCACAGCATCTCATAATGACAACATTAAAAAGTTTGTTTGTTTAATTTAAGAAATCACATGTCAATAAGTATTCACACCAGAGGTGATTGCTCTAAGACTGCAAGGGAAGCTCAGCTTCCCCTAAAATGTCAAAAAATAAGTGATCAAATATATACTGTTGTGTGTACATGTCACTGACTAAATATGCGCTACAACGCGCTCAACTTTTGTTCAGAATCAGCTTCTTATCACTGGTAACGACGCGGCTTTCCTCTCACTCAAACCCGCAGCTTCACAGTGCTTTAAACAGTGTGAACGCTGAGTGTCCACAGAGTTCAATAGCGACACAAAGCATGGAGCGAAACGAGTCATTGGATAAATGCTGGGCTTTGTCCCGCCCATTGGACGCTCAGCGTCTCTGGGGGTCTATGGGGCAGTGGGCTGGCCTCGGCTGGCCCGGACGCTCAGCTTCTGCATGATGATTCGATGATGTGTCTGAGGCTGAATCCCTTTTTGATTGACAGCGAAATGAGCGAATCAGCGATCTTTTGGTGTAAACATCCGTGGGAGCATTTTCATTCTGTTCTGAGTTGAACCAGAGACTTTCTTAATACTCTTAGCGGCATTTTCTTTGTTAAAAACGACTAGCGACAAATCAAGCTTCTATTTCTGGTGGGGGGTTTTTTGTAGCTGCTTGTGTTTGGAGACTGATTTCTATCGCAGTTTCTGTCCCTACCGAGCAGCGGGTGCTGCTGAGCCCCTCCACCGTCACAAAGCACTCACAGGCGGACAAACTTCACACTAGCCTTGCGCCAGTCCCAGCTAGTGAGCTAGCTAGGTAGCAAGCTGCACATAATGGTAGACAATTTGAATGTTGTGGACCGGATTTTGGCAAAGCCATTTGATAGTCTTCCTTACGAAGAAAAACTTAAACAGCAGGGCAGATCAACTCCTCAGATTAATTTGGTGCAAAAGTTGGGGAAAAGTAACGTCTTTTCAGCTGTCCTGGTATGACAAAGTGAGCTGGCTGACTGGAAGTGCTGTAACAAATAAAATGTACTGTTGGCCATGCTTCTTGATGAAACCATCTCAGGGATGTGTTGTCTAGTCAAAAGTGGGTTTTGGGGATCTGTCCAACTTTGACAGGGCATACAAAAAGTATCAAAAAAGCAATGAACATGTGAGTGCATGTGCAAGGTTAAGTTGCCTGGGCAGAGTCAGGGTTGAGCATGCAATCAATGAAGGCGCTCGCATTCAAGTGGTAAAACATAATGAAGCAGTTAAACAAAAGAGAGCTTTCCTAAACCACCTTATTGATGTGACTTCCTTGCTTGGCTGTCATTTAGGGGGCATGATGAGAGTGTTGAATCATCCAACAAGGGGAATTACAGGGAGTTTAATGAAACATTAGCTAAATATGACTCTGTCCTGGCCACACAATTTCAGCTGTGTTTTCTGGTATGTCCCATGCAATCCAAAATGACTTGATCTCTGCTCTTTCAGCCACTGTTTCTGATGAGATCAAGGATGAAATCCAGGCTGCTCCCTTTTTTGCATGGCAGGTGGATGAAACAACTGATATAGCTTGCCATGCTCAACTCTCTGTCATTGTTCGCTATGTGGATAAGGCAGGTAAAGGATCTCCTGTCTCTCTCGTTCAGTGGATTTGAAATGCTGTAATGCTTACGTGGAAAGGTGTGTTTGGCTGAGGTAACACAGTTTGCTGTTTTCTGTTTCGGCCTGCGGATTATTTACATTTCTGGCTGCTATTATGCAGTCAGCCTGATGTGTGAGGAAGCTCCACCCGGCCTGATTGCTGCACCAGTATCTCTCTCTCATTCATTCACACTGTAACCTCATTCAACAGAGAAGCAGATCTGCTAGAGTCAATATATACACTCAGGCCCACAAATATTTGGACACTCACAAGCTTTTTTTTCCCCCCCAGTGACAGCATGTTGGAACTGAAAGGAGCCTTTCACACTCTGACATTTAATTTCATGATATATCCCAATGAGGTGAACTATGCAGGAACGCAGGGTCCCTCATTTTAAGGAACCAAAAGGTAACAAGGTGCCAGAAAGTACATTTGAGATGAAAGCCTAGATTTGATATTTGGTGAAAAAAAAAACTTTTCTATTTCTTAATAATTGATGTAAATAAAGTCCAAGACATATTCAGTGACTTGGACATGTTTGTGTTTCCATCCCCTGACTTATCTAAAGAAAACTGGCAATAAAACTTATTATTATTTACAGGATTTATCAAGTTGTAGAGATTTGCTTTCAGTTTGAAATTTGAGGTCGAGAATTTTAGAAATTTTTATTCTTTACATTTTTCTGTGTTTCTTGTCTTTAAATGGCATAAACAAATTAAAATGTGTGAAATACCAAGTGTTCCAATACTTTTGGAGGGCAAAGTATCCTAACCTTATGATGAGTGCAAAATGAGTGTGATATTATTACTGTTTTGTTTAAGAATGTTTCATTTTCACTGTTGCTGCACTTTGTGTGAAATCATAGTCATATCGTATATCATATCACATAGTCATATCATATCTGATAGCAAATACTAAAACTTCAAATCCAAAACTTCTTGTAACAATAGCTAAAATACAATGTGACAATATCTTAAACACATTTTCTGCTTTGCACTTTGCTTGCAATTATTTAACACAGTTGTTGCAGAACATTACACACAGTTTCCTACATTAGACACTGAAATCAAAAATAAAATACCTTGTTATCATTGGGAAATCAATCAATTTTATTTATATAGTGCCAAATCACAACAAACAGTTGCCCCAAGGCGCTTTATATTGTAAGGCAAGGCCATACAATAATTACGTAAAAACCCCAACGGTCAAAACGACCCCCTGTGAGCAAGCACTTGGCGACAGTGGGAAGGAAAAACTCCCTTTTAACAGGAAGAAACCTCCAGCAGAACCAGGCTGAGGGAGGGGCAGTCTTCTGCTGGGACTGGTTGGGGCTGAGGGAGAGAACCAGGAAAAAGACATGCTGTGGAAGAGAGCAGAGATCAATCACTAATGATTAAATGCAGAGTGGTGCATACAGAGCAAAAAGAGAAAGAAACACTCAGTGCATCATGGGAACCCCCCCAGCAGTCTAAGTCTATAGCAGCATAACTAAGGGATGGTTCAGGGTCACCTGATCCAGCCCTAACTATAAGCTTTAGCAAAAAGGAAAGTTTTAAGCCTAATCTTAAAAGTAGAGAGGGTGTCTGTCTCCCTGATCTGAATTGGGAGCTGGTTCCACAGGAGAGGAGCCTGAAAGCTGAAGGCTCTGCCTCCCATTCTACTCTTACAAACCCTAGGAACTACAAGTAAGCCTGCAGTCTGAGAGCGAAGCGCTCTATTGGGGTGATATGGTACTATGAGGTCCCTAAGATAAGATGGGACCTGATTATTCAAAACCTTATAAGTAAGAAGAAGAATGTTAAATTCTATTCTAGAATTAACAGGAAGCCAATGAAGAGAGGCCAATATGGGTGAGATATGCTCTCTCCTTCTAGTCCCCGTTACTACTCTAGCTGCAGCATTTTGAATTAACTGAAGGCTTTTCAGGGACCTTTTAGGACAACCTGATAATAATGAATTACAATAGTCCAGCCTAGAGGAAATAAATGCATGAATTAGTTTTTCAGCATCACTCTGAGACAAGACTTTTCTAATTTTAGAGATATTGCATAAATGCAAAAAAGCAGTCCTACATATTTGTTTAATATGCGCTTTGAATGACATATCATGATCAAAAATGACTCCAAGATTTCTCACAGTATTACTAGAGGTCAGGGTAATGCCATCCAGAGTAAGGATCTGGTTAGACACC
Organism: Thalassophryne amazonica; assembly: GCF_902500255.1. Taxonomy (NCBI): domain Eukaryota; kingdom Metazoa; phylum Chordata; class Actinopteri; order Batrachoidiformes; family Batrachoididae; genus Thalassophryne; species Thalassophryne amazonica. The sequence goes on from NC_047107.1 coordinate 81,964,576, forward strand.
ATGTTTCTAAGATTTGTGGGGCCAAGTACAATAACTTCAGTTTTATCTGAGTTTAAAAGCAGGAAATTAGAGGTCATCCATGTCTTTATGTCTGTAAGACAATCCTACAGTTTAGCTAATTGGTGTGTGTCCTCTGGCTTCATGGATAGATAAAGCTGGGTATCATCTGCGTAACAATGAAAGTTTAAGCAATGTCGTCTAATAATACTGCCTAAGGGAAGCATGTATAAAGTGAATAAAATTGGTCCTAGCACAGAACCTTGTGGAACTCCATAATTAACCTTAGTCTGTGAAGAAGATTCCCCATTTACATGAACAAATTGTAATCTATTAGATAAATATGATTCAAACCACCGCAGCGCAGTGCCTTTAATACCTATGGCATGCTCTAATCTCTGTAATAAAATTGTATGGTCAACAGTATCAAAAGCAGCACTGAGGTCTAACAGAACAAGCACAGAGATGAGTCCACTGTCTGAGGCCATAAGAAGATCATTTGTAACCTTCACTAATGCTGTTTCTGTACTATGATGAATTCTAAAACCTGACTGAAACCCTTCAAATAGACCATTCCTCTGCAGATGATCAGTTAGCTGTTTTACAACTACCCTTTCAAGAATTTTTGAGAGAAAAGGAAGGTTGGAGATTGGTCTATAATTAGCTAAGATAGCTGGGTCAAGTGATGGCTTTTTAAGTAATGGTTTAATTACTGCCACCTTAAAAGCCTGTGGTACATAGCCAACTAATAAAGATAGATTGATCATATTTAAGATCGAAGCATTAAATAATGGCAGGGCTTCCTTGAGCAGCCTGGTAGGAATGGGGTCTAATAGACATGTTGATGGTTTGGATGAAGTAACTAATGAAAATAACTCAGAACAATCTGAGACAAAGAGTCTAACCAAATACCGGCATCACTGAAAGCAGCCAAAGATAACGATACGTCTTTGGGATGGTTATGAGTAATTTTTTCTCTAATAGTTAAAATTTTATTAGCAAAGAAAGTCATGAAGTCATTACTAGTTAAAGTTAAAGGAATACTCGGCTCAATAGAGCTCTGACACTTTGTCAGCCTGGCTACAGTGCTGAAAAGAAACCTGGGGTTGTTCTTATTTTCTTCAATTAGTGATGAGTAGTAAGATGTCCTAGCTTTACGGAGGGCTTTTTATAGAGCAACAGACTCTTTTTCCAGGCTAAGTGAAGATCTTCTAAATTAGTGAGACGCCATTTCCTCTCCAACTTACGGGTTATCTGCTTTAAGCTGCGAGTTTGTGAGTTATACCACAGAGTCAGGCACTTCTGATTTAAAGCTCTCTTTTTCAGAGGAGCTACAGCATCCAAAGTTGTCTTCAATGAGGATGTAAAACTACTGACGAGATACTCTATCTCACTTACAGAGTTTAGGTAGCTACTCTGCACTGTGTTGGTATATGGCATTAGAGAACATAAAGAAGGAATCATATCCTTAAACCTAGTTACAGCGCTTTCTGAAAGACTTCTAGTGTAATGAAACTTATTCCCCACTGCTGGGTAGTCCATCAGAGTAAATGTAAATGTTATTAAGAAATGATCAGACAGAAGGGAGTTTTCAGGGAATACTGTTAAGTCTTCAATTTCCATACCATAAGTCAGAACAAGATCTAAGATATGATTAAAGTGGTGGGTGGACTCATTTACATTTTGAGCAAAGCCAATTGAGTCTAATAATAGATTAAATGCAGTGTTGAGGCTGTCATTCTCAGCATCTGTGTGGATGTTAAAATCGCCCACTATAATTATCTTATCTGAGCTAAGCACTAAGTCAGACAAAAGTTCTGAAAATTCACAGAGAAACTCACAGTAACGACCAGGAGGACGATAGATAACAACAAATAAAACTGGTTTTTGGGACTTCCAATTTGGATGGACAAGACTAAGAGTCAAGCTTTCAAATGAATTAAAGCTCTGTCTGGGTTTTTGATTAATTAATAAGCAGGAATGGAAGATTGCTGCTAATCCTCCGCCTCGGCCCGTGCTACGAGCATTCTGGCAGTTAGTGTGACTCGGGGGTGTTGACTCATTTAAACTAACATATTCATCCTGCTGTAACCAGGTTTCTGTAAGGCAGAATAAATCAATATGTTGATCATTTATTATATCATTTACCAACAGGGACTTAGAAGAGAGAGACCTAATGTTTAATAGACCACATTTAACTGTTTTAGTCTGTGGTGCAGTTGAAGGTGCTATATTATTTTTTATTTTTGAATTTTTATGCTTAAATAGATTTTTGCTGGTTATTGGTGGTCTGGGAGCAGGCACCGTCTCTACGGGGATGAGGTAATGAGGGGATGGCAGGGGGAGAGAAGCTGCAGAGAGGTGTGTAAAACTACAACTCTGCTTCCTGGTCCCAACCCTGGATAGTCACGGTTTGGAGGATTTAAGAAAATTGGCCAGATTTCTAGAAATGAGAGCTGCTCCATCCAAAGTGGGATGGATGCCGTCTCTCCTAACAAGACCAGGTTTTCCCCAGAAGCTTTGCCAATTATCTATGAAGCCCACTTCATTTTTTGGACACCACTCAGACAGCCAGCAATTCAAGGAGAACATGCGGCTAAACATGTCACTCCCGGTCCGATTGGGGAGGGGCCCAGAGAAAACTACAGAGTCCGACATTGTTTTTGCAAAGTTACACACCGATTCAATGTTAATTTTAGTGACCTCCGATTGGCGTAACCGGGTGTCATTACTGCCGACGTGAATTACAATCTTACCAAATTTACGCTTAGCCTTAGCCAGCAGTTTCAAATTTCCTTCAATGTCGCCTGCTCTGGCCCCCGGAAGACAATTGACTATGGTTGCTGGTGTCGCTAACTTCACATTTCTCAAAACAGAGTCGCCAATAACCAGAGTTTGATCCTCGGCGGGTGTGTCGCTGAGTGGGGAAAAACGGTTAGAGATGTGAACGGGTTGGCGGTGTACAGGGGGCTTCTGTTTAGGACTACGCTTCCTCCTCACAGTCACCCAGTCGGCCTGCTTTCCCGGCTGCTCGGGATCTGCCAGAGGGAAACTAACAGCGGCTAAGCTACCTTGGTCCGCACCGACTACAGGGGCCTGGCTAGCTGTAGAATTTTCCACGGTGCGGAGCTGAGTCTCCAATTCGCCCAGCCTGGCCTCCAAAGCTACGAATAAGCTACACTTATTACAAGTACCATTACTGCTAAAGGAGGCCGAGGAATGACTAAACATTTCGCACCCAGAGCAGAAAAGTGCGGGAGAGACAGGAGAAGCTGCCATGCTAAATCGGCTAAGAGCTAGTAGCTGCGCTAAGCTAGCGGATTCCTAAAAACACACAAAGTGAATAATGTGTAAATAATTTAGAGGTGATTCAGCAGAGGGAGTGTTTTAGTTAAGGCACGTGAAGATTACACTGTGAAACAAATCGTTATCTAGTTAACTAGATCAATCTAACTGCGCAGATTAAACAGCTAACAGATACAGCAAAACACCGCTGTGCTCCAGAACAGGAAGTGATACAATACCGCAGTGACAGCCAACCACCAGTAGAGGCAAACAAGAAATCACTTTTAATAAAAATGAAAAACACATCTGGTAATTGCAAACACTTATGCACACATCTGAAAACATTCACACAGAAAACTCACCACCAATCAGTAGGGCATTTGGCACTACAAATAGAGCTCAGGTAAGACATTTAATCAAATCTGCAATCATGAAGGTGATAAGACAGAAAGAGGAAGAAGGTGATGGTCTAGTGGTTAAAGCGTTGGGCTTGAGACCAGAGGATCCTTGGTGCAAATCCCAGCCCGGTGTGTAGTAGGGACCTTGCATGGCAGCAGCCTGACATCGGGGTGAATGTGAGGCATTGATGTGCTTTGAGCATCTGATGCAGATGGAAAAGTCCTATTTAAATGCAGTCCATTTATCATTTATTTAAGAAGACAAGGAAGACAAAGAGAGATATGTGAACAAGGATAAAGAAGAGCAAGAAGGAGAAATGTTTCAAATAAAATTCAAGCAACTTCGGTGGACCATGTGATGATCCACGGCCTCACACTGAGGGAAGCTGCACTCTAAAAAAGGTGCTGTCTCAATGAGAAAAATTGATGTAACAATTTAGTTAGTTATTTCATAGTGCCACAAGACTTCTCTAGTTATGTAAGTTGAAATAACTTGACATAGTTAAGTTACAGTAAAATAACTTAAGAAAATCTATGAAAATTGTTACATTACTTTTTCTCATTGACAGCGGTTCATTTTTTAGAGTGTGGACAAAGGGTCAACAACTCAAACCTCAGCCGCCACACAGTGTATAGTAGTACTGTCAAGTGCAATATCATTCTGATGTTACTGTACAGTGTATGTAAACTACAGCACTGTAAACACTTGTTTTCATTGTTTTGAATTTGAACTGTACAGTACTCTGTCTTTCTTTAGGTATTTAAAAGAAATTTCTATTTTTTGTAAAAAAAAAAAAAAAACAGGGAAATGACACTTTTGTTGCTAACGACTAACTTTAAACTGTTGTTTGAAAAAGTAAATAAAAATAATATTGATTCAGTGTTTTGTGTAAAACACATCAGTGTGTTGCTGTTGATTAGAAAGTGTTTCAATATGGTGCACGTGTGCATCAATTTGTTGCTAGAATGACATTTTTAGAAGAGATTGGTTTTTATTGTAGGGTTTCATTCTGACAGAGCTGTGAGGTGTTTTACAACTAGTGTTGTGTCTTATTTTGCTTGTGTGTAGATTTTTGACACAGCGAGCCAAATTTTGCAAATTGTGTGTAAACAATCGGAATAACTAATTGTGAGGTAATCATTTGATTTTGATAGAAGAGTCTGGGGTTTTGTGAATGTAGTTTTAATTTTTGGATTGTGTTTAGGGGTTTGAGAAATTGGGTGGAGGTTTCAAAAAATGTGTTTTAGCAATTGGGAAAAACTGTTAAAATATGAAATAGTATTGTTTTGTAACTGACAACCTGTTTTGTGACTTGTTTTTTTTTCAGATTTATTTATTTATCTAAATTATTTTAGTTGTTCGGTCTCTTAACAACAATAAAATTATGATGTGGAAAAACTTTTTTTTTTTTTTTTACATGTTAGGGGTGGTGGCCAAGTGAACTTGTTTCCAGTGTGGAAAGTTGCCGGTTCAAGTCCACCACTGCCCGCTCTCCAGTGTGGAGTTGCTCATAAAGGGCATCCAGTGCAAAACTTGGGCCAAACCACCATCCACATCTACCTCGGATCTTGGAAGTACTGAAACTATTGATCAGTGTAGAACAGTGACAGCGCCAGGAAATTTTTGTTGGGGGGGATAAGGGGGAGCTGGGGTAAAAGTTAGAGGGGGTCCACAAAATGTTGCTGAAATGAACAATATATAGTAAATTGCTTTATAAATACCAAGGTATATGTTTTAGTCACCTGTGCTCCTCTAAAATGTGGTATCAATACACACACGTTACTTAGAATGATTGCATTCATCACTTTGCTCAGTTACGCAATATTGAGACATTCTCAGCACAAAACTGCAGTTGAGATCCATAAATATGTCAGTCACTATTCACATTATTGGCAGAATTATTGGGGGGGGGGGCGCCACTGGTGCAGAACCCAGAACACATCCCTGATGAATGCCAGTATTCACTGGGAAAAGTTTAGATTCTGGCCCCTCTCCTGACAGTGCTCATATTATTTGTCTTTGTCTGGTTATGATGTCCAGCAACTTCTTTTTCTCTCTCTCTCACACACACACACACACACAAACCACAAAAAAACAACTAAAGTCGGTATATTGTCCACCTTTCTCACTTTGACTTCATGGATATCTAGCCCCCCCGCAATTCTCTCTCTCTCTCTCTCTCTCTGCGCACGTGTGCGTGCACACTCCTTCGAGCGGCGGAGCGGCAGTTGGAGGTTGAGTGTCCGCGGAGGGAGGACGCACAGTGTCATCGTCACCGCGAAACATGCAGCCGGTAAGAGACCTCATCATTTTATCGCCGTGCACGTGCACGAACGCGACAGGTTAAAGCGCCTCGAAGTTAAAACGCTTACGAGCTCGGTTCGGCTCACGTGACTTTAACTAGGAGATTGTGTGGGATTCGTGCGCTGATGAACTGATCAGCTGCGCGTGTGCTCGCACTTGTGCACAAAAACCGACTTTCAAAGTGAAGTTACGTAATCGCAGCTGCTCCTCCGGAGGGGGGGGGTTCTCTGTCCATGTGTCTCCCATCGTCATTTCTGCTCCCTGATTTTCTTTTAATGGTTGTTTTTAATCACGCGTGGTTTTGACGTAAGTATACGGAGAGCTTCATGTACGCGCGAGAAGAAAGTGTGTGTGTGTGTGTGTGTGTGTGTGTGTGTGTGTGTGTGTGTGTGTGTGTGTGTGTGTGTGTGTGTGTGTGTGTGTGTGTGTGATCCAGTCAAATGTGAGGACAGTACAAAGGTGCTCCACTCACAATGACCTGTTTCCAGCCCACTTTAAACCTGTCGACCTTCCCGAGGAGGCAGCAGCTCCTCACAGGACCCTGTTGGAGAGCATTAGAGGGATCAAAGGTGTGACTGCACGTGAGAGGACAAACAGGAGTGGCTGCCTCACACACACCTGCACCCTGGCTGGATGTTGGAGTAAACACGAGCTGTTACAGCTCATCACCAGTCAGTCAGTCAGTCAATGGTTGGTCAGCCAAAGGCTAGAGAGAGCAGAGGTACACTGGATTATTTGTCCATGTACGACTTCTTCTGTCAGTATGATGGTTTTTGTCATTTTGTAGGATTCAGAGTTGGTGGAAAAAGTTTAACATATTAAGCCCATCTTGGCACATTACAAACTGCTGCTGAAAAGCACCGTCCCCCCTGAACGTGTGATATTTGCATCATTTTGGTTTAGTTTGGCTGAAGAATGACTCTGTACTTTGTGTCAGTCACAGTACATTGTGGAAATATTTTCAGTCAGGTAAAGGAATTTGCAGGGGTACTGTCTGTGTGTAGTTTTATAAAGACTTACAGTCTGATGGAGTCATTCTGATCAGTGAATCCACAGGTATCATTTACATAGTTATAAATAAATTATTAGATACACACTTGGCTGTTTTAATATACGCACAAAGCAGCTCCTGTATTTTCACCTATTATTTTATTTCAACAGCAGACCCCCGTTAACTTATTTTTGCTGCTCAAATTGCAGCAGAAGAGAGTTGATCTTAATAAAGAGAGCAGCAAAATCACATCATGTCGTCATGCACTTTTTACTTCTGCTTCAGACCAGACTCCACATCAGCAGCTGGTGCTTTGTGCATATTACAGAACAACTCCTTGTTCTGTTTGTTTCTTTCCTTTGAAATAATTAAAAAATAAATTATTTCCAAATATCTTTAGTGGCTTCCCTCATTCCTTTACCAGAAAATTCCCATAGTTTTCAGGTATTTACCAAAAAGTCATCACATTATGTCGCCAGTTCTGTGTTACTACACAAGTGCTGAGCCTGTGTGGAATGTTCCACCTGCAGAGAAGAATCTGATCAAGCATTTAATCATTCTGATTATTTATGGATTATTAGGGTCCATGTAAATGGACTTCCAATCTGTTCTGTGTCAGATCCTGTCAGATCTCAGAAGCTAAATAGAGTGGGTCTTGGTTAGTACTTAGATGGGAGACCTCTTCGGAAGACCGGGGGCTGTGTGCATTTCATCAGGTAAAACTGAAGCTGCTTCAGGAAAGGCATCCAGTATAAATCATGTGCCAAATCCCAATGCAGATCTGTCCTGGATCCACTGTGGTGACCATGGGCGCAATTTGGTGGGGGATGGGGGAGATCCCCCCCCCACCTTTTCAACCAGGGGGGACAGAATATGGTATGCCCCCCCCCCACCTTCTGACATATATGTGTGTACTTGAAACATGCTATGTCAGTCTTATGTGCAAACCATGTCAGAATAGTATCTTTGTTTCTGCAAGTTTGTATTTTTAGCAGCATTGACTTGTTTACAACACCTGTTTCTTGTTTGTCACATTTGGAATTTTCTGGGACTGCATTTGCCAAGATCTGAAACCAAAAATAGTTGCCTCTAGGGACTAGTGTCTACACATAAGTATCAATGGACCATATGCTAATTTACTAAATTCTGAAAGTTAGAAAAGGAAATCAGAAAATCTATCTGGGACCTCAGAAAGCCCATCTGCAATTATTGCTTGATCTCCAAAATCAGTCTATGCAAGCGAAATTATGTTCAGTATGAGTGTTGTCATTAGTGGCACTTCAAAAATTAAATTCATGATAAGTAATTTATCCTAAACTTATGATTTGTTGTTTTTTCAAACTTATGCAAAAACAAATCTTAAGAAAAAAAATACAGTATGCGATAGTTAATAATTATTAAGAGCCTGTTCTTTCATATTTATGAATACATTTTACCACATTGCAGTTGTTTTTTAATGAGAACTCAACCTATCATTCTTTTTGAGTTCTACACATGTGGTGATACCTTATTTACACCACGATGTTAATAAAATCAATGCTGGCTATTCTCAGAATAAAGTACTTATATCCACAGTTTCAAATTGTATAAGTCAAATGGTGTCCACTTTATGGTCTTCTCAAAACATTAAAATTACTGTTCTGGATGCACAGAATGCATCTGAGCTTATCTAGAAACTGTTGGCTTCTGGGGGCCTAAAGCACCTATGGGCTTTGGCCCTGCGGGCCTCGCACTTTGTCCCCCCAATTTCTAGTTCTAAATTGCATCCTTGGTGGTGACCCTGAACAGACGGAAGCAGCTAAAGTCAAACAACAATTAGGTTCTATGTAAACACGGCTAGTACGGGTGATGCTGTTACATTCGTGTTTTTTTCACAAATAAGTTGTATTGACTTTTTTGGAACACATATCATATTTCATCTCCTCCTTGAGTTTATCTTTTTCAGCAGAGTGACTTTCAGACTAAGTTTTTAAGATTTAAAGAGACAAACTGCAGCGCTCTTTCTTCCAGTCTGGAAAAGTGAGTTGTATCCTGACCTCAGCATAACCCATGACCAAGAGAGAACCTACAAATTCAATTTTAGAGAGTTGAAAAAGTTACAAAAGAGTGAATTTAGCAGAATGACTTTGAGACACAGGACTTCAAACAAAAAGCTTCCGTTTAACAGGTATGCAGTTTCACTTATTTCCCAAAATATTAACCATAACATAAAATTCAAGCATTGCAGAAAAATAAACTAGGAGGACACTGTAGTCCACTTTAATTTAAGACCTAAACCAAATTCCAATCAGTCATCCACTAGCAGTATGGGGTTTGAAGTGGTTCACATCATATCTGTCTGATCAATGTTTTCTGTAATGGTTGGTGACCTGTCTTCTTCGAGTGCTTTTCTTGCTTGTGGTGTTCCGCAAGGCTCAATCCTTGGCCCTACTTTCTTCTCCCTGTACATTTTGCCACTTGGATCAGTCATTGCAAACCACAATATGTTGTTCCACTGCTATGCAGACGACATTCAAATCTACCTCCCGTTAGAACAAACTGATGCAGTCACTGGGAGCAGGGTGGCCAACTGTATCACAGAAATAAAGCAGTGGTTGTCTTTGAATTTCTGAGTGTATTGTGTTTGGTGACTCACAGATAATGGACGTTGGGGGATTGTAAGTTAAACCCACTGTCAGAAATCTTGTGGTGATGTTTGACAGTGGTTTTATTTCAACAAACAAATTGATTCTGTGGTCAAATCTAGCTTTTATCAACTATGGCTTTTAGCGAAGGTGAAGCCTTTTTTAAATCGCGTAGATCTGGAAAAGCCATTCATGCTTTTATTAGTTCTCGGCTGAACCATGCAACGGGCTTTACATTGGAGTCTCCCAGTAGAGGTGGGCAATACCGGGAATTTGGTATTGATCCGGTACCAAGTAAATACAGGCCCAGTATCGCCAATATCGATACTGATACTTTTTCATATTTAAGCTTCATAATCCAAAGGATCCAAAGACCTAGGATAGAATTTCGCCAACATTGTACGTGACAACAAAATACTTTATCATCACAATCAACATTTTTGTTTAAAAAAATATCACTCAACACAACTTAAAACAAAATGTCCTAAGGTAGAGGGCTGACAAACCACAATACAAGGGTGCGCTGCTCCGTGTTGTGTGACACAGTGCAGCGCTGCTCTTACAGACAGAGAGTAGACTTTGATGAATCTGCATGCGCAGCAGTCAGTTCGTGCGGGAGAGAAAAAAAGCTTGAGTATCAATCTTTTTACACAAGGATCGTTCAATATCAATACCAGCGTTAGTATTGATATTATTGATATTAGGATTGATCCGCCCACCTCTATCTCCCAGTCTTCCCTTGGTGGACTTCAGCTGGTTCAAAATGCTGCAGCATGTCCATTAACTGACACATGCAGATGCGACCACATCACCTCAGTTCTCTATGCTCTATGCATTGGCTTCCAGTTCGGGTTAGAATTGATTTTAAAATTCTTAAGTTTGTTTTTAAACCTCAGAATGGTTTGGCTCCACCATACTTAGCTGAGCTGCTGACACATCGGGAACAAAACAAAGTTTTGAGATCTTCTAACCAGTGTGCACTAGAGGTTCCAAGGGCCACATACGAGGTCTGTTAGAAGAGTATCGGACCTTTTTATCTTTTCAAAAACCTGATGGATTTGAATCACGTGTGCTTGCATGAGCCAACCTTGAACCTTCGTGCGCATGCGTGAACTTTTCACGACTGTCGATTGCGTCATTTCCTGATAAGCATTTGGATGATTCAGACAGCTTTCGGTGACGATACTATGGGCATCACACAGATTAAGGAGCGGTACAACCGGTTTAAAGACGGCCGCACAACGGTGGAGAGCGAGCCACGCTCCGGTTGGCCATCAACATGCAGAAATGACCAAATCATTTCCAAAGTGAACGCTGTGGTGATGTGGGGCCGTTGTGTGACTATCCGAGAAATTGCGGAAGAGGTGGACATCAGCACTTTTTCGGTACATTCCACTGTGACAGAAGATTTGGCCATGAAAAGATTGGTGGTGAAATTCATGCTGCTGCTGACGGCGGTGCAAAAGCGCCTCCGTGTTGAAGTCTCACAGGACATGTTGTGACATGCCCACCTCTTCCACAATTTCTCGGATAGTCACACGACTGAAAAGTCACCGAAAGTTGTCTGAATCATCCAAATGGTTTCCACCTGGCTGTTGCCCAGTTTCTGGCAATATTTGATGCGGCGCTGCTCCAGTCGTTCCATCTTTTTCCTTGAAATGAAAATCCGCCAAGCGCACAGCACACGTCCCACACAAAGGCTGCTTACCAGGAAATGACGCAATCGACAGGAGTGAAAAAGTTCACGCATGCGCATGAAGGTTCAAGGTTGGCTCATGCAAGCACACGTGATTCAAATCCATCAGGTTTTTGAAAAAATAAAAAGGTCCGATACTTTTCTAACAGACCTCGTACTCCCACTGGGGAGACTGGGCTTTCTCTGTGGCCACACCCAGACTGTGGAACAAACTCCCCCCTGAGATCCACAGCACCACTGACCTGGGTCTTTTGAAATCCTAAGTATAAAACTTACTTTTTACAATAGCTTTTGCACAACCAGCAACGCTCTGACATTTTGTTTGGTTTTTATCTGTAAATATTTTGGATGTATATTTTTATTGATGTGTCTGTTTTAAATTTGCTTATTGTCTTAAGTTAATCTTTGTTTTTATTTTACTGTGAAGCACTTTGGTCACCCTCTGGGCTGTGGAAAGGGCTATATAAATAAACTTTGATTGATTGATGTCACTTAGCAAATAAACATTTCATTAATGGGTTATTTAAATGCATGAAAACAAGATTTTATGATGTCACTGTGAAATTACCATGAATTTAAATTATCAGCGCTAGCTCTCTGTCAGTTGAAAAGATAGCAACACCTGCTTGGTGGGTTGTTGTTTTTAAATAAGCAGAGAACAAAATGGTGTATAGATTAAAATTAATCTGTAGAATAAAGCATACAGTGTATCCAAAAAGTATTCACAGCGCTTCACTTTTCCACATTTTGTTATGTTACAGCCTTATTCCAAAATATAATAAATTAATTTACCCCCTCAAAACTCTACTCACAACACCCCATAATGACAACATAAAAGTTTTTTTTTTTCTTCAAAGTTATTTTAAAAAAACCCTAAGAAATCACATGTACATTAGTGTTCACTCCCTTTGCTCAGTACTTTGTTGAAGCACCTTTGGCAGCAATTACAGCCTCACGTATTCTTGAATATGATGCCACAAGCTTGGTGCACCTATCTTTGGGCAGTTTTGCCCATTCCTCTTTGCAGCACCTCTCAAGCTCCATCAGGTTGGATGGGGAGTGTCGGTGCACAGCCATTTTCAGATCTCTCCAGAAATGTTCAGTTGGATTCAGGTCTGGGCTCTGGCTGGGCCACTCAAGGACATTCACAGAGTTGTCCTGAAGCCACTGCTTTATATGGAGTTTTCAACGGATTTTCGGTAATTTGGGGGCGCTGAATCTGAATCTAGGCAGCACGGTGGCTTAGTAGTTAGCACTGTTGCTTCACAGGGAGAAGGTCATGGGTTCAATTCCCGCCTGTGGCCTTTCTGTGTGGAGTTTGCATGTTCTCCCCATGTTTGCGTGGGTTTCCTTTCGGGTGCTCCGGTTTCCTCCCACATTCAAAGACATGCAGGTTAGGTGGATTGGAATCTTTAAATTGTCCGTAGGTGTGTGAGTGGGTGTGAATGTGTTTGTTTTGTCTGTTTGTGGCCCTGTGACAGACTGGTGTTGTCCTGAGTGTACCTGAGTACCCCACCTCACGCTCTATGACTGCTGGGATAGGCTCCAGCCCCCCGCAACCCTTAATTGGACTAAGCGGTTGAAGATGAGTGTGTGTGTGTGTGTGTGTGTGAATCTCAATCTGGTGTTAGTTTTTGCCAATCACATCACATTTTTGAGATCAGAAAACATATTTCTCATATCAACCATTGAAGCAAAAGCTGCAGTCTTGCACACCTCTTCGGTCAGACGCGGTTTTTGATGCAGGGCGAAGCGGGCAGCTGCCTGGGGCGTGTTTTTTTCATGACACACAGGGGGGCGGCACAAACGCATAAGAAAAAAATAATCGTCTGCGCTGCAATGCATTGATCATATCACTGTGTGGGAATTAGCAAATTGGCACTCTCTCCCTCCAGATGTAGGCACCCCTTCTTGCTGAGCTGCACAGAACAGAACCAGTGTAAAGGCTTGGCGGTTGTCTCCAGCGTTGTCCCCTGGTACAGGCGCTCTGCTCCGCTTTGACTCCGGACAGAGCATCCTGCAGTGCACCTGTTCTCTGCTGTTCTGCTCAGCAGGACCTGCTATCCTGTGGCAAAGTCCACTTAGGACGTAGCACAGAACCTTCTGTGCCCAGAACAGGAGTTTGAAAGTGGACAGACAGAATGTAAGAACAGGCTCGAATTTCACCAGAGAGGAGAAACTGCCCACTCGTGGAAAAAAGTTTGTAGGAGACCCAGTCTGTTTGTGAGGAGGGTTTAGAAATTGAGCTGCGTTCACATTACTAGCTGAAGTGACTTGAATAATTAATTGTATTGTATTTTACAGTATATTCTGTTTAATATTTAAACAAGTGAGGTATGTTAGACCAGTTTACAGAACTAGAATAGCTGAATATAGCAGAGTGTGAATGTGCCAAATCAAATTATTGATGTGAGATTTGAGTTCCGTACTGTTTTATGAGCCGTCTGAACATCTCAAGTTTAATTTATGTGTTTTTCCTGTTACCTTCCTTACAAACAGGAAAAAACAAAAAAGATTCAGGAACAAATATCACAAGGACTCAGATATGGACGGACTGTAATAAGAAACTGTAACAATGAAACCAGGGCCAGAAGGAAAGTCAGCACTACAGAATCACTGGCATCTACAACAGGCGTCTGCCTTCATTTGTCAGAAATGTCACAGAGGACATAAATCTAAGATTGATCCACACAGTCAAAAAAGATGATGCTTTGGTGCTACACCATAGACAATATTACTGTTGTGAAAGTGTAGTGACACGGACCCACAACAGGGGGCGCAAATGAACGGTCAATAGATGAGCCAGAAATTAACAATTTAATGTTGTGAAGGTGCACAACGAATATACAAACAATCTCAGTATCTGATAACAGTCAATCCACAATGGTGACGTGTGGGCAGGCTCGAGGATAGAAGACGTCTGTCCCGAGAAGAGCCGGAACCACACGATTTCCGCCGCCACCGAACCTGGTGAATACTGGAGCCGCCAAGTCCCAATTCCCAGGTGATCACCGTCCCCGACTGTCGGATCTGGTACTGCTGGCGAAGAGCAAAGACAGTCAAGTGTGGGTGTGTGTACACCCCGTAACAACAACGGTGGGAATGCCACCTCCACCTCTAACACACACTCGTGCAGCGTCTGTGTAACCACTTATCTGACATAGAACGAAACAGTCGCGACCCACACCGGTCCTCTGGTTGACAGCTGCAACACAATAGCACTTGGAATCAATCAATATAGGCAGAGAATGTTACCTCCATAGAAGTACGATATCTCAGCAACGAGGTGGAGATGACGTCTGGTCTTTATGGAGTGAGATGATGTAGAGTAGATGGGTGACAGCTGTCAAGAGATAATGAGTGACAGCTGTCACCCCCGGCTGTGTCCGTGGCGGCAGCGCCCTCTCATGCCTGAAGCCCGCACTTCAGGCAGTGCGCCCTCTGGTGGTGGGCCAGCAGTACCTCCTCTTCTGGCGGCCCACACAACAATTACTGACGGTTGACAACAGATATACATAAATAAATAAGAAAATGATGAGACCACTTTTCACCTTTAAAAATACAGAACTGTTTTAGGTGGTTTTACAAACATCAAGCTAAGTATCAGCTGAATGTTGAGACAAATATGCATCTCCCTAAAAGACAGATTAATATAGCATCTAGTGACAGACATTTACCATATAAGGGCATGTTTATTCAAATTTGCAATTCGTGGATGTTTTGTATAAGAGTTATATTGTAGCCTGCAGTCTTTTGATGTCAACTGTAATTTCAGGGGCTGTTTGTGCAAAATTTTGACAGTTTTTCTTTTTTTTTTTCACTCGGAGGGGGTCTCGCCCAGGGAGTAATTCAGTGTAGAACCGCCAGTGTCTTTGGTACCATAATATTACGGATCTTGTTCACATTTTGCGAACCTGGTTTAAAAACTATGCTTTTGAAGCTGCTTTTGTATGTGATTAGTGGCATCAAACTCATGAATGAATGAGTAACTTTTACAAAATCCATCAATATGGAACAGATGGCAAAAAATGTGATGTGATAGAGGAAATCTGAACTCTGATTTGGATTCAGCACCCCAAAATGACCCTAAATCAGTTCTCAAAGTCCATGCAAGAATTTATTTATTTTGGCCAGTGTAATAATAATCATCATCAGTTTATCATTTTTAGATAGATCCTTAGTTGATCCTTAGTTGGAGTAAGTGGGTATAGAAAATGAATGAATGAAGGAATGAAATATTAATTTTTACCTTCACCAACCACCAGAGGAAGGCAGACATTTCTTTTTCAGCATCAGGTATTTGTGGCATCATAACACAAGAGCATTAAGAAATAAAATAAACTTGCTTCCCCCCACCCCCATGAAATTGTTAAAAAGAAAAATTCTGAGTCTGATCAGAAGACTGCAAACTATTGCCCGTAACCATGGAACTTCTCAGCACAAGATTGTTTCACCTTCAGACAGATGATTGTGTGACCTGTCTTCTGTCAGCTGGTGGACGTGCAGCAACGTCTGAGTTCAGGTCTAAAGAATGTTGAAGTGTTGCTGTGACAGTGACTATGTTTACATGCAGCCCATAACCCGTTCATAACCCTTTCATAACTGGAATATCAGCAATAACCCGGTTGCGCACGGCCATGTAAACACCTGCAAATACCGGAATATGCTCATATTCCGGTTTTTAAAAACCCGAATATGACCCCTGGGTTACTCCTGTTCTAACCCGAATATCAGGTCATATAAACGCGCATCGGAATATCCCCATAGAAAGGAACATTATTTTGTGTTCTGCGCATGTCCTATCCGCAAGGAATCTTGGGCTTTTGAGTATAGCAACTACTTGTATGCGGTGCACAACCCACCGGACACCACAGAAGCAGAGGTAAACAAGCATGGGGAAATCCAGATGCGGCAGCACAGCACCACACTTTTGGAGCGAGGAGGAAACCGAGTACTTCATTAGTATTGTGAAAGACATGAATATAATGTCTTTTATTGACGGTAGAAAGTATCGAGATAGCGACATTTACAAGAAGGTGGCCGAAAAGTTACGCGAAGCAGGATTTGCACGAACGCCAGACCAAATCAAGCACCGGTGGAAGACGTGCGTCGCTGTTTAGATGGGGATATTCCAAATGATACCAATGACCATGTATACAGGAGTAACTCTGTCTGCTTAAGCATGTAAACGGGTTATTCCTAATGATTCAGAAACCAGAATATTGACCTTATCCCGAATATTAACGGCATGTAAACGTAGCCAGTGATGACCAAGCACTGCAAAATGTAGTGGGGCAGTGATGGCAGGAGTCAAATGCAAATGTCAACTATGATTTAAACAATAATTCCAAACCAGATCTGCTTTGGCAACACTGAGCGAAAATGGGAGAAACCAACGAAAAGAAAGAAAGATGACAAAGACGTTTTTTTCCTTTAAGCGGTGGGTGTGATGGAGGAGCTTTCTAAGGAGCAGAACCCCCACGTCAGTCAGAGCAGTCAGTCAACCTGCACAGATCAGTGACACTGCAGCAGACAGGCGGCTGGCGCACACACACACACACACCTGATAGACTGCCTCACAACAAAAAGGTCCTCTGTTTGATTAGTCCAGTACCCAGTAACTTTCTGTGCAGTGTGTGCTCTCACCATGTGAGCGTGTTTTATTGTGACCGTCAAAACAGGAATATTAGGTTTGTGCTCCTTTAGCTGCCCTTAAGCATGGCAGTGTGCTGACTGTGTGTGGCTGCCTGAGTGCTTGGTTTGTGTTGAACTGGAATTATGTTAAATGCCTAACACTAACTTTGTTCTGTGTGTGTGTGTGTGTGTGTGTGTGTGTGTGTGTGTGTGTGTGCGTGCGCGTGAAGTCTACCTGTTCTCTATGTGGACTAATTGTTGGATTTAGGTTCATTAAATAATTGAACAGGTCCGGTAACAGTACCCTTGACTCTGGGAACAGGGATGGGTGTCTCACACACATTCACTCACACACACACACACACACACACACACACCACACACACACACACAAACACACGTGTGATCCATTCATATCTTCAACACTGCAGAGCTTTTTGCAAGAAAAAAATTTTTCTTTAAAAATTGTAATTTTGCTTTGCCAAAAGATTGGGCTTTAAAAGTGGATGTTATATATTCTGCTGACTTAGCTTTGAAGTGGTTTCTGGTTCAAATAGAAAGTGTTGCTTTTGTGTATTTTTTAAGAAAGTCGTGATTGCATTTTGTGTGTGTGTGCACGCACGTGTGTGCACACGTGCTGATAATTGATCACTGAAGTTAGGCTTGCAAATTGCTCTGGGCATCTGAGGAGTGACATGCCATCCTCACACACACACACACACCACACACACACACACACCCACACCACACACACACCACACACACACACACACATTGATACACAGTGACAGCAGTAAGGACACAAATAGTATCAGCTCACACATTTTCTGTGGCTGCCTTCACATAGGCAGCAGCATCACACTATTCACAACATTTCTGTAGCTGTGGAAGGCAGATATTTTATACCAACCTTCAACATTCTGCTGGTGGTTTTCCACAGCAAACTGAAAACAGAAGATGGCTCACTGAACAGACTGTCGATGCACTAACAAGCATCTGCGCCTGTCATGCTCTTGTCAATGGAAAATTGCTTTTTTGTGTTTCGTGCTATTTGCAGCAGCTTGATTTCTTTAATTTTTACGACTATCATACTGTGTCTCAGTAATATCACAGAAGGTTAAATGTATGCCTTTGAACACATAGTGAAGACATAGCAAGGAAGACAACACCCAATTAGCCAATTTAAAACACCTTCTAATAATAAATACCAATTGGAGTGCATAATTTATTTGTGACTGCATTTCATGAGTAATATATTAATTGATTTTCATTTTGAGGAGCAGCTCAGTGACTTTGTGATTAGCAGTGTTGCCTCACAGCAAGAAGGTTGTTGGATTGCGTCCCATGTGGACTTTCATTTCTATAAGTTGCCAACTTATAACTTACCTTCCTGGTTGAATAAAAGCTTTTCTTGAAGTTGAGTTAACTTGTGTTTTTAAGGCAGCAATTGAACTTAAGTTTTTAAGTTGAATCACCCTGATAATTTTTACAGTGTGTTCAGAGTTTTAGTGTTCTCCTCATGTTCACTTGAGTTCCCTCCAGGTGGTCCAGCTTCCTCCCCAGTGGCGGTGCCAAGGGGGGGCTTGGCTCATTATTGAGGGGGCTTAAGCTGCCCCAAGCCCCCCAATAATTCTGCCAATAATGTGAATAGCGACTGACATATTTGTGGATCTCAACTGAAGTTTTGCGCTGAGAATGTCTCAATATTGTGCAAGAATCAGAATCAGAATCGCCTTTATTGTCATTGTAATTTGCATTACAACAAGATTTGAGTGCAACTCCAAAAAGGTGAGCAAAGTGATGAATGTGTGTGTTCGGTGATCCACCAATGCTGAATCACCCTTCACAAACAGAATTTTCAGTTTTGCAAATAAACATTTATTTGTAAAAACCCACACACAAGTTACAAATCAGAAATTTGTGTTTGTGGATCACAAACCATGTGTACAAATCAAAGGATATTTGTAAATCACCCTGTGTGCATTTGCAAGTATTAATGAGACAACTTTAACTCCATACTCCAAAAATTTAGGTTTCCTAAATATTTATTACGACCACTCTTAAAACTTCACTTTATAATTGTATTACTGGTACATTTCAATTGATTTAGATGAGATATACTTATTATCTCACAGGAATATATCACAATTATCTGGGAACTACTTTTTGCGCAGGAATTCATCAAGCACGTTGACCGCAGCTGCACACTAACAGAATATACAGAAGCTGTATATCGTTGTTCGGCAATCATTCTAAGTGATGTGTGTGTGCATTGATATCACATTTTAGAGGAGCACAGGTGACTAAAACATATACCTTGGTATTTATAAAGCAGTTTTATATTGTGCAGCAGTTATATATTGTGCATTTCGACGGCATTTTGTGGAGCCCCTCCAACTTTTACCCCCGCCCCCCCCAGCCCCCCCAACAAAAATTTACTGGCGCCACCACTGTTCCTCCCGCTTCCAAAGACATGCATGTTAAGTGAATTGTGACTGAACTGACCAAGTCTGGGACCATGCACTGGTGCTGTGCTTCACCGCATCCACAACACCACATCACTGCCTTGGGATTTGAATGGCAACCATCCAGGCAGAAAACCAGTCTGTTCCCACATCTCTAAAATAACCATCTATTTGCCACAGCAAAGTGACACGTGGGTTATCCCTTGGCCTTTTCCAGCCACTGAGGTCCTCAACTTTCAGGTACCTGCGTGATGGATCATGCACAGACAAACGCACCACATGGCAAAACTGTCGAAGCTGATGCTCCCTAACAAGTTAATACTCCTCATCTTAGTCTCTCTAAGTAACCACTCATTTGATACAGAATAATTTCAGCATTACCCAAGGATCATGTAAAGAGTCCTAGTACCAAAGACATCTAGCCATCACCTTACTTCACTGGTTGGCCTCCAAGTTTCACAACCATACAGGAGCACAGGAAGACCAGGTACCAAAGTTGTCCAGTTGTTACCTTAGGTCACTGGTCAGTGCCCAAGTTGCACAACCATACAGCAAGATGGAGAGCACCAGGACCCTAAAGACTTGGACCTTCATTTTTCTGCAAAGATATCGGCATCACCAAACACCTCTGTCCAGCGACCTCATGACTCCATAATCTCTTTCCAGGCACCTCTCGATCTCAAAGGCCGAGGACCCAGAGACGTGTATGTCACTTTTGAGATAAGTGAATGACTCTACAAGTTCCACAGTTTCACCACATACAGGTGCACTTCTGATGGGTGAGTCCAGGAAGTCATGAAAAGCTGGAATCTTAGTCCTGGTTGAGGACAATCACAAATGCAGTCACTCTGTTTCCACATTTGGTTTTTCAAGTGCTGCATTCTGGTTATCCATTGACTCTGTACAGATCACAGCATCATCCACAAAGTCAAGGTCAGTAAAGCTTTCCTTGCCAACAAAAGCAACCATATCACTGGTTTCCACAACTCTATAGAACACCCAGTGCATGCAGGCATGCAACACTTGATAAAGCTCAGAGTCTCTGCCACTACGTCCATAAAGCACTTACAGTATCTGTGTATAGGATGGCTATAAATGTTCAGTAACTTGTTGGGGATCCCACAAATTCTCAGGATATCCCAGAGAGCAGTCCAATCAATTAAGTCAAATGTTTTTCAAAATCAACACACCCAACAAAAAAGCATTGCTGATATTTGTACTTGTTTTCCATGAGTACTCGCAGTGCTAGAATGCGGTCAGTTGGTTGAAGTTCCTAGGCGTTGAATCCAGACTGTTTCAGTCACTGAGCAGCAAGTAGCTGGAACTGAATCCTATTAATAATAAAGCCTTGCAAGCACCTTCCCCAGCACAGAGAGCAGTGTGATACCCCAGTAGTTGTTACAATTCATAGATCACCCTTTGGTTTTCTGGATTGGAGCAACAAGTCCTGTTTTTCCAATCTGTGAGATGATGATCTGTCTCCTTGACTGAACAAAGACAGTTTATTGCAGTGTCAAGAGAATAGCGTCTCCACCCACCCAGAGAGCTCTGCTCCAATCCCACAGATCCCTGGAACTTTCCACACTCTCACTGTTTCAGTGGCTTTTGTGATGTCACCAAGATTTGATTGTGTCATAACTGACTGGAGATCACCTACAAGAACCCGGCACCAGCAAGGGATCAACATTACACACCTGCGTAAAGGACCAGGCCATTCGGACTGTACAGCAAAGACATTTGCAGGACTGAACCATTGTCCTCCATAACGACAGTGGTGGGAGGTGTAGGTTTGGAGAAGCAAAGCGCTTTGATTCCTCTTAAAAGGCAGATGAGGGTCATAAGAATACACACAGTGTGTCACCTGATCACAGATTCCTCTACAAATACCTCCTTGTCCATTCTCAGGGCTATCACAGGCGGCTTTCGTAGCTCCCGTACAGCCTAAGATTCTATCAAGCCGTGCACTACGACTCATCTTAACAATATTTAGAGTGTACCTCAGATATAAAAGAACACCTCTTATGGACATTAGTACACCCCTGGCAAAAATTATGGAATCACCGGCGTCTGGAGGATGTTCATAGTCAGTTGTTTAATTTGTAAAAAAAAGCAGATCACAGACATGACACAAAACTAAAGTAATTTCAAATGGCAACTTTCTTGGCTTTAAGAAACACTATAAGAAATCAGGAAAAAAAAAAATTGTGGCAGTCAGTAAAGGTTACTTTTTTAGACCAAAGCAGAGAAAAAAAAATATGGACTCACTCAATTCTGAGAAAAATTATGGAATCACTATGTAAATTTTCATCCCCCAAAACTAACACCTGCATCAGATCAGATCTGCTCGTTGTCTTCATCTAAAAAAGGAGTGATCACACCTTGGAGAGCTGTTGCAACCAAGTGACTGACAGTAATGCATGGCTCCAATAACGAGAGATGTCAATTGAAACAAAGGGAGAGGATTATCAACTCCTAAAAGAGGGTAAATCATCACGCAATGTTGCAGAAAGATGTTGGTTGTTCCAGTCAGCTGTGTCTAAAACTCTGGACCAAATACAAACAACATGGAAGGTTGTTTAAGGCAAACATTACTGGTTAGACCAAGGAAGACATCAAAGGCCGTGCAAGACAGGGAAACTTAAAGCAATATGTCTCAAAAAATGTACAACAACACAATGAGGAACGATGGGAGAAACTGGAGTCAACGTCTGTGACCGAACTGTAAGAAACCGCCTAAAGAAAATGGATTTACAATACAGAAAAGCTAAACGAAAATGCCATCATTACACACAAACAGAAAAAAAACAAGGTTCAGTGGGCTAGGGAAAAGCATCGTGGACTGTGGATGACTGGGATGAAAGTCATATTCAGTGATGAATCTCGAATCTGCATTGGGCAGAGGTGATGATGCTGGAACTTTGTTTGGTGCCGTCCAATGAGATTTATAAAGATGACTGCCTGAAGAGAACATGTAATTTCCACAGTCATTGATGAATTGGGCTGCATGTCAGGTAAAGGCACTGGGGGAGATGGCTGTCATTACATCATCAATAAATGCACAAGTTTACGTTGATATTTGGACACTTTCTTATCCCTCATTGAAAGGAGGTTTGGGGATGATGGAAATCAGTGTTCAAGGATGATAATGCATCTTGCCATAGGAGCAAAACTGTGAAAACATTCCTTGCAAAAAGACACATAGGGTCAATGTCATGGCCTGCAAATAGTCCGGATCTTAATCCAATTGAAAATCTTTGGAAGTTGAAGAAAATGGTCCATGACAAGGCTCCAACCTGCAAAGCTGATCTGGCAACAGCAATCAGAGAAAGTTGGAGCCAGATTGATGAAGAGTACTGTTTGTCACTCATAAGTCCATGCCTCAGAGACTGCAAGCTGTTATAAAAGCCAGAGGTGGTGCAACAAAATACTAGTGATGTGTTGGAGCGTTCTTTTGTTTTTCATGATTCCATAATTTTTTCCTCAGAATTGAGTTATTCCATATTTTTTTTCCCTCTGCTTGGTCTAAAAAAGTAACCGTTACTGACTGCCACAATTTTTTTTTCCCTGATTTCTTATAGTGTTTCTTAAAGCCAGAAAGTTGCCATTTGAAATGACTTTAGTTTATGTCATGTCTGTGATCTGCTTTTTTTTCTACAAAATTAAACAACTGAATGAACATCCTCTGAGGGCCGGTGATTCCATAATTTTTGCCAGGGGTTGTGATGCTCCAATCCAATCCTCAGCAACTTTCAGGATCTGGTTGACAAGAACACCCACAAACCTATTCAAATCACCACTTGTGTCCATGTCTGCAAGTCCTCCACCAGATTGCATACAAATTCCTGAGAAAGAGTCTGGCCAGATTTAATCTTCCCTGAGGATTCAGTTGAGAATCCTGAGGGAGAGCCACAACAAGTCTGTGATCGGAATTCACAAACTGGGAACTTTTGTAGACCTTATAGGTCTGCAGAATTCTCCAGAGTTTTCACACAAGGACATTGTCAATTTCCTTGGTAACACCACCAGTCTTGAAACCAGGTTGTTGAAACCAGGATACAGCAACTCGTAGCCTCCAGCTTTTGAAAAGTCAAGGAGCACTGCTCCATTTTCCACCACAGTTACCAGATCCATGTGTACCAATGCAGTCCTCATAACCAGCCCAGTCAGTGCCAGTGGTCGCATTAAAGTCACCCAATAAGTGTCATGTCTGGGGCAATAGTCAACCACCAAGTCTGATGTCACTCACCGCAGTCTGAGCATAGACAGACAACAGACGCAAAACCCAGTGAATGCGCGAGTCTGAGCCTCATGATCCTCTCATTCACAGGGGCAAATCTGACATTTTAACTGCAGTCAACTGCAATGTGGAGTTTTCCAAGCTCCCTCGACAGCAGTGGACGATGATCATCCTTGCTGAGTGAAAGAATTGTTCCAGCTGTCCCACCCGCATGAGCCACCTAGATTTGGACCTGGGCATCATCATTCAAGAGTAGTTTAACAAAAATACCACATTAATTATTTAACAATTACAATCATTTGTAATTCCTAAATGGATCTCTATTTTCAGAGCCCATAATAATTGAACAATCTACAACCCTAAATGTTGGTGAGAGCTAGGACTGTATTGACTTTAGGGGGATTCACTTGGAGCACCTCATCTACATCAACACTCCGATTAGAGAGTGAGGCCGGACACAGATAAACTTTTGTGGGTCTTTAATGTGAAGCAGAGATCCACTTTACGGCTTACAGCTCAGTTGTTGGTACATTTTGAATGCCCACTGACTCTCTGAACAATGTTGTGTGAATAAATTGTCTATAATATCTGTAACATCTGCACAATAGCGTCTGTACTGTCTGGTATCTGAAATAAAGAGGTTAACATGAACATCGCTTAGCTTAGCCACGAAATGAGGAACATGCAAAGAAACGTCTTAGCATTAGCACATGAATTAGCGCCAAATCACCGCTTCATTTACATATTAAAAGAACTCATTAGCATCCGTATACAACTCATTTAACCAGCCTTCATCACAAACGCAGACAGAGTGAAAGTAGAATGATGTAATCTGCCGCGAACGGCCCAATACTACCGGCCTAAGGACCCCTTAGCTGCCCATGTGAGCTCCTAAAGGAAAAACACAATAAAACAGTCCTGAACCGTCCCAACTAAGGCAGTAATAAGGGAATTTATAACAGCCGCCCCCAGAATAGCTTAGCGATTATGTAAACTACTAAATTCCTGGTGGTGCTGCCGAAGTCCTGGACTGGTCCCATCATCCTGTGGGATGGCAGGCAGCTGACCAGACGTGCCAACCGGCTGCAGGTAGGTCCTCTCTCCGACATAAACCTCAGCCGACCGAACCCGACCATCTGGACTCTCGATCACCCTGACGACCCTCCCGATGGGCCACTGCGCCCTTTTAAGCTGGGGATCAATGATTATGGTGACTGTGCCCCCCACGAGGTCATCGGTGGGCCACCGCCACTTCTGCCGGACTTGGAGGGAAGGAAGGTAGTGTCTCAGGAACTGCGCCCAGAAGTGGTCCACCGTCATCTGACAGTGGCGCCAGCGTCTTCTTGTGAGGGTGTCAGGAGCATAGGACACTTGGGGTAGGGAGGAATCCCGCTGCCCCATCAACAGCATGTTGGGCGTCACTGGATCCAGGTCAGCGATGTTTGATGTGCCGTAGCCCAAGGGCTTGGCATTAAGGATGCCCTCGACTTCGATCAGAAGGGTGATAAGGACGTCTTCATGGAGGGACTGTACACCAACGACGACTTGGAGAGCTTTCTTGACTGACTGTATTTCACGCTCCCAAGTGAGGTGCTGCTGGTGGGTTGAACTGGAACTTGATCTGGTTCTTGGAGAGTCTCTCCTGTAGCTCTGGGACCATAGCAGCAAATGCCTCCTTGAGCTCTTTCTCGGCGCCTCGGAAATTGGTCCCTTGATCTGAGAGTATCTCTGCGGAGGTTCCTCTTCGTGCTATGAACCCTCTTAGTGCTAGTAGGAAGGCGTTGGTGTCCAGGCCTGCCAGCAGGTCGAGGTGGACACAACGTGTTGTGAGGCATTTGAAGATCACTCCCCATCGCTTTTCGTTCCGGCGGCCAGCTTTGATAACATAAGGAACGAAACAGTCCACCCCGGTGGAGTAGAATGGGGGCTTCAGGAGTCTCAGGCATGCCGGGGGAAGGTCTGCCATCAAGGGGACTGAAGGCTTTCCTCTCCATTTGGTGCACTCTGGGCAGGTCCTCTGATACCTTTTTACGGCCTGACGTCCTCTTATGATCCAATACTGCCGCCTGAGTTCAGCGAACACTCTTTCAGGGCCTGGGTGGAGCAGTCGAGCGTCGGTGTCTCTGATGAGGAGTCCTCTGACAGCATGACGAGGTTCAAGCACGACAGGGTGGATCTCGATTGGGCCAGATTCCAAGCGTCTAAGTCGACCTCCAACTCGGATAAGTCCTGATTCTTGATCCATCTCTGGAGTGAGTGAGCTCAGCTTGCTGCTCAGGGGTACAGGCTTTCCAGCTTTGAGGCACTTGACTTCTTCGGGAAAGGTCTCTGCCTGGCAGGACTTTAGCACATGGATCTCAGCATGGTGGAGATCAGGAGGAGGTGATGATGAAACAGCAGCCGCCCCATGAAGCCTCTGGCATGTAGCTTTCAGCAGGTCTGCCCATCTCACGAACTGTGCGATGTCAGGTAGTGAATCTGGAGGGCGAGCTTGACTGAGGCCACAGAAAATGGTCTGTTTGAGCTCCACGGGGTCTGCTGGATGGACAGAGTCTGGAGCTGAAGGCCATTTGTGCATAGGAGATGGGAGGAATGCCAGACCCTGGATCCACTGGTGTGGAGTAGATAGCTCAGCCAAGGTCTTGCCTCTTGTTAAGTCGTCCGCAGGGTTGTTCGTTGTGTCAACATACTGCCAGGTGTGTGAGGCAGTCAGGTCCTGGATTTCTGAGACTCTTGTGCCAACGAAGACCTTGAATCTGCAGGACTCTGATGTCAGCCAGGTCAGGACCGTAGTTGAATCAGTCCACAGGTAAGTTTCTGTGATGTTTAGCGCGAGCTCTCGATGAATGAGGGAGGACAGCTGAGCTCCTGTTAGCGCTGCACAGAGCTCTAAACGTGGCATTGACTGTTGGCACTTCGGGGCTACTCTCGACCTCGCCATGATGAAGGAGACATGAACTGCATTCTTAGCTGTGGTGGCAAGATAGGCGACTGAGCCATATGCCTGTTCCGAGGCATCGCAGAAAACATGAAGAGTGTACTCTGTGGTTTCTGTAGCCACTTCTAGTGGGGCATATGTTCGAGGGATAGACACATTTGCCAATTCAGGAAGCTCTCTCTCCCAGCTTGACCATGCCTCGATGATCTCTGGTGGGAGGTTAGGGTCGTCCCAGCTCCTTTTCTTTGCCCACAATTTCTGCACGAGGACTTTAGCCCTTGTTGTGTAGGGGATTATGATCCCAAGCGGGTCGTATTGCCGTGCGAGCACTTTGTACACATGGCGCATGGTCAGTGTTCGACTCTCGGGAGTTTTGGCTCAGAAACCGAGTTAGTCGGTTGGACAGTGCCATCGTAGGCCCAGCGCTGGCTCTTGGGGATCAGGGCATTTCTCGGCTAGCCATTGCTCTGCACTCTCAGACCGGGCTGTAGGGGGTAGATGAGCCACGACATCTGGAATGTTACTCACCCATTGCCGGATCTCGAACCCGCCTGAAGCAAGGAACTGCCGTAGTTTGTAGTTTGAGAAGTTTTGCTGACTCGGGCGTTGAAAGACTCTGCAAGCAGTTGTCGACATAGAAGCACTGTTCAATGGACTGCAGGATGTCTTCATTACCTTCAACATGGTCTTTAGCGTGTCTCTGAAGGGCGAATGTGGCACAACAGGGGCTGCTGGTTGTCCCAAATGGCAGGACGCACCACTGGTAGATCTCAAGCGGTTGTTCACGCTGCAGGTTTCTCCAGACAAATCTTAGCATTGGCTGGTCATCGGGCAGGAGGCGAACCTGGTGGAACATTGCTCTGATATTTCCGCTGATGGCCACTGCGTACTGCCGGAATCGTAGGAGGACACCGATGAGGGATGGACCAAGAGTGGGACCTGCTAGGAGCTGTTGATTGAGTGAGAGGCCATTGTGCACAAATAAGCAGTCCCACACAAGCCGGAACTTGTCATTATGGTGAACGAGGTGATGGGGTATAAACCAAGACTCACTGGATGCCTTTACCTCTTCTTCACTGAGCTTAACAACACAGCCTCCACTGATGAGCTTCTGGATCTCGGTCTCGTACTGTTTTGCTAAAGCTGGGTCTCTCTTTAGTCGCCTCTCTGTGCTACGAAGAAGTGGCAGGACTGCTTCAGGTGTGGCCCTGAGTGGTGGTGCACCTTTGATATGAAGTAATGGTGTGGCGTAGCGGAGTGCGTCACCCACCTTGACTCGTTCAGTGCGTGGCCTCTTGGTCTAGACGGGACCGGACAGCGACCCTTTCATTCCGGAATGGGAGGACATCTAGCTGCCAGAGACGTTCAACATGTCCATAGAGGTCATCTGATGCTGGCGTGAGGGAGGTAAGGTAACAGGAAACAGCAGTAGACATCATACTGTCTGGACCTTGAAGCGTCCAACCGAGGCTTGTGTGGATAGCGGTTGGGCTGCCCTTTGGACCAACTCTCACTGGCTCTTTAGCTGTGATCAAGTGTGTGCAATCTGCGCCAATTAATAGTAGTGGTTGCACTTCACTAAAATCTGGTAGTGGGAGGCCCTGTAGATGGCGGTAGCGTTTCTGTAGTACAGCTACAGGGTACGACTGCTCTGCTAGTGCTAGTTGGCTTGCTGTGTAGGCGTCTTGGATAAGGTGGCGCTTCTTTGGGTGTGCTAATGGGGCAACATAGAAAGAAATGGACTCACCAGCAAGATGGGCGACGTCTTGGCAGATGGTGCATAGAGTGAGTGTCTCTGCTTTACCTCTGAGGCCCAGGCGTTGAGCTGCAGCTGGTAGTATTATTGTCCGTTCAGCCCCATCGTCCAGTATGGCGTAGGTCCTCAGTGACTTGCGGCCATGACTTATCACAATGGGAACCACCTTGAGATACACTTTTCCTCCTTGCTTGGAGTTACTGAGTGTAGCTTGGTCACGTGGAGTGATGAGGTAGACGCATGACTCTGACTTGGCAACATTGTGTAGAACCCTCAGATGAATCTCTTGGCACTCGCTGCATGGTTTCTTTAAGGTGCAGGCCTCAGGCTGATGGTTGGTCCTGCCACAGTTACGACAGCGCTTACTGCGTTCAAGCCATTTCCTGACGTCATCTGGAGAATGCTGTATGATGTCAGTGCATTGGGACAGATAGTGTTCTGTGCTCTTACAGAAGAGACATAACTTCTTGGACCTTTGCGACTTGGTTTCGGAGTTGGCTGCCTCCGCAGTATGGTTGTTATCAGCTTTGGGCTTGTCAGAGCCATGATAAACAGACACAGACTCTGGGCTTGGAGGCTGGAGTGTGTCTTTCTCTCCTTGAGACATGAGGCTCTTCAGGACGGTGCCGCCGCGCCATTTTTGCTGAGAGTCTTTGAGCTTCTGCCTTTACTTTGAACCAATTAGCGAGGTCTCTAAGGTTGTAAGGGTTGAGTCGACTTGTGTTGAGACGGCCTTGTACTTGGAAGTGCTCTACAAAACTGTCTCTCATGTGCTTTGGCAGCTTACTAAACAGTCTGTCTACATGGCCAGTTGATGTTATTTCTGTCCCGTTCGGCCCCTCTAGTGACGTGAGCATTCCCACTAGCAGGTCCACACTGAGGGCAAAGCTTTGGAAGCCTTTGGTGTCTCCAGGTCTAACATTAGGCGCGTTCAGGATTGCAGCAATCTCACTTTGTTTGAGCTGATGTGGTTGTCCATACTGGCACTGTAATGCCTCCATAGCAGCCGTGTAGGGTTGAGCATAATCAATCAATCAATCAATCAATTAATTTTTTTTATATAGCGCCAAATCACAACAAACAGTTGCCCCAAGGCGCTTTATATTGTCTGCAGGACTGAGCAATTAGCTTAGCTTCATCTAGGACCAGGTGCTCCATGAGTACACGATACTTGTAGTGCTCTGACAGCTCTGTGTGGGGGCCAAGCAGGTGATCTAGGGCCATCTTGAGGTCAGTAAATTCTCTCTCGCTGTCATGGACCAGCTTAGGCAGT